>NC_140031.1:81838429-82227042 GCF_963513975.1 Fringilla coelebs | reverse complement strand
AATTCTGTGTTGGGTGGTCTGTAGGAGTGCAAATAAAAATAGTGGGGAGATGTTAAGCAAAGGAAAACATAGGATATTACTGGGAAATGTTTTCTGATATGAAATTTGTTTTACTGCCCAGGTGTTTTCTGAGGAATTGGTGGCAGCCCCATTGTGCCCCTTGCTTTGAAAGGGACTGAAATGAAACATGCACTGTAATTATTTGTATTGCCAGTGTAGTACATTTGATGACTTAACCAGGTGTTTGATTCACCTGTTCTTCAGTTAATGAGCAAATAGGTTCCTTCCATGAACTGTAAAGGGATGTTGCACCCCCTCCTGTGCTCCTTTGATGGAATGAAACCAAACCTGTATCTTCATATAATTTAAAAAGTGTTTATAATCATCAGTATATAATAATGATGCGTATGTAAGGTTTATGTAAGGGATGAGTGCTGATGGTTTGGGTTTTGAATGGATGGAATACTTCCCCAAGTCATGAAGATTTCTTGTCTGATTTAGAGGGAGCACAGTGTAACAGGTTTGTTTTGTAGTGTCCTGGCTGCCTGTAATTCTTAGAAGTAACAGAATAAGAAAAATAATTTATCTTAAGGCATGTTCATAAGGTTTTTACTACTTATTTATCTTGAAGTGTTGGTTGGGAGAGATAATGATGTCTGAGCTTTAGAAACACTGGTTCTGACTGTGCCTCAGGATGTGCAGCTGAGCCTAAGAAGTTGTGCCTTTAAAAATCCCCACGCCTTTGGTGAAAATCCCGATGGGTTCAGTGAAAATCCCGATGTGTTTTTGTGAGAATTCCAATGCATTTGGTGAAAATCCTGGTGTGTTTGTGATTTACCTCCCTCAGGACAGGTGGCTCTGCCTTTGGGAGCCATGTCTGGGGTGCCTGGTGTGTCGGGAAGGACCCTGGAATAACAATGTCTGTGGAGCACAGTGGGAATTGTGTGCAGTTCCAGCTGCAGCCCCGGACGGGCCACACACACGGAGACCCCAGCGAGGGGCCGGGGAGGCTGGTCCAGCTCAACTGCTGCCACCTAAACAAACACCAGCCACAGAGGCAGTGATTTAGTGCTTGATCTAAGTAGGTGACCACTGGGAAGTAAATCTTTCCAAGTGCTTCAGCGAGTCACTCCACATATAATAAATAATGGAAATCCGGCAAGCTCTTTCTTTTTTTTCTTTTCTTTGGGGCTGGCAATTAAATAGACTAAATAGCCTTTGATAAACAATTATTTGAGTGCTAGCAGTCTCTTTTTTTACAGTAATGTGACAGGCTCTGGGTGTTTTTTTTTTCCCTTGCCTTTTGCTTAAGTTTGTAAACAGGGAGGGTAAGAGCTTAACAAATTCCACCTTAGATGCAGCACTGTTGCTAATTAGGATGATGGAAGAGATGCTGTTATTTGTCTTCCCCATTTCCTGTGGCTGCTTTTCCCTGGTCAGGCCTGTGAGTTCATTATAAGTTTACTAAAAGTTGGAAAAAAAAAGCTGGAGAAGCCTGTGCTAACCAAAACTTTTCACAGCATGCTGTCTGAGAGAAATGCAGTTGGTAGAGCTCTTTGTGCTGTCCAAACTATCTTGGTTCAAGGTCTGAGTAGTTACTTTGCTCCAAACCACTGAGGATGTGTTGTTTGGTTAGCAAAGGTCACTGGGAGTTCAGGTTGTTTCCCAGGCAATTCCACCAGCTGAGGAGAGAGGAAGATGAAATGATTAATCCTTAGGTCAGTGTGAAAGTAATGACACTTATATCACTTAATGTCCACCTACTTCAGGACCTGAGAGTGGACACTTGAATGGATATCTTGGAAGCCCATTTTAGAAATAGCTGGCTTCTAATGTGCCTTATGTTACAGAAACATTAAGTGTTATCTTGTAAGTAATCTCAGAATTCTGAGTGCCACATGATTTTCCCCATCTCACCTCGGGTGTACCTTCAGGTATTTCAGGTACACTGGAAATGCAGTGCATCACTTCTGTAGCCTTGAGGTAAGAAAAACCATTTCTGAAAGTGATTCCCTACCATATTAGTAGGTGTACAATTCACTTACAAGGTGTCTGTACAAAGTGTGACAGAAGTCCTGGTGAATTAAATAAGGTTTGCTATTTTCCTTGCTTAGCTATTAGATTATGTATTTGATTGCTGCTTCTGATAAGCAGTAGTTTGGAGAAATAAATTTAAAATCCTGGCAATTTATGCCTTTAAAACTAGTATTGTTGAAAAAGGAGGGATCAAACACTGTGATAAATAAATTCTCCTCATTTTTTCTCAGCCTGTGAGGATCTGTGTATTTCACTAGACCTATCCAATTGGAAAAAAAAATGGTAGTTTTGGCGCTTTAAGGTGTACAGTAAATTACACTATAAAGGACATCTTTGTGTTTCTTGAGTACAATAAGAGTCTAAACATATTTCAAGTATACTTAACATGTTCATAAAATAACAGATTTGGATTTGTGCAAGAAAAACTGTCAGTTATTCCTTTTCCCTCTTGGTGTTATTGTGTTGTCTCCCCTCCCTCCCTCTCCTCTCAATTTTTTCAGATTTTCCCTTTTTGGAATGCCTGCTGAGCATTGCAAATCCCTGTGTGGACATCAAGGCTTGCTTTCATTTGCAAATGCTTTCCTTTTAGGAGGAAGAAATCTTTAAATCATGGCATATTGGCAAGCTTTAGTTTCCCAAACACAAATTACAGGGGACAGTAGGTGCTCTGCAAAAGAGATTACTGTGTGTGGGCTCTAAACCTTCACTGCAAGACGCCAGTCCTGTATTTTCTGTGAGGATGAGCAGCAGCCAGGGCCTGGAAACCAACAAGAATCTCACCAGTGGTTCTTCAGTAACTCTCTCCCCTCTCCCAGCTCCAGAGGAAGCATTCATCTTTCTACCTACAAAGGCACAGGAGAGCTCTCAACCTCATGTTAACTCTTAGGTTCACTAAAATAGCACCTTTTCCAGTATAAAATATCGAACGGATATGTTTAAACCCTCTCAGAGCAATTTCAATACCTCTTACTTCTGCTGCAGTTACAGAAGATGTCTTGAAATATAAGAAAAGGGCAAACTCAGGATGTCCTGCGTTTTTTAAAAAGTGATGAATGTGGAAATATCGTGGGGTTGATGGGATGAAGAAATAAGGGAGCTGCAGAATGTGCAGTGAGGAAACTGTTACACTTCCTGTTGGTTTCTTTCCTTATGCTACAGTGATTTAAAATACACATATCTTTGGTTTACCACTCTGAATTCAGTCTGTATTAGTAGACACAGATAAAAATTAAATTTTCTTTTAACAGTGAAGACAAGTCCCTAATTTCTGTGTCCAGTGAGGAGAGCAAAATCAGCTCTTTTTCTGGTGGAACAGCACTACCATAAGTTTGCTGGTTCCCTAAAAACCCTGTGAGGTGTTGTGCCTGCCCATAGGATGTGACAGAATGCTAATTACTGCCTGTTACATGTCAATATGTGGAATGAGTGTTTTTTATCATGAGGACAAAGGCTAAGCATCTTTGAGTTTTAAAATTTAAACGCCAGATTGTACATGGATTTGGAGCTGGTGAGTAGAAGATTCAATTAGAATTGTTCTGAAATGTTTTAGTCTCACTGAAAAATGTGGTTCTCTTGCAAAAAATATGTTTCCAAGAAAGGCAGGTACATCACACAATTTCAAGAGTAGGTTTCTGGGTAGTATCATTCCAGGAAAAGCTCTACCATAAAAGATTATTTGTTTCACCCTCTTCTTGTTCCTCTCAGGTACCTCTGCAAATAATACCTGGCATTTCATTAAAAATTAGATGTTCATTAAAAATAACTACTTAACCAGTGTAACTGTTTTTTTTTTTCTTATTTAGGGAACCCAAATCCTAGTCTTTCTGCATGTGTTTTTCTCAGATAAGTCTTAAGCTTTGGGGTTTTTTGAGAGTTTGAGGTACTGTTTTTTGTTCTGTTCATAAAGCACATTGTCTTTTCAGTGTGTGAATAACACCTGTAGGTTATTAACTTAACACAGATTTGTAACAGAACATTGTCAATACTCTTAGGGACTGCAGAGGTGCCAAAAACTGGGATTTGGAAGCAGTCAAGTTTTTTTAATACTAGTTCTTTGCTCATTTAATTGATGGCTGTACATCTTGCAAAACAATGGGAGATTTATTTCCATTAATTTACACTGAACTTGTTGCCTTGCAGTTGTGTTTCGTACGTGTTCAATTCCAGCTGAAATGAGAATTTGTTGTTCTATGTAGATAATCCATCCCAGCAACATCAGGGATGAATTTTGCTATTTAGTTGGAATAAACCTGACTCTGCTCTTTCAGTTTATTCTGAGTCTTGCAGTCTTGATTCTCCTCTCAGCTGAATCACTCTCAGGGAAAAAAAAAAAAGAAAAGGATTTATCTAATGTAGCTTTTAGAGACTAACTTGAGCTACTGATTAGCAAGTTCTGATTTAGGTGAGAGGTCTAAGCCTGAGGTGATGTGGGGAAGATGCGTAGTTATGAAAAAATGTGAACTTGTCTAGCCTTCACAAGCACTGTTTTATTTCCAATTTTGGTGATGGTTTTTTTGCTAAGAGTTGAAAGCAGAAGAATTCACTGTCGTCTTTTACTTCCCTGGGCTCATAAAGGAGTTAAAATTGTAGTCCTGTGTTCTGCTGGGATTTTCTAAATCAGCCATTCACCACTGCAGTTTTGGTTTTGCCTGTGTTACTGATTTGGTGGACTGAAACACATTGAGCAATGTAGTTTTCATCTCATTTAATACTAGAGAGACATTGCCTAGGACATTGCAGAACTGAAGAATTAAAATAAGGACTGCATTAGATATATAATGTTTATTTTGGTTTTATATGCACTGATTTGTATGCAAGAAAACTGTTAGGTTTCTGAGACAGCCTGGTTTTGTTAGCTGTGATGGGGGGCAAAGCCCATGTTTTCCTTGATTGTAAATAACAATATATGCGTTGTCTAGTTCAAGAGATCAGAGAAATAACCAGCCTGCTCTTATGTGGGTGTGCTAGCTTGAAAAGCCTGTAAACTACATAACTAAGATGTTTTGTTCCAAAAATCCTTGCAGGCCATGGGTAAATCACTGAAGTTGTTTGGGAAACGGATTTTAATAGAGCCCTTATGTGGGCATGTGGTAGCAAAAGTGCCGTGCTAACCAGTGGCAGTGGGGCTGTTATCTCTATTACTTACCTGACATAATTACAGTTTAGCAGTTCTTTTTTTAGTGATGTAATCTGGGGTTACAACCAGCATGACTGCAAAAAGGACATTCTTTCTGTGGAAAACAACATGCAGATACCGGTCCTTTAATTTTTCCTTTTTGAATGTGGTCCTCCAGAACTTTTTGAAATCAATTTTTCTAAAACGACTATTTTCTTTGTTGAATGCCAAAATGTAAATTTACAGAGGATAAGACTGACCTTATCCACTATCACTGAGGGTCTTCATTTGTGGGAAATAATCTGGTCAGATTAAATGTGGAGAGAATAAGAGTAGTATTTTTTGGATCAGGATCTAGTAAAAACTGATAAACCCAAACACAAGATGAAGGACACCAGATACTTAACTCATGTTGGGTTTAACTTCTGTGGGACAGGCTAATACCTAAAACTGGGGAGGATGACATCTATTTACACACCTTTTTTACCAGCTGTTTTTAGGCCTGGGAGTGGGGAGCTGCTGCCTTTGCCCCTCGTGGCTGAACTGTGTGTTTTATCTCCGTTTGTCAGGCAAGGCTTGCAGAACACAAGATGAGGCTCTGCCAGGGCTGCATGTGCTCATCAAACATTGTTTAGTCACTGCAGCGTGTTTATGCCATCTGTAAATGCATGTGCTCCCCTTCCTGAACAATGCTCTTTAATCAAGACCACTATTGTGGAGAGGCTAGCAGGAGCAGTATACATAATCAGCAGGATGCCAAAATTAGAGTTACACGTGCATTCTGCCTAACCCCACCACGTCAGCTCGGGGTAACAAGCTTCCAGAGGGTGCCACTTCTCTGGAATTAGTACCTTCATCCATAATCTCTCATACTTCTGTGTATATTATTCAGAGTCCAAGTTGTTTAAAGAGCTTTGTGGTAATAATAACAAATCAAGAGTCGTTGTGGAGAATTGTTAAGCCTGTAGGAATTGCCTGCTATCTTTTATTTGTTAGGAGACTCCATTTTCCAGGTCTGTCTAAACAGAAACATCCACTGAACCATTTCACATCTGCTGTGCTCCTTTCTTCATATTACAAAAGCATGAGCTTTTTGTTCCATATATTTTTCTGAACAATTTCTTCATTGTGTTAAAGCTTCCGTAACTTCTTGCTGGTTCGTTTTGCTGGGTACTAAAAGAGCTCTTAGGGAATGCAAATGTGTTTGAGATGGTGTTAATTCCCCTGGTAAGAGCCAGGAGGTGAAGTGTGCCAGGCAGTGTTCTGAGAATGTGTTTCAGAGATGATGGTCATGATATTTGAATGATTTACATATAAATCACGTGTGTATAATTATATATGTTCATAAATATACACTCAATTTTATCTTTTCAATTTCTTGCTAAATAATAGAATAATTAGGGCTGGTATGGACCTTAAAGACAACTTCTGTTAACTTCTTGTAAATTTTTAATGGCAATTATTAAATTAAATTATTAAATTAATTATTACTAAATTAAATTATTAAATTTGATTTAACAATTACTTGTCTTCTCTTGACAGATTAATGTTTTGTTGTGGGTTTGCTTGTGGTTTCTTTTTCCTATGAAAGTCAGTAGTGTGGTAGGAGGAAATGTCTCTTTTCTGACAGAGCTGTAGTGCTTGCTAAAGCTGAGCTAGTTAATCCCAGTATCCCTAGAGCTGGTGAGACAAGCACCCTGGACCTTTCTTCCTTCTCAAACCAATTTTTTTCTTATAAAAGATTTTTATATTTTAAATTTAATCTTAATATTTTTCTTAATTGCAGTTTTAAGGGTTTAAACTAGATTTGGACAAAATCTATCTGTCTAAACTCAGTTTCTCATACTGCTCCTTCAGGAATGTTAGTTTCCTTATTGAAAAAGAGAAGCTTAAAACTGAGTCAGTGACATGTCCGTCTGTCTTTAGTAGGTTAAAATTTCATGACACCATCGTTTTGTAGTGGAGTCTCTCTGTGTGATTGCACAGAGGTCAACAAAATTCTGCAACTGCTTTTTGTTTAATTTACCACATCTGACTTACTTGGTTTTGATTCATCAAAACTGGGTACAGTGAAACATTTCTCAATTATCTGCCACTCTTGGATTTTAGTCAATTAATTTTTAGTTCTCTGTTGCTTTTACCTGAAGAAACTCTTGTATTTCATGGTGTGTGAGTGACTCTGCAGGTTTTGCTCAGTGACAGTTACAGAACTGGGTATTTTATGTACTTGGGCTTGGAAAATGATGTCATTCAACAAATGGCAGCTACTTTAATTAAAAAAGAAATTAAAGTCCCTACATGTCAGGTCGCATGGTTTAGGAAAATAACATCAATTCCATGACACAGGAGTGTTTTCCTTTCAGCTGCAACTTTAAACCTGATCCAGACCATGACATTGGAAAGAAATATATTTCCATAGGGTAAAAGAAATGTAGTAATTTTTATTGAAAAATTCATGTGGGTTTCTCCGTAAAGCTGTTAATGCTTCAATAGTCTGGTGGGTGACAAAAACCCTCTGTGCCTTATTGTTTTAGTGCTTTTGAAGAGAAAATGGCAGTCGGGGGAGAGTGGTCTTTATCATAGGAACTCTTTCTAAAGTTAGATATGAAATGTTACAACTTATTGGTATATGATGGCAACCTCAGGTTATCCAGGCTATATTGAGCTCTCTATAGCCTTAGATCAGGGGGGTGTGCATTGATCTGAGAAGGAAATCTGTATTTTGCTCTAAGGCTAAAGCAGCAGCTAAGGCAAAAATATTCTGAAATTGGTTTTTGAACATTGGGATATGCTGCGGGAAATGCAGGGGAAAGTGTGGGAAAGCATTTTTTTTGTGTGTTTCTTAGAATTCAGAAAAGTAAATTTATAGCACAGAGGTAACATTTGTGTGGTGTCAGTCTGTGGTATTTGTTTGAATCTGTCATGAGTGTTGTGTAATTACTGTTTTCTGAGTACTATGTGACAAGATGGAGACTGTGTTTGTTCTTAAAGCTTTTGGGTAGTACTCAAAAACAACTTATAGCTGACAAATAGCATAGACTGCCTGCTGCTAACAGCCAAGCTACAGAATTTTGGTAGTTTAGGAACTAACTGTCTCTAACTAACACAGCTTGGATTGCACAATGACCTTATTAGCTGAAATGTTCTGGTATTTCTACAGAAAACCCACTGGAAACTTAGAGCAAGTTTTGAAAAAGTACATTTAACCTGTTGTTTGACTTGTGTGGCCTTTTCTGAAGGAACGTGCCTTTTGAAAAGTGAACATGCATTTTTACTTAAGAAAAAGAAGGTGCCAATAAAACCTGAAGTTGTAGCTAAGACATACTTGAGCACCATAGGGCGTGGTTTTTTTTTTTTTTTTCAGTAATTGAGGATTTCCCAAGTGATGTCTGAATGGACTCTTGGTTTTCCCTGAAGTTGGGCATTTAATTGGGAGCTCATCCTGTTACAGGTCCCAGCTGCTCTCCTCAGTGAAGAAGAGTGAGTATTCATAGCCATGGGCTAAGGAGGGTTGTTTGAGAGATAGGATCTGGTTTCCTTCAGTGTTTGTTTTCCAAGGATTATCTTTTGGTTGCACTAGATGCCCAGCTGTTTAGCAGGTCCTAAATTTTCCATTCATTATCAACTTGACACCTATGGAAGATAGGCAAGATCTTGAGTTTCCATCAGGTCTTTCCCATGGGCATGGAAGCTAATTTTAAAACATTCTGTAGATAAAGCCTTCAAATGATTGTTTCAGAGCATTTTAGGTCATTGGATTCTGTTATTTTACTGCTATTGTAATTGGTGGGGATTGCAGCAGGAGCAGGCAATGGCATGGACACTAGGTAGTTTTATAATAGAAGTGCTGTTTTAGGTATTTCAGTTTGGACACTGCTGTCCAAAAAAAAAAAAAAAATCCTTTTGCTGAAGGTTCCACTGGGATTAACACTATGAAAATGCTGGTTTTTTTCCTGAAATCAGTTTTTCATAGTTCTCTCTCTGTGGTGACTTAAAAAGCTGATCTGTCTGCCTGTCGGCCCTCTCATACTTAGGGAGGTTTCGTGTACGTATTCTCTGAAGAATGTCAGCTTGTCTTCTTTGTTGTTTTACCTTTTCCAAGTGTTACACGAGGAAGTTCTCACTGCTGAGAGAGAGTGATGTGCAGCACTTAAGTCAGCAGTACAGCAGATAGCCAAGAAAAAGAACCTGGAACTTTTAACTTACTTGTCAAACACAATTACAAGTGAGTTTGGGTTTCAGAAATACTATTTATTGTTCAGTCCATTAGCTGGATCCTGTTGGAGCAAACAATCAAACACAGCTGAAGCAGCAGCTTTTCAGTTGAAGCTTCTAAATTTTGATCATTTCAGCTGTGTGGCGTCCTCGTAAGTTGAAAATTATTTCTCAGTGCAACTCAGAAATTTCATTTGTTGAAAGGGGAAGTGTGAGATGTCAAGGGAGGGCTCACTTCTCATATTTGTGCTAAGCCTTAAAAACTGGCTACTAGGTCAGCCAATTTATGTCTCAATAGCTTTGGACTTGTACAGCAGTCATTCTTTGCCTTCACAGTGACTCAGCCCAGGCAGATTTCCATCCCCCTTTTCCACCCCACTCCCCTGGATTAGTCATATGCAATTTAGGAGTATTAGAGGAGCTGTTTCTGGGCTCTCTCTGCAGACAGTTCTTGATTATCAAATGACAAAAGGACTTAATTCACAGATAGCTTGTAACTTGGAGACCTCATTCTGAACAGAAGTGAAAGCCTGTTCCTTTCCTTTAAAAACAAAAAAAAAAAAGTCACTGTGATAAAATCAGTGTCTGGATTTGTAAAGAAAAACATAATTACATTTTTGCACTAAATTCTGTTAGCACAAAAAATCAGCTAAAAAAAAAACTCAACACAGATTCTTTCTCTCATGATCTCTTTGTAACATTCATCTTTTTTTGCAATGTTTTCACTTTAATTTTCTGTCACCTTGCTTTTTTGAGTCCCTTTCCTGAAGCTTATTGCTGAGCACAGCTATAAAATTATCAAGATGAAGATTAAAACTGCTAAAACACTGAGTTTGGTGCATGTTACACCTTGGAACTGCACGAGTACATTACAAGCAAAGAATTTCCATGGCTCCCCTTCAGCATCATGGTCTCAGCTGCTCATATGGCATCCATCTGTGGTCTTTTGGCAGCAGCCTGGGCTGCTGCATGGGAGTTTTTGGAGTTCAGAGCTAACCTCATATCTGTCTTCCCATCACTCTGGAAGTTTTGAAAATTCTTCATGGCTGCCCTGAAGTGAGGTATTAAAATATTACAGAAACATGAGATGGAATTAATAATGCTGCGAGTTATTAATGGGAATGTAGGCTTAGGGTTTGGTTGGTTTTTTGGTTTTTTTTAATAACAAAGCCAATATCTTTGATTTTGTTTCTTTAGCTGTGTGTTCTCTATGTGCAGATTATGGTGGATTTCCTATACACAGATATAAAGGGTGATTGATTCTTGTTTGATTAATTTGCTTTATGCTGCCTTGCCTTTAGAAAAGGTAATAAAGGCCATACAGATGGTTGAATCAAGTACATAGATCTATATCAACAAGATTTAAAGCATTTAAAGGATCAAAAGTCTCACTGTTTCTTGCTAAAGAAAGCACGTTTAAATGAGGCTTTTCCTGCTTAAGTGGGAGTGTCAAAGTACAAAAGACTAGATAGAAAAAAATGAGTTTACAGAAGATAATCAGAATAATATAATGAGAAAAATGTGCAACTGATAGAATTAAGAGAAGAAATTAGTTCTTTTTGAAAAATATTTTGTGAATTGTGCTAGGCTTATATTCCTGTTAGGCTTATTGGGTTTCTGAATAATGCTCAAAAAAGTTGCCATCACTTCAGAGCAGACCAAGATGTTCCATTAGTATTTCTCCTCTGAATCTGAGAAGCAAAAATATTTGTGTGTCACAAAGACAATCCATTAGTTACTAGGGAAGATATTACATAGATGAAAACATTTAAGTTACCATTCTCCTCAAATAAATGGTGTCCAAGAGAGCAAAAAAGAATTGGCTGAACCAATTTTTGGCTTGCTCAAGTCTGGTTTTAATGCTAAATCCATGGGAAGTTATAGAAGACTTGAAAATGTGCTACTGTTCTGTCAGCATGCAGTGGATATCCTATCCCACTTGTTGGTGTTGAAATCTGAAGCTGCCTGTGCTGTAGTCAGTCTGGAATTAAAGTAATAGGCAAGTCTGCTAAAATACTAAAGGGATTACAGAATGAAAATGTAATTCTGGCTGGTAGGTTTCCTTTACAAAAAAAAATCCCTCTGCAGGACAGGATGAAGGCTTACATCCCTATAGTTACTCATGTCCAAAGAAGAGAATGTCAGGATCACTTAGACTGACCTAAAAGTGAAAAAAAAAAAAAAAAGATTGCTAAGGAAATCTGTGGATAAAGAATATCACAGTAGATTTTTTTGAGGTAGTGTTGCAGAGGTTTCCATATTCTACACGAAAGCTGGATTTAATTATTTCTATTGAAATGTCTGAGGATTTGAGACTCAGTGAAATAAGTAATGGCTGTGGTTCTTACATCTGTACTTGTTGTTCAAGCCTAAAATATATGTGGTATGTTTCATGTCTACAGTAGATAGTCTCCATGAAATCTGAGGATTTCATCCCTGCAGGTTGTGTCCTTGAGGTATCCACTGCTGTGTTTTCATGTGTTCAGTGAATAAAATGTCAGTGAATTCCCACATTAGTTTTTTTATGTCTTGTGTTACTCTTTGTCTTGATCCTTACATTGCTTTGAAATGAGAATCTGCCATGCAAGTTCTGCATTTCATTCCCCTGTTTTGGTGAGTTAGGTAAGGCAGAATAAAATCCAGGAATGAAAGTTGTATCAGAAAGCAAAGATTTTCAAAAGTGCCAGGGCAGTGGTTTAGCTCTTTACTCATATATCTGTGTTTGGGCTTATCATCTGCAGAGTGAAGAAATGTGGTGTCACTTTGAGATGGAGAGCAAAAAAGTGTCTGAGTGCATTTTCCAAGTGGTGGAAATGGTTGTTATGAGGAAACTAGGCAGTTTCTTGATGTTTATAATAAAAGTGAGTTGAAAGATGTGATCTCTTCAAACCAAACCATGAGAGCAACCTTAGAACCTTAGAATTTAGCAGAAAGAGTTGTTGGAAATCGGAGAAATATTTTAAAATCTCTTCAGAGGAACCCTCTTGAAAGGGTTTGAGGAGAGTTTGGGCTTGCAGCTTTTGCCAGCAATTTTCTGGATTGGAGAGACTTCAGCAAAGGTCAAAACTAAGACACTGGAAGTGAAATGGGTATATTTAATGTCTTGAATTGGGTGCTTTTTGAGACCGGGAAAAGCAAATTACTGCTTTCTCCCTGTAAACTCTGGGTGGTGGCAGTTCTGTGAATGAATAAGAATAGTTGTGGGGTTGTAAAATTGTGTGAAATGTTGTTTTTTTGTGAAGTGGTTTGTGCCTGTTTGGAGGCCGGAGATGGAGGTGTGAAAAGAAGGATGCAAAGCAGGAAACCTCTGGATGAGATACATACATTTGGTGAGATAAACTGTCACAGGGTCATCAGCCTCTCTCAGAGGGAGATGGAGAGAAGGACTGGGTTAAGCTGGGCAGTACATGTCTTCATTAAGGCAGAACAGCTGTAGGTTGACATTTTGGTGCTCTAAAACTGGGATTGGCCAAAGTTCATTCTGGATCCTTTCGGGTTTTGTGCATTCGGAGTCTTGCGTCTCCTTTGGCCTGAGACCATCAGTGCACGTACAGTATAAAGCTGAGAAAAGAATTCTTTGAACAAATGTGCTCTCCATGTCATGTTCAAAACAAACAGGCAGTGTATTGCTGTGGAAACCAGACAATAAACAAGTGAAAAAAGAGAGAATCTCCCTTAAATTCACAGTGTGCGAGCAGTTAGTCCATTTAACAAGATTATCTTCTGCAGCATATGATCGCTACGTTGTAGCAACACTGAGTATCTGTGTAAGTTGTCTGATGTTTCTCAGCCTGCTTTTTATCCCTACAAGTTTATATTTCAATAAAGCTAAGAAGTATTGTGTGAATATTTAGGATGGTTGCATAATTAAAGAAGAACACAGCACGAGGTTGGCTCTGATGGTCTTAGGAATCGAACAGAGAATGGTGTCTTGTTTCATTTTTGTTCATTTTTTTTCCCCTCTCCAGACATCACTCCAGGTTCACAAACAAGCAAACAAAAGGAGTTAAGCTCAGTCTTTAGTCCCTGCCTATGTACCTTAGCAGTGGATTTTGGAGCTGCTGTGAAGCATGAGCTGGCAGGCGGGGAGGCAGCGCCGGTCCAGGACAGGGTGGTTCCTGCTGGTTACTCACCCACTGGACAATATGCTGGAAAAGCTTGCAGCACTGCTCTTTTCACCAAGTTCCTGAGTTATGAAGGGCTTCTGTTCGGCCCTGGTTGCAGGCCATCACTTTTATTGTATCACATTTGGTTTTGGAAGTATCTTTCAGAACTCGCATTGGTGGGTTGTAGTTACTGTAGTGGTCTAATGCAGACAGACTGCTTTGGAAATACTCTGTGCCAATCTTTAAAATAATTTCCTCAGTATTTTTAAGCCTTGTAGCAAATCTTTAGACAGCTGAGACTGATCCATTTCCTCTTCTGATTCTGAAAAGCAAAAATATTTGTATCATGCAGACAGTCCATTAGTTACTAAGGAAGATATTACATAGATGGGCATACTTAAGTTTGTAACTTGTTGCATGTTATCGTGGAATCAAGACTATTAGATCAATATAATTTCATGATAATTTTGTTGGCCTCTTGTTTTATAAAGTAAAAATTACATTTGCTTCTCAAAAAGAGAAGTGAACGTGTGTATTCACTTCACTTCTCTTCTTGCTCCTTCAAAAAAGGCCACAGAGGTTGATTAAAAGGTTAAATATAACTTTTTAAAATTGGTTACAAATTGGTAATATCCTTGCTATGTTCATTAACCTTCATGGGCCTGTTCCTGCTGATCAGGGTAATGAAGAGAAAAGCGTTGAGTGCTCCTTGGGTAGTATCTGCACCAGCTGTATTTATTTGTGAATAAAAACCCAGTAACACCTGTGACAGCCCTGTGCTGTAGGTGTCAGATGTTTCCTCAGCACTCCCAGGCACAGGGTTGGATTGTTGGGGCTGTCCTCTGCAGGGGCAGAACCTGGACTTGGAATGGACCCATCAGCATCATCAATCTCAGGATATTCCATGATCCTAATAAAATTTCAGATGTGGTAGCCCTCCTGGGCCCCTTGCTGTAAGCATCCAGTTAATTTAGGAGTACGGTGCCACTGACTGATTAAAAAGCAGTCTCAGCTCCATACCCAGACTGTTTTCTCTCTCCTCAATTGTATGACAAGTGCACAATCTTATGACTTGTGGGAAGGCAACTGTTTTAAATATTAAAAATCTTTATGTAGTTGTTCCAGTTTAGAATTGCCTTAAGGCCTTGCCCTCCAGCTATTTCAGTTTCAGGTTGGCAGTCTGAATGAATAAAACTTCCAGTCTTCCCTTGAAAGAAGTTTCTTTTGACTCTGGTACTAAGGCTCATATAAACTTACATTTTATTTCTTTCTTGGCTCGACTGGAGAACCAGAGAGACAGGACTGTGCTCTGAGCCTCAGTGGGGCTGAAGTGGGGTGTAACTCCTGAAACCTGACTGCTGTAAATAACAGCTCCAATATAACGCAATTGCTAGTTGTGAGTGAACAATGGAAGTAGTGTGTATTTACATCAATTTTGAAACTGCAACCATAAAAAGCCCACACACAGGAGCACCATTTTGGTAAGGACACACATTAAAGTGATGGCTTGCTAAGAGAAATGCACATCCCCTGAGCTCACTTCAGGTGTGCTGGTTGAGATTGAAAAGGTGATGGTTTTTTTACAGGTACCTGGAATTTTAGGTTAACAGTTGTTTTCCAGCTCAGCCTTGCAAGGAGAGCAATCTCAGTATCTGCAGGCAAATGGAAAGGTGAGGTAAAAATAACAGATGCCTTCTGAATAATTACAAGTCTGGACTTGCTGAGGCTTCTTCCACAACCCTACTGGGCAGGAGATAATTTCTGAGAAGAGTGATTCTGCCTGTCAGGGAGGAGCTGACCGACTGGGAGGGGCAGAAAAAGCTGAGGGGAAGGTCTCAGCTGCATCATAAAAGTTCCACTTTTACAAATCCAGTGATTCACTGGTGCTGCCTGGTGACCTAAGTCAGAGCTGGAGCGGGTGGTGACAGGAGCCAGCCCCATAAAAGGCCATTAATTAGCTAATTGCTACTAAAAAGAAAGCTGTTAATAGCTCTCACTTTTCACTCAACCCTACTAAACACGGAGAATAATGCAGGCTGAGCAGGAATATTGAGGAAAAATGATTTTTTTCTTTTTGCCAATGTTATTTACAAATTGCATTAAAGCTGATCGCTGCCACCATATTGTGATGGAAAGAAAATTAATGGATTTAGGATGAGCTTTCTGATGTTGGTAACTGGATTATTATACATGAAAAACAGGTTTCAGGCTGTTCTAAGGCGTGGGGGGATGAATGTAGCTTTACTGGGCTAGCATATGATTTTTGGGGGGGAAAATTGTTCTGGAATTAAATGCTGTAGAGGAGAAAACTGTGAAAAATAATGCTAATTGTAAGGCTTCACTTCCTTAAGGTTGTAGTCTACTTCCCGTATATGTTCATCAAATATAATTTTAATTACGTTTCACATTTTTTGCATGGAGTTTCTGTAAATATCAATAGCATCTAGACCCCTTTTAGGTCATGTCTTAAAGAAAAAGAAGTACTGGTATGGGAAACATCCAAACAAAACAGTAATATACAAGATTTGAAGGCTAAATGGATGCATTTTACTGATTTTAAAGAAATTATTATTTATTTGATACCTACCACAGTTGCCTAGCTGAGTCAGAATTTTAACTTTCACTCGAATTTTGGCAGCCCCCCTTGTAAGCATTAGGGGAAAAGCATAAAAATGCATGGTTTAAAAGCTTAAAATTATCAAAAACCCTATGGAACAAAACATAAGAGTTAATACATTTTAACCCTATATTATGATTTTGGGACAGTGAGAAATCTTATGATTTTTTTTAATGCATCATTAGAGTTGGAGTTTAGCTTGATAAAAGCAAAAGTATTTGTTCTCCTAGTGCCATTGCTGACCCCTTCCTTCACATTTCTTTCTGAATGACAACGATTTGAAATGTTTAAATTAGAAAGGACAAATCTTAATGACAAATCCTTAAGAGAAGAGGTTGAGGACTTTGGAGTCCAACCTGTGGAGAATGTGAGTAAAAGCTGGAGAAGTGCTCATTAGCCAAAGGCAAGGAGAAGTGGATGCTCTGCTTTGTTAATATCCATTTTCAGCAGTGGCTGAGATTGTCTAATCCAATTTTGTGTTATTGGAGGAAAATTTGAAGGCGTGTGAATCATGGGCCATCTGCACTCAGGAGATTTTGCTTTTAAGTTAAATAATCATGATTTCTATACACATATTTATCATGGTTTATATATGTATGTCTAGAAAGGAAATGCTGTAAATAACTGATTTGTTACTCAACTGTACACTGCAAAAAACTGTTTAGCTTCAGGTTGAAATAGATTTGTTCTTGTGTATTGTCACTTTTTAAATGCAGGTGTTAGAAAAGAACAAACAGAAGTTGAGAACTGCACTAGGTTTTTTATTAAATTCAGTTTCTCTGTTCATTTTTCTTAAAACACAGTGAAGTGGCTTCAATTTGAACAATGCTTCAAACAAGTAATCTGAGTTAAAAGAACTGCTCTCAACATTGGACATTCATCTGTACTGATAAAAAAAATGGATGAAAAATGGATGGAAGGGAAATAGTCTGTGGCGAAAGGGGTTGAGTTTTGAAGGAAAGGAGAAAAACAGTGGAATAGTGGAAAGAGAAGCAGAAGACAACCTCCTCATTTTTGTGTCTCAGTTCACAGTAAAAGTGATTTGTAGCAAAAAGGCAAAATGAAGCTCACACTTGCAGAAGGGTATTTGAGTTTTCTAATGCTTTGTGAGGCCTAAGAAATAGCTGAAGGATGAGAGTTTTATCTATTACAAGATAATTAAATCCATTGAAATTGTGATTAAATCTGTCATTTTCTATTTTATGTTTTCTTTTTGCTGAAGACAGAGTTGGCAGCTCAGAATACAAGAGGAAAAGGTTTTGGGCTAGGTGTGATGATGCTGAAAATGAAGTATTTCAACAGGCAGACAAAATGCATTTGTAATGCTCTGACATTAATTTCTGCTCTGTCATGTTACCACTTAACACCCTAATAGCTGAAACAGTGTAGGAAAACACAATAGCAACTGTCAGTGTGTGACCAGACCATTGTCTGGTGACAAAATCAGGAAAACAAAGACAAAACAGTGAAAAGCTAAAATTTCCACAGACTAGATGTGAACCTGTAGGCAGTGGTTCTGCTTTTCAAAGCATTGGTGAATACAGACATTGGAATATTCAAAGAAAAGAAGAGGTAAAATGCAGAATAGTTTTAAAATTTTCTTTGTCTTTCCTTTTTCAGAGGATACGCTGTAAATTTCAAGTGTTGAAATTTACAGTGTATCCTCTGAAAATGGAAATAAAAGGCGAATTTAAAAACTATTATGCATTTTATTTGCATCAAATTTCCGGTGTTCATCTTAATCAAAATTCTCTTCATATTACTAGTTTCCCAGACCTTTCAATTAACATAGGCAGATGCATAGTTTTTCATCTGTTTCTTCATAGTCTTTTTGGTTGGACAATATGCAAGTGAAAAGGGAAATCACATTTTTTGTTTGTTTTAAAGAAATTGTCACATTACAGTCAAGAATAGAAACCCTGACCTGGAGTGGAAAACCACCTTGATATAATTAGAGATCAATACTATTTAGTCTCTTGAGTGTTGTGTCATTGCTGTTAATTTTTTTAAATTCACAAGTTTATTTTTTATTTTCCATTAGCAGGAAATATGAAAAAACAGCTCTGTTAATGGGAAAGAAAAATAAAGGTAAAATGCTGGGTTTGCACAGGTAGTTTTGCTGTATTTAAAAGGTGCTGTAAGCTTTCATGAATGATTAAAAAGAGAGCCCACAGGACTTGAGTATTTGCTGATACTTTAAGTTGTCTATGAATTGGAGTAGTGCTTGAATAGTATTCCTTTATTTTCTGTCCATGGTAACCATGACAAATTAACCCAAAACATTCACTGTCACTAGAGAACATAAATCTTTCTTTTCTAACATTTTTGCTGCATGCAATTAAAATAAACAGTTTTATTTCCTGTAAGCCCTTGTGAAATAACCATTATGAATCAAACATTGAGAGTTTCACTCTCAAGCATGAAAGTCTCTGAACAATGTATATTTTGGTACATATTGAACATTTTCTGTAAGCTCCCATAAATAAATCCAGGAAATGTCGGTCCCTTGAGTACTACCTTCATTAAATCTGAAGCAGCTGTTGTTGAACTTCCACCCAAACATATAATGGAGTCCTTGACATCAAAAACTCTTCCACGGCTGGCATATTATTGTAAGTCTTTGTAAACACGCATTTGTTCTGAAAGAGGGCTGATTCTATCAAAACTACAAACTGGGCCATGCTGTGGAAAATGGAACTCTAAACCCATTATGCTCTGGAAGATGATTAATGGTAAACAAACTTGCATTAATTGTTTATTTGGGATTTTTGTTTGTTTGTTGGCCTGGTATTTGTTTGTTTGTAGGGTTGGTTTGGGTTTTTTTTTTGTTTTTTTTTGTTTGTTTGTTTGTTTTGTTTTGGGGTTTTTTTTTGTATGCGGGGGGTTTTTGTGTGGTGGGTTTTTTTCTGGTGAAGTTTTGTTTTGGGGTATTTTTTTTGTTTGCTTTGTTGTTTTTTGGTTTTGTTTTGTTTGTTTGATATGAGTTCATTTTTGTTGGTTTTGGGGTGGAAGGGTTTGTTGCCTCACCATTCTCCAAGATGAGAGAGTGGCAGGGAACCTTGGTGTGATAATGGAATAATTATCACATACTGTTGTAAGAGTTGTAAGATACCTTTTCTGAAATCACGGTGTTGCCATGGCTGAAAATATTAATGCCCTTACATTCTTACAAGTTGAGTAGGACCAGATTCTGTTTATGTTTCATCACTCTGGGGGATTAAATTTCTCTTGAGATTTTTGTATCATTGGTTTTCTACAGTTTTTACTACTTGACTGAATCACTTTAAAGTCATGAAATTGTGGAATGGTTTTGTCTGGAAGGGACCCTAAAGCTCACCCTAAAATGCCACCCCAGCCATGGCAGGGACACCTCCCACTGTCCCAGTGTCCATCCTGGCCCTGGGCACTGCCAGGGATGCAGGGGCAGCCCCAGCTGCTCTGGGCACCCTGTGCCAGGGCTGCCCACCCTGCCAGGAACAATTCCTCATTGCCAGGATCCCGGCCAGCTCTGCCCTCCGGCCCCGGGAGCCACTCCCGGGCGCTGTCCCTTGTCCCCAGTCCCTCTCCAGTTCTCCTGGAGCCCTGGAGCCTTCCCTTCCTCAAGTCAACACCCCCAGCTCTCCCAGCTTTGCTCCAGCACAGAGGAGCTCCAGCCCTGGAGCAGCTCCATGGCTTCCTCTGGATCTGCTCCAGCAGCTCCTTGTTTTTCTTGTGCTGAGCTCTCCAGACCTCCACAATCCATCCAACATCTGATTTCACCCCAAAGGGTGCGTGGAAGGAGTCCTCTCTGTTCAGAACAGAGTGAACTGCTGCTGATTGCCCAGTGAGATTCCATCTCTCAGCTCTCCAGGCACCACCACCTCCAAGTGGCCTTTGTTTGGAATAGTATGAACCCAGTTTAGAATTGCAGAGCTAGAAAGTCTTCCCCTGAACTCAGAAGTGTTTTATTTTTCATTAGGCAGAAGCTCTCATGCTAGGAGGGATTGTTTCATCTACTCCTCCAACATTGCAGCTTCCCAACTTTCCTGCCAGGAAGTGGCTGCTTGCTGGACAAGTCAGCCATCACAGTTGATTTGTGTTTTTGTTTGTTTTACTTACAGCTTATTTAAATATAATGTTATATTTCAATGTTGCTCCCAATTTATCAAGGAGAAAAGTGAGAGGAGTCATCCTGTTTGGTTTTTGCTTTTCAGTTGCTATTTTTTAACTTGAGAACCGGTGGAAAGGAAAAGGAAGCTTGTATATAGAGTTATGTTACTGGTTTAGAGAAGAGAGGCAATAATCATGGCATAATAGACAACTTATATTTATAAATAAATCCATCCTTAGCTACAATTAATGAACTGAAGTAGAGGAGCACTAAGTATCCTGACCTCTTGCACAATGGGCTCCTCCCAGTGGGTTTTGAAATACAGTATTTGTTTTCATAGTAGTTAGGATTCCTCCTCATTTTGACGTGAATTATCTTGCAGCTCTGCAGAGAGCTGTCTTTCCTCTTGGGAGGGGTATGACAAAAGTGTTTTGTTCTCCATTGATGAGATCTGCATCACTATGTGTGGGGGGAAGAGAATAATGTCCCTAAAAACAGTTTTGCAATTGCACAGTTTCTGCTGCAGTCCTATTATTTGTATAGAGTGTTACCCTAAGTTACTAATCTGTGAAATTTACATGAAAGTAAGATATCAGTTAATTATTGTTGCAGAATACTGCCCTAAATTATTAATCTATGAAATTTGCATGAAGGTAAGATATCAGTTAATTCATGAGACCTTATTAAGATGAAAACAGAAGCCTGATTTCCTGGACATGTTTCTTATATTCTGTAATGTCTAGAGCCACACAGGATTTATTCACTTGATGGTACATCTTCTTTTCTGGAAGGGGCTCTCTGAATCTCATTCAGACATGACACAGGTGGTCATGACCGTGATATTTTGTGGTAAGATACCTTTAACTTCAGGTTTAGAAAAGAGAAATCATGACTCCCGCAAGCTGTAGCTACTTAATTCTGCACACAGTAGATGATTCTATGCATACCAGTGTTGGTTCTTGAGATATCTGATAAGATACCTCCATCTCATAAGATTCTGCTCAAATTTATTTAGAGGTGAAATAGATTCATTTGCTGTTCTTTGTCCTGTTTTTCCTCATGATCTTCCAAATATAAGTGCTCAGATATGTGAGATACAACCTTTCTGCTAAGAGTGTGAAAACTTGGAGAGGCAACGTCCATTTTCTAGTAGCTTTTTAAGACCCTTCTCCATTCCATGTGTTTTGGAAGAAGCTGATCTGTAGTTCTTGGTGCAGGAATTTTGCATTTTTGGGTTAGTCCACTCACTGTCTCTGGGGAACCCCAACTTGCTGGAAGTTGGGTTGGGCAGAGAGTGGATGAATTACGCTTGTTTTCAAAGTTAAACTTTTGGATTTTGAAGACCCAAGTATTTCCAGTGTGTTTTTAAAGGCTTAGCAATGGAGGTTCCTGCATCTGCTATGGAAGGCTGTGTTTCTGGTAGATTTCAACACATCAAGGTGATGAAATTATTATCAGATCTCTTTTGCTTCTTGGAAATTTCATCCCCACATTCAGTTAGTACGGCCTCATTTTTGTTTTAATTTCCAGCATATTTGAATTGCTACACTCCAGTAGATAAAAGCAAAATGTAGAGACAATAAACATGCTGCTTTTGCAAGTTTCAGTGTGCTGTGACATTATTAATGTTATCAGAAATTTGCATAGCAGTTACCTATTTTCTTTTGTTCCTTGGTACTATTTTCAAGCGACATTTGCTGTGATTACCATCACTACTTTCCAATGGCTCAAGTTAAGGGAAAAGAAATTATTTAGTGGTGTTGAGCATCCTTACTTAACTTTTATTTATTTTAATGATTGTTTAAATGTTAACAAGCCAAAAACAGTCCAGTGAGCTCTGAGGTTGGTCTGAGTGGTGTTGGCTACTGGCTGCAGGACTCTGGTCTTGCAAAACATGAATATTCTTAATTCTGCAAGTCGGGTGCAGTATAGGGATATCTCCTGTTGTTTTTTCTTAGTGAGTTCCTATACTTTGGGTTTTGGCAGCAAAGAGCCTGTTCCAGTGTGCTGTGCTGCTGCTCTGGTTCATCTCTGGCTCCTGTTTGTGTGGGCTGGTGGAGTCGTAGCACAGTTCTGCTTCCCAGCCTGGGCTGTTTCAGCCTGCCAGTGTCATTGCAGTTCAGCTGCGTGGGGCTTGAAAGCGCCACTTTCCCCCAGCTGACATGCCAGGATAAATAATCACATCTCATGTGTGCAAACCAGCTGTCCTGGAGTGTGGAATGGCTTCTTTTCAAAAGTCTCCTCGTGTGTTTCTGTGTGCTTTGCATGCACAAGGTGGGGTTTGCTCACTGGAGCATTTTCCTTGTACGTCCCTAAGGAAACCCTCATGTTGCTCTATGGGAAGCAAGTTTAGTGATCAGTTTTGCAGTTTCAGAAATGGTAGTGGGTCTCTCCGGTTTCCTCAGGCAGGGATAGTTTTAGATGTTATTTGGGGCCAGGATTTTGCAGGTCTGTGGCTGAGCACGCAGTGCAGGAGGCTGCTGAGAACCCCAGTGAAGTTATATTTAGCAAAGTGCAGATAACTGCTTGCCTGAGGACAGCTCAGACCATGCAAGTACTTGTTTTATGCTCGCCAAAAAAGAACCTACATGAACATGTCAGGCCTCTTAAGCTCTGGACATGCCATCGTCTCACCAAGCACTGTCCATTTGACAGTGAAAGATTGATATAAAATCAGAAAAATGGTAAAATTAAACTTCTTACCACTCTCTCTGTACACAGGGCTTTGTGTAGGGTGGTCTTGCAGTCAGGTACTGCATCAGAGCTTCCTGGGCAGGGCTATCCAAGTCACCAGAACCAGAACCTGCCCTTCAAAATGGGTTCCTGACAGACACATCCCTTTAGAACTTATTTTACCCATAATTTTAGAATAGTGATTTTTTTTTTTTTTTAATGCTGATAACTGATGGTTGATGTTTGGCACTGAGACATTTTGTGCTTTAAAGGAAAGGTTACCTCTCTTTCTTCAGCTTGCATTTGCTGCTGTATATCTTCTTTTCCACCTTGTTGATGAAATACATGCTTATTGAGTTTTGCCTTTTTTATCATGTCAGTGTATGCATTTTTGTCTGGTTGTTGGTTCTTTGGTGTGTTTTTTGTTTGTATGTTGGGTTGTTTGTTTGCTTTTTGGGTTGTTTTTTTTTGGTCGGTTGGTGGGTGTTTACTTCTTATGGATTGTGTTGAACAGCACGAGCTCAGCCACATGTTCTTTTAAGGTGATCACACTGCTAGTATTTTATTATTCTGTAGTAAATAAGATAGCAATATTAGTATATTATTATCCTAGTAAGACAATATGAATGTTTAAAAATTGACCAAACACAAAGCAAAAATCAAAGCCAAACAAAACCACAAAATCCCAGGATTTTCTGGTTCATAAGAAACCTTTAGTTCTACTGCTACAGATTTCAGAAAATCCACAGATTCTCCCTTTTGGGCTGGTTTGCTGGCAAGTAAAAATTTTCAGAAAATTAAACACAACAGACCTGAACAATAATGTTCTCCCTCCACTGAAATTACAGCAAACATGAAATTAAATTCTGAGGTTCTTTGCCACCATTGAGCCATTTCTGTGATAAGTGTTCTGCTCTTGGCCTCTGACAAACTCCTGGGGCCATCCAGAGGGAGCCTGTCCCTGCCTCTGCGCTGGGAGACTGCAAAATTAAGGAGACTTCACTCTTTTCACTTGATTCCTTGGAAATTTTTGCCTCTGTTTTCTTCTGCAAATAAAATGCCCTGATGTGGCTTTTTGGTGCCTTGCCTGAGACCTCATGTTCTAAAACATGATCCCATGAAGTCTCCACTTGTGCTCTATAGGATCCTAATGGTGAGGGGAAAAAATGCTTTCCTTTATCCAGGGTTGGCTTGGCTTAAGAAAACATGAATTCTCTAAATACTTTGTCACGAAAACTTTTGAAAACGGTATTATGCAGAAAAGAAAGTAAATGTTTTGTTTGTGTTGCTAGCAAACAGTTTAGTCTTAACTTTTTTATCTGTGAACTATATTTCTTTTACAGATGAGAATTTATAAGATTTCAGGGAAAAATATTTTCTAATTGAATCCATTCCAGCTTTTCATCTGAGTAGAAACTTCCATTGTGAGAAGATGTAATATAATTGTGTTCATTGTAAGCATTAGGTAAGAGATTTAAGAGATTCAAATAGGGATTTTTTTTGTCTTTAGATAGATTCAGGTGATTTCAATTTTCAGAAAATCTATTTTTAATAGAACTATTAATAGAACTTACTATGGGTTTCTTGAATGCAAAGATTTTGATGCCTTTTATCATTATAATAGTCCATATAGAAAAATTTCTTGCTGGAGTTGAATTTGTAGTGCCCGTGAATGGATCTGACATAGAACCTAATAATCATATTATTCAGGATGAAGTGACATTTGATCACTCAGGAATGACCTGTGATCAGCTAATGCTCTGAAATGGCCTTTACCTATGGAACAAAAATGTCGCAATTTAATTATTCTTACGTGATTGAACACCTAGCTCTGACTGGAGTCACACAATGGTTCCTCCAGACCCCATTTTTGGGGAAATGGCCCCATGGACTATCAGTTTAGAGCTCAACATGTTCTTCTGCCTCTGCTGAACCTGGGAATGGCTGAAGTTTGGGTTGCCCCCCTGTGTCATTAATTTCATTTGGGAGCTGGGTTTGCCTCGTGGCTCCGTGTTGGGACCACTGTGGTCACAAACACTTCACTGTTCTTGAAGGGGTTATTCTTGTGACACAAGAAGGGGGAAAATGCATCCCCAACCCACCTCCAACCAAGTGAGAATCTCTGTTAGCTGTAAAAATATCCTTCCTGCTATTACTAGAGTGTGTAGTGTAGAACAAATGTTTGTTTTCAAATTTCTACCTCTCTGACAGTAAAACAAAGTGAAGTACTCCTTGATTTTTAAAAATACTCCTTTAAATACTCTTAAAGCTTACTTAAAGAGTCCCCTAAGGGGTGGGAGAGATCTTTTTCTGCTGGTGAAATTAAACAATAAAAATAGGGATGTAACTGTAGGGAGCGAGAAATCAGTAAAGTTTTTTTCACCTGCATTGCATTCCTAAACTTGCACTGATTTCTTTCTATGAAAATACGAAAGTAATGAAAATAAGATTTGATTTTTCTATGAAAATAAGGTTTTGGCCTTTTTTTTTTTTTAATTTCTTGGTTTCTTTAGGCTCTTGGATGGAAAGAAATGTTCTATTCATGTCTTGACAATTTACAGAAGTCTTTATGTCCTTTTGTGAACTCAGTGCTGCTTGGAATTTTTGGCTTTACAGGATTTTTTTTCATACTCAGTACATATATCTCATGATGCATTGAGTTATTTCCACATTTGTGGGTGGGGCACAGCACACACAGATGTTCAGATTGCTCAGATTAGGTGCACAATGTTCAATCTATTGCTATTTTTTTTTTTGAATGGGATAGAATAACTCCATTCAATGACGTTTTTATTAAGTGGTTAGGTGTTTGGATATTAAAGCTTCAGCAAATGGCTGTCAGCATTCTGAAGGGATTTTTTTTTTTCCCAAACAAAGGGTAAAACACCATCCTGAAAATAGTCAGTGGTTGTTCTAAATGAGTGCAGTGTTATTACTCACACTGGAAAATTGTTTGCAGTGCTTAGCTGGGAACACTTTTATATTTTGCCTCGGTCTAGGCATTATCTCATGCTTATTCACGTGGTTATACATTTACTTTCCAAAGAGCGGGGGGGGAGAAAGAAAAAGAAGTCATGTGCAATTCTGGAGCTGTTTACTGCCAGCATATTCTGGGGGAATCAGACCCAGATTACTGCAGAAGGTTGGCACGTCAGCTCCAAGGGTGTATTCACCAGCACTTTATAGTTTCCATTACTTCCCAAAGCCTAAAGGTCAAGTGTTTGAAGGGAAGCAGCTCCCAAGACAAGTTGTCTTCATATCTGACAGTTATTACTCCAGACATTTCAGTTGTGTTTTATTATATTTTTTAAAGGAAAGCTGCAGTCTGGGCTTTGCATGTAGGAATAAGATCAGTTGACAGGTAGAATTAAAATACTCCTATTATGCAGCACTTAATGTGGTGGTGTTTTTTTTAATCTTGGAAGTATTAATCATTTATATTTTGTTACCTTGGAACCTTCACTGACAGTAATATCACCAGCACTCCTGCAAGTCTTGCTTTTATTTTGGAGATTTTTGGCTGAAAGCATATTTATATGGGTCTACCTTTCACAATGTTTGTAGAAACTTCTCTGGAGGTTTTTAAGGCCTGCATGGTGCTTTTTTCAGTGTTTCATGTTCATGCTACTTATGCTTTGTGACTGTTCAGAAAAGAACTTCACTCTGCTCCTTGAAACATTTTACTTAAATAAGTTGTGGTTTTTTTCTGGAATAATTTCTGAATTGGAAACCTGAATATAAATGAAGAAAGAAAAAAAACCAAACAAAAATCCATCAGATTAAATTAAAAATCCTTGGCAGGTATCCTTTCATACTTTCAGGGAGGCTCAAGGAAGGTGCTGCGTGATAAGTTTGTGTGGCAGTTGTTTTATGGGAATGGGCCCATGTTTTGTTCTTAGCCTCTAGGAAATAAATTCTGATTTAAACAAGCTATCTCATAGGGCTTTCCCTCTGAAATCTAAATTAACACAGTTGGGAACTGTTCATGCATTTAAGCCCTGAGACCTGAATCCAGATGTTATGTCTAGAGTCTATTGTATTATTGCCACACTATAAATAACATGAAAAACAAGAATGAAAACAAGTTTAGATCTCTAAGTAAAGCTGATTTCCTAATTCATTTAGGGCAGGTTTTAAAAATAATAAAAGGTGCAAGTGTTTTACCCTGCTTCCTAAGGAAACAAAGCTTATGTGGTCATGCTGTGTGCCTCTGCTGAGTGCCAGCCTCTTACCTCCTCCCTTTCCCCCCAGTAACTTCTGAAACTCCTGGACAATTTCAAACAGATTTGACAGGAGTAAAGGTCTCAGAGATATCAGGTTCCTACTAGTTTCATGGAAATAGGTGCCTGGATGGAGAAAAAGAGACCCTATTCATGTGCCTGCTTTGGAAAAAGCTGTGGAATGAGATCAACTGTATTATTAGACACTAGCAAATCCTCATGGGAGAGAGAAGTTATGAATGCATTAAATAAGGGAAAAGCTTTGACTGGATTTCTCACCTTTTTAGACATTAGGGGATCCAGCACAAGAGTCATAGCCGTAGGAAACCAGCCTTCAGTAGTTCCATTGCTCACAGACATTGCTCCTGCCCTGCGAGGTGGGAACACATCTGATCCTCCCTGGAGCCACGGAATTAATGAGGGAAAAGGTGAAAAAAATAGAGAAAATAAAGGTCCTTTAAGGGTGTCCTGCTTCACTCCTCTTTGTTAGCTCCCTTCAGAGGCAGAGGGGTAGCAGGGAGGTGAATGTACAATATTGCCTGAGGTACAGAAGGGAAGGATAAAAAGAGGGGAAGCATACAAGAGGAATAAAGCATTTGGGGTGCATGCATTAAGTGCAAACCTGCCAGTTTTTGCATGGTGAAATAGTAATTTCATACCAAATCCAACAAAGTGCTTGAATTGTTGGTCCTTCACGTAATCATGTTATCACTCTTTGTGGAATTATAAGGTATAGTTGTCCATTCCATATTTATTATTCTAAAAAGTAATTTCTACACCTGATTTTTATAGATTTTTGCCTTTGGCTTTTTTGCTCCAATTGCTTTGATTTTTTTTTTCCCCTTGGTGAAATGAAACAATTTATGTGATTACCACTGGGGGAAAAAAAAGGGAAAAAAAGTGGAAGAAATACCTGATGTTACAAGTGCTGAGTATTACCACTGCAGTTCTTCTTATTATTCAGTGTATTTCTAAGTTTAAGGGATTTAGTTGCACAGTGGTCAAAAGAATGAAGGGATGGGGTGGGGGGAAATTAGTGGCAGCTTTCTGTGGCTTAGCACCCTGAGAGATGAGCATTTCTGTGGTGCAAATGCTCTGCAACTTTATTCTGCTCATGCCTTTTTTGGAAATGCATCTTTTACAAAGATATGATTTGGGTCTTGCATATATATATGTGTATCTATATCTATCTATCTATCTATCTATCTATCTATCTATCTATCTATATATCTGTGTGTGTGTACAGGTTTAATGTTAGGAGGAAGTGCTCTCATAAGCAATATTTTTTAGAGTAAGACTGAAAAAGTGGTTACAGAGCATTTTGAGGCAGTGGAATCACAGCCTGGGTAGATCCTGACCAGACCATGCCACAGCTGTCAAAATTCAGTAGCTAAAGACCCTTTCAGCCTGGGTGGGATTAAGCTTCACAGAAGCAGCTGATGGTATAGATATGTGAAATATGGTGTTTCTGAGGAGTGTAGAGATTAAACAAGGAAGTTTTCCAAAGGCTTTAAAGAAAGACATGTAGATATAATGCCTTTTGTGAGAGAAATCCAGTAGTTACCTGCTCTGTAGGTGTTTCTGGTACTCTAACCTATGTACATGGCTTTCTTTTTTCTTGGAGGGGGGTATTTAAGAACTACCTGATGTTCTTAGTATTTTCATTTACTATTTTTAATTCCAAAACTATCTGGAGAACCAGGCATCCAAAAATGTAGATAGTTCCTGTATCCTAGTGATTCTTACGCAGGGTACATGTGACAGGGTTAAAGGAAAGAAATGAAACAGGCATACAGATTTATGGTACATTTGAACACTATCAGTATTAAAGTCTGTGTCTGTTTTCTGTGAATTTTCACTGTCGACTTCAACATGGTTTGTATTTGAAATTAAATCTACAGTTCTGATCATTCACAGTCAAGAAGTGCAAGCTGAAATGGAGAGGAAGGTTGTGTGGTATGAGGGATAGAGAAAGTAACATGTACATAGCCAAAGCTACATGGAGCTTTAGTCCAACATAAAAAAATACTGGCTGAGAAATTTATTTATCTATAAATTATGGAGTCTGAACACGACAGAGGGAAAAGAACACTCTAAGCCAGGGAACAGAGTATATCCTAGAACAAATGGACACAAATTGGGCGTGTGTGTCTGTGTGTGTGTGTTTAGGAGACAAATTAGGAAAAAATAACTGAGCTGCGCTAAAGAGATGAAGAAAATCTTGTGAAAATTTATATTCCTGTATGAGGGGGTTTATGTGACACTGTTTGTTGTGATTGCACAGAGCTGCAGGTCCCACAAAAATGATGTTCACGCCTCCAGAGCTCCTTCCCTGTCAGTAACTCCATCAAGAGCTTTCCGGATCAGCCTGCTGCCCAGGCTGAGTGAGGGATGGAAGGAGTTACAGGGCCTTCCTTGTCCTCCTGGGGATGGGAATCAGTGTGTTCTAGCACCTGGTGGTGTTCCCAATTTCTCCGTGGTTTCCCTCCTTGCACCCCAGTCCTTACAGGGCGCACAGTGCCATGAACGTGTGGGGTTGAGAGCGTGAGGAACAGTGGAGCACTCCCCAAAAAATGCTTGGGAGCTGCTCCCATGCAAAACAGTGATTCCAGAAGAAATTTAATTTCCAGTGGATGTCGAGCTAATAGGATGGCAATTCTGAAGGTTTCTGCAGCGTGTGGTAAAGACCTGAGAGAAATCTCAGTCACGTGAGCTGTTTTGCTCTAGAGTAGACGCAATGCCTTCGTCAGGGGGAAAGTTTGTTGCAGGCAAGGTTTTTGTGTTAAACTTGTTTTTTTGGAGTTGGTGATCATATTTTTACACCGTCTGATGTAACCTGACAGATTTCTTGGCTTCCACGGTGCTGTGTAATTTTTTCTAGCTTCCTAGAGTCTGCTGTTACAAAAGTAACTTCTGCTTTCACGTTGTCATCACTGTATTGTGCAAGTCTAGTGTACTCGTTTTATTACCACACCCAGGGATGTCATAGTTACTGCTGAATGATTTCCCTCGAGATAATAGTGGCACAGCTTTAAAAAATCAAGACCACTCACTGATTGACTTAAGAAATAAAAATGGTATAATGCTTTCCAGATTCAAGCTTGTAACAATACTTTCTTTGTGTAAGTGTCAGCATCATTCATTTGTAGGTCATATTCTTTAACCCTGTACATGAATTTTCATTAACATTTTTCTCTTTTAAATTCTTAGGTATTTTCATAGTGAAAGCTTATTTTTATCCAAGTGTTGATTCTACCTTATTTCAGAGTCTGTGGAGTAGGAGAGGTAGCTGATATTTAACAGGGAATCACAGCCTCTCTGTCTTGCAAGAGCTCCAGTTCTCAACTGAGACAAAGAAAGTTGCTGTATCTCACATGCAAGGCACAACTTCCTTTTGTAACAATTCCTCTGGAATTCAAATAATTCCACTTTAATTAATTTTAATTATGACATTCAGACTCTGTGGTAAAGAATCTGCTTTCAGCACCAGCAGTAGACAAAGGCAAGGGTAGGGAACTTCAGGGTAGCTCACCTGTACAGCTTTTAACAGCTTTTCCTAGCAGGATTTTTCTAGGTGGCCACAGAGCTGGTGAGGAGGACTGGGGCACCTCTGCTACAGAAACAGGCTGAGAAAATTGGGTTTGTTCACCCTGTGAAGGAGCAGGTTGTGTGGAGACCTGAGAGCACCTTCCAGGATGTGAAGGGGCTGCAGGGAAAGGACTCTGCATCGGGAGCTGGAGGGACAGGACAAGGGGGAATGGGTAGAAATTTAAAGAGGGGAAATTTAGGTGAGATATTGGGAAGAAATTCTTCCCTGTGAGGGTGGGCAGGCCCTAGCACAGGTTCCCAGAGAGGCTGTGGCTGTCTCTGGATCCCTGGCAATGCCCCAGACCAGGCTGGACAGGGCTTGGAGCAGCCTGGGACAGTGGAAGGTGTCCCTGCCATGGCAGGGGTGGCACTGGATGGGCTTTAAGGTCCCTTCCAACCCTTCACATTCTCTGATTCTGTGATTCTGTGCTCAGAACAGGGCAGTGACAAAAGGATTTGTTGTTGTGTGGATCTGCAGGGCTTTCCTGCTCCAGCACAGGGGTCACAGCTGCTTCCACAGACTCCAAGAAGCGAGACAGGGACTGCACAGCTGCTCCGTGCTGGTGGGCTGCTCTGGAATTTGTTTTTTTCCCCCACAAATTCTTATTTGATATTTCCCTGGGGAAAGGACATTGCTTGGGCAATACCTTGCAGGAGGCAGCATCTGTCTGTGAGGATGTAGGTGTTTGTGGGTGTGCTGGCTCAGTCTGAAATGCTGTTTTAGGGGCAGAGCACAGGGATCTCTGTGTCTCACTCAGGGGCTGGAGAAGTGGAAGCTGAGTGAGCTGAGTTAGAGATTTGTGCAAGGTTGATTTGTGTGATTAAACCTCTGAAATTCAGTTCACATGCTGGGAATATTTTCATTTCATAATCAGACCTAAGTATCTGTGAAGTGCGCTCTCTCCAAAAATTATTTGTTCATTAGTTTTCAAAACAGAGAGGGAAAAATTGAAATACTGTGGGTTAAGATTTAATTGGAGAGAGGCTCACAAATACGCATAACATATATATCTATAAATACATCTATATCTATACATCTATATGGCTATATATCTGCTATACCCTGCCAAGACAACAAAGGACAGAATCTATCTAATTTTGTGGTAGTATGAAATTCCTTCAATATATTGTGGGTAAAAAAATGCTGTTAGAAAGGGTTGTTAGAATATTTTACTCATACAGAGAGAAATCACAACCAGCAAGGCAGATGTAATGAGAGTTTCCAGCATGTTTTCTTTTTTCTTATAGACACAGTGAAAAATTGCTGTTATTTCCTCACTATTAGTGTTTGGCTTCAGGTTCTGACTCAGAAGAGAGGCATTGCTGTGTGAATGTCTCCTTTCAGTGCATAACCTCTGATAATTTTTGCCTTAGGTATGAAAACTCTCTTATTTAGTGAAGTAATCCAAAGATTAAATAGCAGATATGTGTTGCTTAATGCAACATTAAAATTCACTGTCTCTATACAAAACAGTGGCTTTCAGTTTTGGAATCTTGTGTGAAAAATGTGTTGTATAATTTTTTAATACCTGTTATTTTCTTATGTGAAGCACATCTTCCCATAGCGTCTAGAAGAAAAATTGAGAAACTTTTCAGTTATTTCTGAATTATTTTGTGTCTTATCATTAAGATCACTTCTTTCTTCATCCCTATTAGACAAACAGGGGCAGGGTGAGAGGTCGGGGAAAATGACATTTTTGTCATAAGCTTCTAATTCTTGTTTTTCATTTTTTTAAGCTCAAAATACAGACCTGGTGGATACATGATGACTGTGATTTCTGAAAAAGGGAACACAGTTTTCTAAATGCTTCTGTGTTCATCTTCCTGCACCTTTAAAAAAACTAAAAATTTGACAAAATAAAATCCCAGCAAACAGTGTATCAGTCACAGTCAGTCTGTTGTCCCCTGGGACCTCTTCCAGGTCTGCTCCCTCTCTGTATAAATGAAGTGTTTAGTGCTTCAGTGTTTTACATAATGTTTTCTTGAATGATCTGAAAGGGGAAGTAGAAAGCACATTAGTTACATCTGCAGATGATGCAGAGCCAGAGAGCTGCAGCAGCTGTAAGGATGGTGAAAAATTTAAATTCATCTGGGGAGCAGCAAACTGCAGGAATTTACAAAGCTAACAAAAATAATTTTAAAATTCACCATTACAAATTTACAAAATCACCTCGGAAAAGTGATCCAAACCAAAGACGTGTTGCTTGTCAAATTAGCTTAGTGAGGTGTTAATGATGGTTTCTTTCACTCCTGCAGTAAGCAAGAACTGTTTATCTTGATATCCCACCCGGTTAACTGTTTGTTGTGGTATGCTGATCTTTAACCACTTCCACTGCATCTCCCTGGAACTGTTTGCAGTTTCCCTACTGTGGCTTAGGCGATGAAGGACGAATAACTGGACTGTTTCTTGCTTTAGTTGCAAGGAAAATCTTAGCAGTGTGTGGGGAAAACTAACATCTCCTTTTTAATGATACACTTTTTCCCCTACAACACTTAATTTTAATAGAATTATGTCTGCAATTTGCATGCCTGTCCCAAATTCAAAATCCTTGGATGTAAAATTGTGTTATTTTGTCATTTTCTCCTCTACCAGTCCACTTTCCAGTTCGGGATGCCAGCAGGACTCCAGAGCAAACTGCCTTGAGATTTCTTTTTTCTTCACGTTGTTTTAGTCCTGCTTTGGGAATTCAGTGGGCCTTTTTGGCTTATCAGCCTCTCAGCACCGGGCTCCTGGTGGGGCAAACACCACTCAGCTGTAATTTGCCGAGATAGCAGCGTTGCTATTGTTAGTGCTGACGTCTCTGCCTGTTAAATAGGTGGTGTAGAACAATTCCCTGCTGGAGGAACGGCCTCAGGGAAGGGGATTTTGGTGCACTTTGTGTAAATTTGCGCTGTGTGAGGGAGGCAGAGCCCAACCACACAATCCGGGATCACAGAATGGATGGGTGCTTTGGGATGGAAGGCACCTTGAAGCCCATCTCATTCCACTCCTTTCCATGGGCAGGGACACCTTCCACTATTCCAGACTGTCACATTAGTTTTGTCTTAATTACAGCTGTATCCAAACATTCTGTGTTTTCCTGGAGGTAGCTGGATAATGTGCTCCCCACAGCTATCCTAAATTAAGATTAGATGGCTGCTGGAGGAGGAGGGATGGAGAAGAACAATTGTTTTGCAGAAAACCTTACTATTTTTTTCCTTTTTTAGCTGGTTTTTCAGCACCTGTATGATAAATCTAGGCCTCCTGGTGATGGGTTTGCTCTGCTCACCTTTGTGGTCCAGAGGTCTCAGTGTCCAAGACACAGAAGCAGGACAGTGACAGTAGGTAATAGTCAGTTGCTTCACATAAAGCCTGAATTAAAGGCTAAATTAAAGATTTAAAAGTCAGGTAAAGTCAAATAAAAGTCAGTGTTGGACTTCAACACCTGCAAAGATAGACACATATTTTGTGTCGCTGTAGCAGTGTTGGGCATTTTTGTTTTTGTAATTACAGTTGCATTTGGAGTGCCTGATGTGTGTTTGCCATGATTTTGGTTGTGTAGTCGTACCAGGCTTTCAGAATAATTTTACTGCTACCTATTGTAACTTGTTTCAGGATTTTGGATTTTTTATTCTTTGTATGCAATGAAAACCGAAAATTGTTTGTCCTGATTAAATATATTTGCCTATACCTGGTGTCAGTTGAATGCATTAAGGCAGAAGACAAAGATGATGTGCTCTCCTTGCTATTTCCTTCAGTAAAAGGTTGTGATGCTATTTATCTGTGCTACTGTGCCTCTCTATCTCTGTGAATTCTTTATCCAAATAGCATGGTGGTGGCTTGCAAGTGATGAAAAACAGTTTCCTTTACACAAACGTCCATCTTTGTTGCTGCTGTCAGACAGCAAGTGTGATATTCAGGGGGTGCACGCCAATCTGTGGGCTACTGATAGTGTAATCTAATTTCCAAAAATAAATTAAAAGCATCTTTTCATCTGTAGCCATCAGATGCACGCCTGCTAAAGACAACAATGCTTTAGAGACAGCACATGTGAATTTGGTGGCTAATCAGAAATTAAACCTTCGGGTTTTCCACATTTTCTGATAGACTGACCTTGCAGAAGGAGGTCAGGATGGTATCATGTGTTGGGGCAGAGACTTCCACAGATAAAACGTCCACGTGGAAGGGCTGTTCCTTGTTTCAAGCAGTGTCTTTGATAGCTTTTTGAGTAGTTCTTACCGAGCCTTTTTCAGTCAAAACTTATGCATGGCATTAGTGAAACTTGCATTTTAAAAAGGTAACAAGCAATAGGCATTTTTTTAATAGGTGTCTTTTATGTAATTTTCCATGCCCTCCCAAGTAAAATGGGGGGAAAACCAAATCAGACTGCAGTTCTGTTTTTAATAGGTGAGGTGCCACAACACAGAGTGAACACTTCCCTAGTGTGTACCACATACATTTATGCCTTTTTAAAAGATGTTATAGCTGTGTATGCAAGCTGGAAAGATGGGTAATACTTCCCTCCATAAGAAAATACCACAAAATTTATGTCAGTCTTTTTGAAGATCACAAGATGAGAGAGATGACCCCTTCTCCTTCTTCCACTCCCTCAAACTATTGTGTTGGATATTAATGTGTCTTCACCCAGGCTTGCATGGTTATAGCTCAGCTGGCGCTGGTTTGTATGTATGGCTGAGCTATTCCTCCTTTAACATGACAAAAACCACAGTTTTCTGTTGTTATCCCAGACCAGGCAAAACAAATGTGTTAAAACCTCCTGTATATCCTGTACATCATCCTCACTGCTGAAGAAACACAGTGGTTCATTACAGATCCTTTAACCTCACTGGCTTGATGAGGCGGTCTGTTTAATTGGAGGAGTCCTTTTAAGATTAAGAACTTGATGTCTGAACCTGGAGGTCACAACTTGCTGGCTAGATCTTTCATATGGGCTGCATAAATTACAGACTCATAGCATCCCAGGATATTTGGGGCTGGGAGGGATGTCTGGGATGATCTGGTCCATCCCTGCGCAGGCAGGGAGCCGTGGTCAGGGGCACAGGCAGGTGCCCGGCTGGGGCTGCCATGTCTCCACACAGGGACACTCCCGGCCCTCCCCGGGCAGCCGTTCCAGGGCTCTGCCCCTCCACGGACACGAGTTCTTCCTCCCGCTGCCCTGCCCCTGGCCGCCCTTTCTCTGACGGCCGCCGCTGCTGCTGCCGGTACCGGCGGCACCGAGCAGAGCCCGGCCCGTGCTCCGGCAGCCCCGGGGATGTTCGCACGGACGGACGGACGGACGGATCCCCTGCCAGTGTTCCCTTCTGCAGCCTGCCCGGCCCAGCTCCCGCAGGCTCTGCCCAGCACGCACACGCTGCAGAGTCCTTCTCAACATTGTGGCCCTCTGGAAATAATTACCATGTAGATTATTACACATATTCCTCCATTCTCTGCATGACAAAATTATCTCCTTTAAACTGGAGGACTGCAAGGTATTTCCTATGCTTATTAAAGATGTATTCAAGTTTACTGGGGCAAAGCCTCAGTGAAGTTTCTTGTGCAGTTGAAATAACTCATTCTTTCCTTGTGTCTCAGTTCAGACTTGGATCTCTGAAGCTGCAGGAAGTCCCAAACCCAGCAGAGGTGATCAAGGAACTCATTGGTTACTGCCTGGACAGCCTGGGGAAGCTGCAGGCCAAAACTGAGCATCTGCAGAGGGAAAATGAAAGGCTTTTCAGCAACTGGAGCGACACAGAGAAGAGGTGAGTTCACAGGTGGATTCACAAGTGACACCTGAGAGGCTTAGCAGCAGTGAACAGAAATTTTTATTCATTTGAGACATGTTTTGAGCTTAGTCAACCACACCCCATTTGGTTGTAGATCTCCTCCCTTTGATAAAGATGCAGCTGATACTAAAAATTTGCAATTAAAGGTGTTTTTAGCTTATGAATTAGGAAAAAGCCCCAAACATCTGTGGAATTAGCTTCACTTTCTTTAGGAAGCCTTTTCATTAATATTATTTCCTATGATTCTTAGGACTGGCGGTGTAGATTATTTACGTTTTTGAGTGGGGAATAAATTACTGTTTCTTTCATCTGTTTACTTTGTTGAAGAAGCCAGAATTGAAAAATGAGTGCAGTATTATAGGAAAAAGTACCATTATGTTCCAGTAGATTTTTGTAATTGCTGTTGCATTTACAGTCTGAATTGTCTATCATTCTGTATTGAAATAATCTGTGCTTGTTTCAGTAAGCATAGAACTCTTAGCACAGAGCAGTCAGAGATTTATCTTGCTTTTCTGTAGCTTTACCTGAAAAAACACAGGGTCCAGGAAGATTGATGAAAGAATGCAGCTAATTTGCATTAATTTACCTCGAAAAAGAGAGCCAAGTTTTGGGAGGAGTTAGTTTTGTTTCCCTCTCATTAAAATGAGTAACAGTTTCTCCTGACAGTCTCCCTGACAAGCAAAGGGCCTCCCTAAGTAGTGTTTTACTGCTTAACAGTGTAATTGAACAATAGTGTATTGTGTAACCCGTGTTCTGTACTGCATTACACGCTGATATGTAAGAGGCATTAGTGCTTGTATCAATTTCCATGGTGGGGTGGCACTTTTACAGAGTAACCCCAAAGAAAAGGAGGAAAAAAGGAAAAAAAAAGACCCAAGAGTTGCGTGACTTTGTTCTCAGTGCAAGCTGGTGAATTTCTTTAGCATGTTTATAGTTTTGAGTAGATGAAAAATGATTTTTCAGAATATACACTGAAGGTTTTATGGTCACCAGTCTTTGGCCATGTCTGTTAAATGCAAAATAAAAATAATTTTAAAATAATTTTCATTCAAGAAGTATGGGGCTTTTTTGGTTTTTTTGGGGGGGATTTTGGGGATGGTTTTTTGTATTGCTTGGGAGATTTTTGGGGGTTTTTTTTGTTTTGTTTTTTGATTTTTTTTTATTATTTTTTCTGGTTGGTTGGTTTTTGTTGTTTTGTTTTGTTTTTAAATTTTTGGTATGGTGGTTTTTTAAAAATTATTTTTGCCAGAGCCCAGTTCAACCCTGCTGCCTCCCTTTGCTGTTTCAGCTCCAAACACTGCGAGTTGCCCCGAGCTGAACAAAGCTGTGCCTGTCTTTGTTCAGGAGGCAGGAATTCAGGATTTACATCCTGCACCACTCACGGTGCTGAGTGCTGGAACATCAAATACAGAGCACGTGGTGTGCAGAATTGCAGCCAGGGCACACCAGCCCCACAGCCCCTGCAGCTCCCTCTGCTCACAGCCTCTCTCCTCAGGACTTGATTAGAATTAAAACATAGCAGGCAGGCTTCTGAGAGCTGCCTTTGTGCCCCTTAGTCGTGGGGCAATGGGTGGAATTATTCAATAATCCCATTTCCATCTCCCTGTTTCAATTCTGTTGATCATCACGGAGGTTTTGGTGAGCAGGTGGCTGCCTGGGTTTGAGTGTGTCTGTGTGTACACACCTCAGGGATGGATGAGTTAAAATATCAGAGCAGATTAGCTGTTTTCTTTATTTCATATAGAAAATTCAAGGCCCGTTAGTTCCAGGCCAGGTTGGACACTGGGGCTGGGAGCAGCCTGGGACAGTGGAAGGTGTCCCTGCCATGGCAGGGGTGGCTCTGGGTGGGCTTTAAGGTCCCTCCAACCCAAACCATTCTATGCCAAATTTTAAGTAATAATAACCTGCAGTAAAATAATTCCTTGAACAATAAAAATCCAATTACTGGTTTGGGCGTGGGTTAGGTGTTTTGTTATCGGGCATCCAAAATTTGCATAGACAAGCCAAATTCAAAATAGCTGCCAATTTATGTTGTGGTCATCTGCAGTGACAGTATATTTAAACCACAAGCAGATTATAAAAATGCAAGCTAGGTACTTTGGGCTTGAAACTGTGTCTTCAGCATTAGCTCATCAACATTCCATACCATTGCCAATGCTGGGGGAAGGGTGAATCTGAAATGCAAGGGAGCAGTGCCATGGGATCCAGGAATTATTCTAGAGCACTACGAACAGGAATGAATACCAGAGATGCTGAATTATTTCCTTCATAGTGTTGGATTGTGAAGGTTGCCACTAATAATTAAAGAAAAGCCATTAAGTTTCATAGCTCACGTTCACGTCTGCAGAGCACGTGTGATTGCTCTGTGTTGGGTCAGCACCTGAGTCTTGGTTTTTATAATTAATTTATCAGTTTATTGTTTGTCATAGTCCCTAGCAGTGGCTGGGATTCAGTGGGCTGTGCAGGATTTTTGATGCCTGTCACCTTGGGTGTATTCTGGCACATGGGAAAGCATTGCAGAAAGACCTGAGGATGCACAAACTGGGAGGCACCACTCCAGTAATTAACCCCCATTTGAGTTCATCGTGCTGGGAGCTGTCTGTGAGATGAGCAGCTCCTCCATCTGGCCTGGGGAGATGGTGTTTGAGGGGCACAGGGCACACTCAGGCAGCACCACGTGAGGAATGGCAATTAAAGTTTGTGTTTGCAGCCACTGAGGTATTGGAATGAAACCCAGCCAGCTCTGCTCTGTGCTCAGGTGGTGAATGCCTCCCTGAATCCAGAAGGGTCCACAGAGCCTCTCCACCTGCATCTCTGTCCCCAAGACCACTGCCTTCTACCAGTCTCTGCTAAACTATCAGATATGCCACATAAGAGTGCATTTTAAAGGCTGATAAATTAATGTAATGCTTTTGTGCTATTCAGTGTTCTGTCAAATTGATGCCCTTCTGTGTCTGGAGAATGAATTTGGATGTGGATAGCTCTGAATAATAGGAAAACAAATTAAAAAAAGGTGTTCATGTAAATGAAAACAATCATATAAGATTAACTGATGGCATACTACTAATTGGTTCTGCCCAGAGGGAAAAGTTAATATTCTAATTCTAATATTCAAGATGCTAATTTTTTTCTCCAGAGAGTAAAGAAATTGGCTAGTCTTGCAGTTGGTTTCTCCACTGTACTACTCACAGTCCAGGCAGCATCTGCTTCACTTCACTGGAAGTTTCCATTTATGTGGCTTTTCATTAGGGGATGTCCTTGCAGCACTCAGGGTCTCACTGAAGTTATCTTGAATGGCACTTTTTTGGCCAAGTCAGCCACATTTCTCAATATTTGAACCAGCCTCAACTGCTCCAACACAAACCAGTGCCTTGTCAAAGTAAAGGCAGAGAGCAGCCACTCTCCCTGGTTTCTGTGTGGGAGAGGGGATTATTCTACAGGATTTGATACAGACAAGATTAGCATATTTTAGACAAAATCCTTTTCCCCCCCTTTTTTACGTATACAGAAATAATTAGTATCAAGCATGTCCAGGCTCTTCTGGGCCCTGCATTAGGGTTTGTGGTTCTTTATGAATTGTCTATTTATTCCCCACTAAACAGTTAACTTCCCTTTTGTAGGTGGGAATTCTCCTGGTAGTTGATTAGTACCTATGATCTTTCATTTAGGAATTATTGAACTGATCTGTATGGTAATGATGTTCTGCTATTTGCATTTAAATTAGATGAATTATTTATCAACTATCAAGCATATCCCTAAAGCATTGAACAGTAGGCTTAATACTTCATGAGATTTCACACATTTCACCGCAACATAAAAATTGTGAGATTTTTTTCCTTTCTGCTATTGTCTTGCTGCCTACATCATATATGGTTTTGATCTGAGAACAAAATAATTAGTATTTATGTAGGAAGTCTGTTGAAATCTCTTGTCTTATAAATTAATGTTTTTAAAGTCTGTTACATGTCTGGGTTTAATAGCATAATAAGCCTTCTAAACTTTTTTATAGCCTTGCACAGGCTGGTGAAAAATATGTTTTTAACTTATGACTATTTACTATACTTACCATGATCAGTAAGATTATTAAGATGTTTATTTGCTTCTTGTGTACACAGCTAATAAAATGTTTGTGGTTCAACTCAAGGATTGAAAGGTTATGAAATATAAGAATTAAATACAGAATTACATTTGCCATAAATCACTTGGGTTGTTGTGTTCAGGTTTGCTTGTATTCCAGTTTTCCTTATGAGACTTTACAAACCTATATTCTTAATTTAATACTCCCATTGTGCTTCCTTTTATTGACATTCATCTACCCACATAGATCAACACTAAAATTTCTACAAAACCTGAAGTATATTTTCCTCTGAAGATATTAAGAGCTTCTAAGCATTTTTATATTTTGGATTTTTCTTTTCCTCCTCAAATATATTTCACAACAATGTGTGGTACAGATTTGAAACCTGTCTAGGTGAATCATATCTGTTTATAATCTCATTATGTGTATCCTCCTAAGGTGTCCCCACTGTTGTGATTCAGCCTTGAAAATAAAGAACATTTCCCTGTTTAAATTTTAGTTGTCTCATGTGGAGGTGTGCAAGAACCTACCAAAAAAAAAAAAAAAAGACATGAAAAGAAAGGTTCACATCTAGGAACTTTCCCCTTTTGGAAGCAGAGTTCATTGTACTTCTCTGTGGAAAAACAACAACCAAAAAAGCTTATTCTGGCCTGTTTCAGACACAAGGGGCTGGACCAGTCCTGCGTGGTTTGGAGTGGGGATTCCTTGCTGGCCTCAGGACAGAATTGTCTTCTAGGAAACAGAATGATTGGTGTAATAGTTAATTTTGTGCTGCAGGCTGGAAAGATGCGTGCAAGCTAAAGAGGAGCTGGAGGCAGACCTTTACAGCAGGTTTATTATGGTGCTGAATGAAAAGAAGGCAAAGATAAGAAACTTGCAGAAGTTGTTGAGTGAAGCTAAAGAATCCGCCGCGGATGCCAAGTGTGCAAGGTATTTAATTTCCCTGGGTTTCTTGGTGTGGTGCACATTTGAGTTTAGCTTAGTTCAGTTTCCATCTCCTTGGCCCTGACAGTGAGTGACAGCTCTTCCTGGCTGAGTGCTGGGTTATCCAAACCAATCCTGGAAGTCAGGGAACAGGAGGATTCTTTCTGGCATCCCTGCAAGCAGCAGCATATTGCTGTGGGTGCTGTAGCCAAGAAGTGAGTGTTTGATGGATCTGTCTTGCTTTCTGCTGGGCTGCAGTTGATTTTCCAATAAGATCATGTCCCTGCCCTTTCCATAGCTGGTTATTTCATACATATTCTCCCTGAAGTATTTAATTCCTCTGAAAGACAAAAAAATCTTATTTCTTTCCCTTTCTTTTGATGTTTTTAGGGATAGTGTAGCTACCACTCAGATGGTTGTAAAAAGAGAATACAACTATGATGCCAGCACTGATGAGGAAAGTGAAAATCCAGCACAGGCCTCGTTGCCATCAGGTAAGACAGAAAGCATTGTCTTTGTGTTATATCACAGACAGGCCTCGTGTGAATAAACCTTAAGGAAGGCAAAATACTACCTGACAGATTGCTCTGTGACAAGCCAGCCAGCAAGCCTTAAAAATACCTCTCCTGGAGCAGAGTGGAATACTGGCATTTTCAAATTAGAGAGGGGAGGTTTAAAAGCATGTTGCACGAATGAAGGCCCTGTCATTTCTTGCAAAGTGACAAATTACACACTTTGCAGAACTAATGACAGTCTTAACAGTATCTGAACCATCAACAATTCCATTTTAAATTCTAGGAATCATGATGTGTGTGCCATGATTGATAAAGTGTAAAAGGTAGCTCCTGACAGTTTCAGTAGTGTTTAAAAAGGGGAAAGAGGGGAGGTTTAACAGCTATAAAAAGAGCTGTGTGCATAAATGGAATGAAAGTGTATTTATAGCAGAATCCACTTTAATTTGTCAGAGAATTTTTGGCCTTGTGAAGATGCTCATGAAACTTAATCTGATGAATTTTTCCAGGACTAGAGCCTTGTAAAATGTGTGGGATGCAGTGATGGCCCATTGTACAGTGCAAAATATTTAACTGTGAATCAGAATTTTGGCATGTTTGTGATAAACTAGTGGGAATACCTGGAGCAAATGCTATCAAAGTTTCAAAACTGCAGTGATAGTTGTAATATGGTCTATATATATATATATAGATATTCACACACATGTGTATAAAAATAGATACATAAACTTCCCTTCAGGTCTGCAAAGGTTGCTATGGGTTCTCTCACTGGAGCTTTTTATTTCCACCACAGGTAAAGGTAATCCAGACAACAATGTTTTCCTGTAAGACAGCAATTTTCTGTGCATGTTGAGAACTGGAAGTGGTCAGGACCCTGGCACCAGTGACCAACAGCTGGTTACTCATGTGGGTCTGTTTGCACAGGAATTTCTGGCTTTATATAAAGTAGGCAGAGCTTCAGACAAGTGGAGGAAATTGTGATCACAGAAAGAAATAATTTAATGGTGCACCGTGCTCTCCAGAAGTCTTTGCTGTCAGATGGTAATTGTTCAGTTCAGGTACCGTGATGAGAAATTTGTTTTGTGAAAAGGCAAGGAAAAGTGGAAGGTGTGGAGTCTTCTTCTAAATTCAGTGGGGCCTAACTAGCTCAGTGAGAGTTTTGAGACCGAGATATTGAGAGTTTTGAGACCGAGATATGTATTTTAAGACAGATATATATTCAATAATGAAAACAACACCCACTGCCCTGCTCAGGCAACCACGAGGGACTGGACTGGAAAATACACCAGCTGTGTTTTTATTTTAGGTGCAAACAAAAAATGTAGTTTCTTTTGTCTTTGAGGGATGCAGTCCTCAGGGTTTTGGTCCTGACTGGAAGGGTTCAGATGCAAAATTTGCAGATAGCATGAATACCATAAATTTAATGCTCTGGGTAACACACTTGAGTTTTTCAAGGGAATGGCACTGCTGAGCCCTCACAATGAATATTCCTGAGGTCAGTTGGTGCTCCTCCTGTGTGCACAGCTTTCTCTCTCAGTCAGCAATGGGAAAGCACAGCTGGGTGCTGAGTATCTGAAGTCTGTCCTAGAATCTTCGCACTCAAAAAGAGTCAGACCAAGTCTTTATGGAGAAAATAGTGATTCAGGGAGGAGTGGAATGAGTGGGTAATGAATGAAGCTTAAAGCTACATGAAGCATCAAGGACTGTAAGGCATAAAAGATAAGACAGATAATATTAGTGATTTTTTTCTGTTTTTCCTAGTTTTCCTATATTCTAGTTCATCATTGTATTTCTTTCCCTTTTGGACTCGAAATGTCATTGCTGGAGTCAATGAGAATTAGAAGATCATTGAGGTAGTTTTAGTAGATATTGGTGAAACCAACAATCAAGAGAGAAGATCATAATTAAAAAACTTCTTTGAAGGAAAATGAAGGCAGGTGCATGTATGCACACACAGATGCACAGTAAAAATGCATTTATATATGTGCCCGTCCAAATAATTCACTATTAGTTGAAAAGGCAGCAGTGCTCAGAAGGTGATTTGGTTTGTGTTGGGAGGGGAAAACTTGTGGTGGTTCCATCACAAGATAATTCTGTTCTAGCAGCTCATGGGGATGTTGCACAGAGGCTATGAAATCCAGACAAAATAATTTTCAAAATGATCATGATTTGCAAAATCAACCAAAAAAAAAAAAAATCAGGACTTGTTGAACTGCAGAGTTTAAAACTCTGTCTGAAGGTTTTCTTAATCACCAATAATTGTTCTTTTCCCTGAATTTTTGGGGCACTCAAATGCCAGAATATTTCAGTGGATATGGAAGAAAAACCTGCTGATGTTTATTAAAGAAAATCGAATTACCTATTTAGTTATCAGTCTGGGTTGATCTGATGGAAATATTGTAACAAGATCCAATGAAGAAAAATATTAGGAAAATTAGTAAGAATGATTCATTGCAATCTTTGTAAAGGAGCAGAATCAGGAGCCTAAAAGTTTACCTAAAATTTCTTCCTTTTTTGACATTCCCAGTGCTATTTGTAGGTTTGATTTATGGTTTGCTTTCTCACAACAGTTTCTGCTTCATAGCTTAAAGCAAAGATCAACTGAAACATGATACTTTGTGTCTTGCCTACACACTGATGTAGTTAACGCTTTATATTGTAAAGGGAGAAATTAAAATTGAATTAGTAAATATTTTAAAGCACTCAGAAAAACAGCTGATGAGAATTATACCCCTTAGAAATAGTACAATGTTTATAAATAATTATACATTTATAAATAATACTGTGTGGGATTCTACACAGGAGCTTTGTCTGCCATGCCATGAGCACGGGAGGAATTTATTTAAAGTCTTGTTTGGGGCTGTGAATGTGAGGTTGAGGAAGGCACAGAGCTCCAGACCTCTCTGCAGTTTAATAAATTCTGAAGCAGCAGCCACAGATGATGTGTCAGGTCCTTGAAATGCTTGTGAGCTCCTGCTTGAGAGAGGAAGGAAGAGATGAAGGAAATCCTGCTGCTGTTCCTCATGGATGGAGTGTCAGGAATGTTTCTTTGGAGCAGGACAGGGTTGGTTTTCCTTTGGCTTGTTGAGGTTTTGCTGCAGGGTTGGTGAGAGTCTCAGTTACCAAACCCAGGTGTAGTTGTTATTTTCTCTACTGGTGCTTCAGCAAAGTTCTCCCATCTGGAGCAGAGCTGGAAATATCTCAGAAGGTGTGGAGTGGGGTAAGGCTGTGGTTCCCTTCTTGTGCTGGTGCCAACTGGATGCAGTTGTTCCTTAAGGGGAAAAAACCAAACCACAAACCCCAGAAATCACCAGCCTGTGTTCCTCTTAGCCCACAGGAGTGAGTGGGTGACTCAGCATGATGCCACCACACTCTGATGCAAGATGTTTTTGTCATTTTAGGACAAAAACATCTTAGCACAGTTGTTACAAATTGTCTTTCCTCCCTCTGCACTGAATTGTACTGGTTTTGTTTACTGAGCTCTTCTTCCTGAAAAGGGATTATGGATCCTGAAATGACAACATCAGACTGATAAATCATAATTTGATATCATTGGTTGGAAATAATGGCTTTGTCCTGCAAATCAACTCCTTTTAGTAACTGAAAAATGTTTTAGTGGTCCACGTTGCAGGAGGGAGATGGAGGGTAACAGTTTACTCTTCACAGTGCCTGGAAAGTGATCAGAAAAGAGATTATTATACCTCCACCCAGGTATATGACAAAACTGCAGGGAAAGATTTAATTATTGCAATCTATTGTAGATATGAAGGATGACATAGCAGGTGGGACATAGGCAATGGAAGAAATTGTTTTATGATTTATTGTTGTTATTTTAATTTATAAATGCTATTATATGTGTCTGCCTCTGGACAGAACAAAGCTGCTGCACACCAATTTACAGTCAGCTTGCATCCTATTTTATTTTCTCTTGTCCCTGAATTCTTTAGTTATATTTCACATTATAATTGGTAGAAGTTACCTCTCCTTAGGGTAAGAAGGGATGTCATGATCTGCCCTGTTGGATCAAATAAAATTTTATGATCTGTGTTTCTTGCCAAGGTGTGTGGAAATATTCCATACTTCCCCAGACATTTAGTGCCCACACTTTTCTGCAAGTTTGATGATGAGGAGAGGTTCAGAATTGGTTGTACTAAAATCTCTGCAGAGCTCACAGTAAATAAGAGCAAGCACCTTGCCATCTCCCACTGCCTCACCATGCAAATGTTCTCATCCCCTCCATTCAATCTCCTGCCTTGGGGATTGTGTGTTATGCCCTCAGGACTTTGTGGCACTTTAAATTTAATTAGCTCTCCTGTGTAGTCCAATCCACTGATGGCTTGGTGCTGCTGGTTAATAAGCTTTGATCAAAGTTAATAATAATAAAAGAAGCCTGTTGTAACAGCGCCCGGCTGTGCTGTGCAGTTAAAATTCCATCTGTGAAGGTTTCTCTTTAAAGATCTGTTTTTAAGGAGTTTTAGTACATAGCCATCTTAATTTACCTCGGGTTTAGATTATTTCTCTTTTTGTCAGGCTGTAATTGAAAATGGTTCATCCTAAGGAATAATCTAATTTCCCTTTCCCTTAAAGCTGTAGATACCTTTTCTTTCTTCTCCCTGAAACTTGATACTGATTTTTCCCCCCACAACCTGATGGTTTTATGCCTCTGAAGTACTTGTGGTGGCCAAACTAGTTTCCCTCTGTGTTACACCAGGTGTCATGGTCAAAATCCATTTACAGTACAAGATTCTCCATGTCCCTTTAAAAATCCTGTTGTGAGTGTTGCACTAAGAGGAATTTTCAACATATTACCTTGACATTTTTCCATGAAAATTATCAAAATTGCATATTCTCTACACACCTTCATTCTGTTCTTGCTTCAGCATTGAAAGTGATGCAGCTGGATGTGGTTTCTCCAAAATGAGTCATTATTCAAAGAAATTCTATAATTGACAGAGTCAGATTTATGCTTTGTTAAGGCTGTTGAAAGTGTGGTGATTGATCAAAAAAATTAGAGCAGCCAATGATCACACTGCACAGTTAGGTGCAACAACGTTGATTAACATAAAATTTAAAAATGTTTGTTGTTGTATTATCCACATACTACTAAAGGTTACACATGAAAGAACTTTTATTTCCTTGATAAGTTGTAAACTGTTTTCAGGTGCTATTTAATTTCCGCATAAATCATCAAATTAACTGCCTTTATTATATTTAAGTTAAATTGTAAGACCCTTCTTTTAGAATCCTTTCCAGACCAAGCTGCTGATTACAAGTTAGATGCACATCCATGAATCCAGTGTTGTTTTTTTTTCCTCTTCTCCTCAACTGAAAAACTAGGTTAATTTCAACAGTTCAGTAATGTGCACTTTATGAACAGATGTGGAATTATTTCATTTTTAGAGGAGGGGGTTAATATGGTCATGCAATGGAGAGTAAGTGACATAAAGTTATAAAGTAAATAAGTCAAAATTAAATCCATTAATGAAGCAGTGCCTTATCTCCCTCCCTGAATAATGGAATCAATTCCCAAGCCTATTTTGAGTCCTGTTGGTAGAGAATTTAACTCCCCAGCTGTGAAACTGAACCATCGGTGGTGCTGGAGCTGTGCCCTGCTCTGCCTCATCCTCCTCCAATCCACAGCTGAAGAGCCACTGCTTATCAGGTGAGCAGGAAACTCCTGCCAGCCATCAGCAGCCTACAGGGGCAATCCCCATTCCAGCTTCTGTTTCTGCTTTAATCCACAGTCCCTGCATTTGTTTAGCACCCAGGGTAATGGTCCTTTTGGGATCTGGTGCAATTAACGGACCTGGCAGGGATTATTTTATTACACCAAAGTATTCTTCAATACTTGTATTGTGGACCACAGAAATGACTGAATTCGGTGCACAGTGAAATACAAGCCTGGCCAGGAAACCTCTGTCACACAATTTCATCTTGAACTTTATCCTCCCACTGTCCCAGATTGCTCCAAGCCTTGTCGAGCCTGGCCTTGGACATTTCGAGGGATCCAGGGGCAGCCACAGCTTTTCTGGGAATTCCATCCCAGCCCCTCCCCACCCCCGCAGGGAACAATTCCTTCCCAAAATCCCATCTGACCCTGCCCGGTGCCAGTCGTAATTCAGACAGGAAGAAACAGCATCAAAAATATTGAGGAGTATTTCATGATGTACTGAAAACAAGATAATTGACATGCAGAAAACACAGTGCATTTGCATTCAGTTTTTGAGAACATGTCTGTGCTTCAGAAGAGTTGACATTTGGTTTAGCACTGTTGGCTCTTGGAGAAGGATCCTTTCAGCAAGGAGAACTAATGGTTCTTGAGGAAGATAGGTTCCTGAAAGGGTGGTGATCCTGAACACTGGGGTACAAACCTTTATTTTCAGCTAGGGAATGGGCTGCCTATCAGTGCCAGCCAGCAAGCTCTGGATGCTGCAGGTGCTGGCACACCGGGGAGCAGCGCATTCCAGCAGTTTGCTGTCACCTGTGGCTGTTCCAAGTTCTGTAATACTCCTCTGATGCAGAGTTGAGTATTTTGCAGGCTGCCCTCTCAAACTGCACATTTCATGTGTTTTGGGTGGGGAGTCAGGCAGTGGTCAGTTCCCCAGTGCTGGGTGCAAACACCAGTTTATTTTTTATTTGGACTGTGGGGGCATTTCCTCTGGCCACCTGAGCAACACTCACTGCCATAATTATCTTAATGACTTCCCAGCTGCATTACAGTGTCTCATCCCAGCAAACAGCCTGTGTTGATTAAAAGCTGGGTTGCTCAAGATTGTACTAAGCCCTGTGGTTGTTCCCTTGATTTATTGCTTTTCCAGGTTAAAGCACACATCCCTGTTTTTCACTGGAAGTTTTCTCAGCCAGGCTGCACCTTGTGAGTCTGGTGGGTCTTGGCTGGATTTGAGAGCTGGTTTCCCTGTTTGGCTCTTTATTGTGTCTTTAAGCCCAGTGGAGACTTGATGGGAAACAGATTTTACACCTAAGGAAATGTCAAAGTCATCACACTATCTAAAAGAGGAATAGAAAAAAAGTTTTATTTTAGTGCTTTGAACCTTTGAGTCAGAAGAAGGAAATCTCATTGCTTCATCTAAAAATCATGAATGTAATACTCCTGTGAACTTTTTTTTAACTATTCCCTCCTCGTCTTCTCTACTGTCCTGCTTACTTTACTGGATGTTTTTGTTATTTATGTCCATCTCAGGTAAAAGGTACTCTCCTAAAGTCACCTTCCTACCTTAAGCTTTTATTTTTAAGGTGGCACATAGATCAATCTAAAAAACAGGCACTGAGAATGTGGTGATAAAATTGCAATAGAAAAATTTGCTTTACTCAGTGGAAACCGTAAATGATGGCACTAAACTGATACACAAATTCCACATAAATCACTTGGCATGTTGCTATCCTTCCTGGAAAGTAGGGTTGTTTTTTTTTTTTGTTTTGGCTTTTTTTGTTTGTTTTGTTTTGTTCTTGTTTTTGTTTTGTTAGTCATTGTACTGAAAGTCTGAGAAGTTCATTTTCATCTTTAGGATGAACTCAAGGACCCTTTTCTTCAATATCCATGACGCTGCATACAGCACAGATTTAATGCAGAATATCAGAAATTTGTGAAACTTGGAGGGGGGAAAATGGCTTCAAAATAATCCAGGCATAATAGGCAAATGCCATCAGTAGTTATTATTCCAGATTTTGTCGTGCATTTTGCTGCATTCAGCTTGGTTTTGAAGCTTCACCTGAACTCACTGGTTTATGTCCAGCAGGCCAGGTGACCTCGTAAAGGGGCTCTCAGTTACACACCCTGTGTCCAGGCAGGTCAAACACCAAATTTCACACTGTAAAAGAGACCTTTCCCATGTGGGATCAGATAGAGGGGAGATGTTTTCACATCTGGTGCTGTCAGCAGCATCTTATTAGCTTGTTTTATTTATTTTTTTTTTTTACTTACTATATAAATTAAAAGTAATAAAGGAAATAATGCCAAAGCAAAAGTACTGTAAAATCTGAGTTTTGTTTTTTTTAATTAGGTGCAGAGAGAACCCAGTATACATGAAACACAGAGAATGTGCATTTCCTCAGACATACAAATACCTTATTTATTTATTTACCTTTTTTTTTTTTTCCTTTTTAATATCTGATGAGTTTTACTCTGTTAGGACACACAAAACATGACAGTTGCTAGACTTACAGAGAGAGTAAAATCGATGAGGGTCACAGATTTATATTTAGAAAAACCCACTATGTGTATCCTGACTATGATGCCCCTATCTTAGAAACAAAATATCTAATTTTTGTTTTCAAAAGGTAGATTTAAATAAAAAGAAGCTCACAGATGGATTCATCTTCCTGCAGTTTTCATCTCCATTTTACAAGTCTTTACCTAGCTTTGCTCCTGTTCCTGTGAGTTAATAGGTGTAATTGTGATCAGCTGGGACCAATCACACTGAAATCATGGGGCCTTCTTTTAAATTCTTCCCAAATTTAAGCCTAGTAAATCACTTTTCCAGAGAAGGTATCCCTGTAGTCAAGCTGCAAACCTCTTCTTCCCTTGTAGCTTATAAAAATGTCAGTAATAACTCATTTATAACTCATTATCAATTCTGTCATTGTGTAAAAAGACACAATATCCCTCTTGATGCAAACAGAAATTTGGATGCTCTGTGAGCAGTTCAGAACATACTGTTCTGGAAGTCTGGATATCTAAATGTAAATTAAACAGAGTGACCATCTTTATTTTTGGTTTTTTTCATAGAATGCGGGGTAAAATTTAAACCTTAGTGTGTAGATATCAATTGTGTCCAAATTCAGGGTAAATAAAATGAAACAAAAAAGGTACATTACCACACATTTGTATGTACCAGTATTATTAAATATACTGAGAATACAATAAGAACTAAAAATTGGCATTGATTCCCTGATAGCTTAGCCTTTCTTAACCAAATAACTGGTTCAATAATTTGAAAGCCATAATCAAAATAAATTAATTTCAGTGTTGATGTGCATGGCAGAAAAACCAGTTTCCTATGCCTATATGAAATGACTTCCAGGGGATTCCTTTGTTCAGTTTGAGAGCAGAGTTTTTGGAGTTTTCTTTATTTAATAAGGATATGAAACTTCCTCAACAAAAAAGTGGATAGGCAGCTCTTTGGTGACTGTGCTGATAGCTAAAAATCTCAGCTTTCAAGAGCACCAAAGTAATTTTCATTATTTCATGGGTTAATCCATCAGTAGCTTAGAAAGAAATTGGATGTAACCAGTTCAGGCAGGACCAAAAGTCTTAATTTTTGTCTCTGTAATGAACCTGGTTGTTTCAGGTGGAAAAATAAACTCAGCTTGTAGGAGAACACCTTGGAGCAGGGTTTTGTCTCAGGTGAGACTGGGTCTTGCAGGTGTGCTCACCTGGCTGCAATGTTTTCCCAGTTTACACAGCCCCCAGATTTCCCTCTGCTGATCCTGCAATGGTCTCCAATTCCATACAGGAAAAGCAGGGTTTATTTGGGATTAGCCATACTGTGAGCTGTTGTCTCAGTCAGGAGAAAAACAGCTCTTTAATCTATAGCCAGGTGTTGGATTCTCACAAGGATATTCATTACCTGGGTTCCTGGGAGAGGAGGGTCAGGTCAGGAGTATCTGATTGCCAGCAATTTCCTTGAGACCTTTCCTGGTTAACCTGTCTGTAATCCCCAGGGGTTCTTTCAGGGGCTGATGTTGGCATTCTGGCACTCTCAGTGGGTTATGTGAATTTTGTCCCACCATCTCCACATGGTGTGAATGCACTTCATCTGCTCTTTGCTTCAAAGTAATTAAAAAAAAAAAAAAAAAGGAGAGAAATTCTAAATATAAAATAAAGCTGTTGTATATTCTCTACTTGATTGTTTACCTCATTACACCTCAACAAATATTAACTTCCCTAGTTAGGCATGAAAATTGGTCTACTTTGGGATCAGTATCATTAACTAAATGGCTCACTAGTATAGCTTGTTGCTTCTTCAGGAAGCATTAAAGCACTTGGGATGCAATCTTTGAATTCTAGCAAGACTTGGAGAATTTTGATGCAGATGAAAGTTTTTTTTGTTGTTTTTGGTGGCTTTGGTTTTTGTTTTGTTTTGTTCTAGAGGTGAGGAGAAGAAAGCAAAAACCAGTCCCTTCACTCCATGGAGCTGCCCTGTGGCCCAGGGGAGAGGGAAGGAATATGTGATAGGATTTGTGACACATCTCAGTGAAGGGAGGCAGTGGCTTCTTGCACCATTGATCAGTGTGTGAGTGAGGGGAATGAGGATGAAGCAGGTGCCAAAATGTATATGTGTTGGAAACAGCACACAGGGTGTTACCTGACAGAGCCCCTAACATGTGCATGGGGTGCACTAAGCAACCGTGGGGAAATCTCCTGGAAATGCTGATTTTTTCAAAGCAGTTGCATGTTGTGAACCCCTGAATATCCCTTGTTAGGTAAGACACTTTGTGCTTCGTTACCAGTGTCTCCTGTTTTCCAGGTGTGGAAGACTCACAGTATTTTTTGGTTGGGATTTGCAGGAACACTTCCTTGGTGTGGGAAGGAAAATATATACAAGATGTGCAAAATGACAACGATATTTGGCATATAAGTAATTTTTGTGGCCAGTCTGTAAAAGTCCCACAGAATTCATGAGACAGGGTTGCGTGTAGATCGCACAGGCTGTTTTGTAATGGAAGGTACCTTGAGGATCACCCAGTGCCATGGCAGGGGCACCTTCCACAGTCCCAGGCTGCTCCAGCCCCAGTGTCAGCCTGGCTCTGGGCACTGCCAGGGATCCAGGGGCAGCCCCAGTGCCAGGGCCTGCCCACCCTCACAGCACCTGTGGCTTTCACCTGGCTGCTTTCATTTGTGTGAATTTCCTCATAGCACCTAACAAGCAGTTTATTTTTTGTTTAGTCCTCGTGCTGAACAGAGCCTTCCCTTAGATCAGAATCAACTCCTCTCCATTTGCTGTGAGACACTGCTTGCTATCCGCTTCCATCTGTGTCCAGAGGTGAATCCTCATCCTTACTGCAGCACTGCTCCTGGGCTCAATTAGCCCTGAGAGCACTGGGCTCATTACCTGTCCTTCGCAAAGTCTGTCCCTGCTCAGCCCTGGCTCTACCCAGCACTGTTTGCAGTCTGCCTGAAGACAGAGTTCCCTGTTTCCCTCACTTGACAGCAACAAATCTGAGTCACAATTCCCAGCCATGTCTCTAGGTGTGCTGAGCAAACCTCCCCACAGAACACTGCTGCCTGTTTGTGTGGCTGCTGCCTGCAAAACGAGCCTTTGTGCAGCAGGTTCAAAACATGTTGATGCTCCAGTGGAAGCTGCTTGTAAATTGCACCTGGTTTGATTTCAGTTCTGTTGAGCAAACAGGTCAATTCCAATATCATCACCTACCTTGACTGGTAAAGGAAAAGAAAATTTGGGGATTGATGTAAAATGCAGATGGACTTTTAGGTTAAATGGATTTTCAATCATTTCACTATACTGTCATTCATTTTTATGTGATGTGCTCTATTTTTACTTCACTTTGCTGTTTTTTCTGTCCCTCCCATGTCTAAAACTATTTCATTAACCAGTGAAATTTAGGAACATGTTCTGCCAAGTTTCTGTAACTTCTGAGGACATTAACAAATCACTAACCAAGCACAAAATGCCATCAAGATACAGAAGAAATTTAAATACACCTCCTCTCTGCATGCCCAGGAGGGATAAGCTCCTATTGTGCACTTAGCTTAACTTTTCATCAAAGTGAAGAACAGAGAACTATTTTCTTTCTGGAAATAGTAGTTTAAACTTCCCAGAAATGATTGAGTCTTATAGCTTTTAGGGAAATGTAAAAAGTGCTTCTGCCCACCAAGGACTTCATAAAGATTTTTGGCACTTGTGACATGAATGTATCTGTCTTTTTCTTGTGATCAGAAACGGAGGCAGGCTGTGAATGATGGAAATGTGATCTTCAATTCCCCACTTCCCACTGCCTAAACTGATTTTTCTTTTTTTTTTTTTTTTTTTTTGAGAGAAAGAATGAAAGGTGTTGTACAGGTACCCATCAGACTGAGCAGCTGCCCTCAATTATTTCAGGCTGATAACACTGACCACATCACACCAAGGGTAAAATTAGATCTCTGCCACGAGTCCCAACATCTTGGGAGCCTTCCCCATGAAGGAGGACAGGAATTAGAAGATTCCCAACAGAGGATTTTTGAGGGCTATGAGTGCTTTCAAGCTATGCTTAAGGTATTTGAATCACAGGATTGATGCCAGTCATTTTCAGAAAGCACCATCAGCGAGCTCAAAACTGTGATTAGCCTTTGGTTTGTGAATGAATTATGTCACTTTCTAGGTGACTGAGCTGCTTCCTGATGCTTTATTCTTTACTTGGTTGCAACACTTGGTTTAAGAGCTGCCAAATGAAAGAATCTACTCTCTTTCTAGGCATATGAACATCTAAAAGCTGTTTCAATGTCTGAGAACCTCCCAGTGAGCTTCATAGCACAGCTGAATTTTGATAATTTGAGGAAATAATAGGTGGAAAATCACTGGAAACAGGCATCACTCTCACTGCACCCTGAGAGAAGGAGGGTCTTGTCCACCTCACAGAAACATGGAATTGCAGATTCATAGCTTCACCAAGATTGGGTGAAACATTAAAGTTCATTGAGGCAGATGGTGAAGCCAGCACTGCCATGTCCCTAAAACACCACATCCACACATTTCTTGAATGTTTTCAAGGATGATTCCACCACTGCCCCAGGCAGCCCATCCAGCACTTGAAAACCCTTTGTGTGAATAAATTATTCCTAATACCCAAACTAGTCCTCCCCTGGTGCAACCTGAGGCCATTTCCTCTTGTCCTGTCTCTTGTCAAGGGGCAGGAGAGATCAACCCCATCGATGGACCTTTGAGTTTTGGAGAGCCAAGGAGAGAAGATGGTTTATTTTGGATAAACTAAGGAGGGAAGACATGCAGCCATCCCTTTGTAGGCACCTTTATGTGCACTGGAGGTATTTTATGTGCAGGGAAGGGCCAACTGTGCCACTGAAGTGTCATAGACTGGAGAGCTGCACAGAGCATCCAGATATGCCAGCACTTTCAGGAGATACTAATATTTTATGGATAAAACACATTAAATAGGAAAGTATTTAGGAAACTAAAGCCCCAGCCCCATTAATGATGTGTCTGTAGCCTACTGAGGAGAATTTTTACTGCATGAATGATGGAAAGTTGCCTTAAAATAAATCACTGGTGAGTTTCTCCTGTTGAACTGGAGGGGAAGGAATGGGCACAGGGGATGAGCCTTAGTGGGGCAAGAGGATATAATCCACAGTTCCTGTCTTCTGGTGGGAGAAAAGCTGTTAAATTCATGGTAGAGATTAGGGATTTTGCAGCTCTAAGGTAGGAAAAATGTCTGTTTCACTCTGTGCTTCTCCATCCTATTGCAGAATGAGTAGTAGTAGTAAAGGACAGAACAAGATGCATTTTCATTTTATTTTTTTTTCATTATTTTTTGAAACATGGGACATCAGACAGGAAGAAGTGGCACTGCATTTTGGTGAGATTAAGCTGTTTCCCACTTCATTCTCCTCACTGTGGCTTGCTGAAATTACTGCAGGAGAGATATGACATTTGTTAACAGCAGCCAGTGGCTCAGTCAGTGGTGACCCTTATCCTGGCAGCAGTGAATTAACCCTGCTGTGTATCCATGTCCTTTGTCTGGGGTAGGAAACTGGAAGGGAAAACAGTCCCAAATCCTTCCTTGCAGCAGCTTGGTGTCTCAGAGCTGAGCTTCTCCCAGTGGCCCAGGCTGCTGTCCCCATTCAGGACAACACTGACATTTGTAATTCACGGCTGCTTCTCAGAACAAATCAGCCCCTTGTTGCTCATGGGCCTGAGGAACTTTAAAATCCCTGTCTGGCAGACAGGAGGTGGTTTTATTTTCCTTAGATATCCTTGGATAACTAGATCAACACAGTTCTTGTTATCAGCTGGAATAGTTGTTATTAGTGAAAACAGTGTTAGAGGAAATAACAGGTATTTTTGTAGTGAGGGTAATTGGTGAAGGCACAGAGCAGTTTCCTTTTTTAAACCACCAAAACAAGAGGCTGTGATGTGTGAGCATGCAGGCTAGCAGCAGTCCAGGGGCCAGCAAACTGCATGGACTGGGAGCTCATCACAGCTTTTGGGAATGTCCTCCCAAAACTGCCCGTGCCACGCAGCTCCCTTCAGCTTTTCCAAGGCTGGGAAAGATTTGTTACATCAAAAAGAATTTCATATCCCAGGATAGGTTTGGTGTGTTAGCAGTTTAAAAATGGATGCTTTAGTCGTGGTAGTGCTTTTTTCCTGCTACTTCAGGGGGAATAAAGCAGCGCTGGACTTCAAGCTCTTTCATTTAACAAAAAAGGACAAAGCTGCTATGTGCAGGTTTTGTGGGAGAGGGAATGGTCAAGAAGGATTCTAGGTGTTCCTCAGGTAATGATGTTACTCAGCTGCCTTTTCAGGAAATGCAATTTGAAGTGACTGCATTCATGCCCAGCATGCAATTAGCCTTTTGCTTTGTTTTGTGCATTTCACCAGCAAGCTCTATCCCAGAATAATACTCTGAATTCTCAATTGGTGTAATTCATTATGGTTCCATTAACTTCCAGAGAGGCTGCTCTGGCTTATTCTGGCCCAAAGTGTTCAGTTCTGAGCATGTAATAAAAGTGTTACTCATCTGAGCAGCCGCTATTCACATCAGCACTCTGTGCCCAGTCCTGGAGGTTTTAATGTGTTTTTTGTTGGTCAACAAAGAGGGTGTTGTGTGCATGGGCAAAGATTAGATGTATCTTTCTCTGCTTTTGAGCTCTGCTCTGACGTTTTTCACTCTTCTGCACAGTGTTCTCCTCCACGAGGAGTCAGACCAGACTGGCCTTCCTGGGAGGCAGGGTGCCAAAATAACACCCAGTACCAGCAACCGTGGGACTGAGGGCAGCACTGTGGAGCCTTCCCAGCTCCAACTGGAGCACACAAGGAAAATATTTTTTTTAATGTCTGATTTAGAACTCTGTGTGATTTCTTTTTTTATTCTCTCCCTTTTTTTTTTTTTAATTTAGGTATACCAATATAATAATGATTAATCCATTCCATAAAGAAAAATGCTGGTTCTCAAACATCTTTTTAGATGAGTATTATGATGGTTAGAAACAATGTTAGTTAAAGGCAAAAATTCTAGCTTTAAATAATATCAACATTGTGTTTTTCAAAGGATCAGGCTGTCAAATACAGCACTACTCAGGACAGCTGGAGTACTTCTAAGATGGAACCTTTAATTTGAGAAAATGTGATATCAAGATTCTCTGTTGTACATTTCTTCTTTTTTTCCTGGAAAGAGTAAAAAAAAAATTAAAAAATCAAATTATATAATATTTTCTGCTTAGAGAATCTTGTTTGGCTTTATGCCATCCCACATATCAACTGCCTAACCTAGTGACTTTAATCTAATTTTACTGTTAGTGAACTTATTTCTTTATGTCCTTGTAGCCTGCAACACCTTTCTTTCTCTTGGTTCTCTAGAAGAAGCCATGAAGTCGTTCATACTTTCCAACATCTTCAGCAAATTTCTCTGGAAATAACCCACTGACATTCTTCCTTTGACAACATTGTATTTTTACAGTATTTCATCACTAGGGTTTAGCATGTGGTTTATATCACAGTGATCATCCCTTGATATTTTTTCTGAAGCAAGGTGCCAGAGGAAAAACTCTTTTCAGTCTAAACCAGTCTGTTTTGTTGTGGTGGGAAAAGGAGTGTGTGTTTACACACCCTTTGTATTTAAATCCCATTTTCTCTAAGCTTTATTTAGTTAGAGGGAGACAGCATTACTTTTCATAATCAAACCTTACCATTACAGTAACTGTTGTTTTGGAGAAATGTCAGGAAGTGTTTAAAATTTCCACAGGACCTTAATAATTTAAATGAATTTTTGATGGTAAAGGGGCATGAGAATTACCCAGTGTAATGAAACTACAAAAATACATTAAATATAGAAAAGCATTTTCTTCTTGCATATAGATATTTTGAGCTAGCATGAAATATTAAGCAACCATAAATTATCCCTATATATAGATGTATTTTTTTTTAGAATCACAGCACGTTGATGGAGGAGTAGAGGAACTGCATCAAGCTTTGCCAGTCCAGCCTGTGTTTCACCCTTCAGTAATCCCTCAGGCAGCTGATACTCTGCAAATATCAGCAAAACTTAATAGGGAGACTTTATCAGAAGAAAATACCACGTTTTGTGGGCTTGGATATTTGGGGCTTGTGTTTCCAAGTGGGTTTGGAGGTTTGGGTGATCAAGCCCCAGTCCTTCCCATTTTAATAAACAATTTCCCTGGTGCCTCCTGGCCCTGGTGGCTCGCAGGGACGTTGGCTGGGGGAGGATCTGTGGAACATGAGCACAGCCCAGGGCGTGATCCTGTTTTTTTTCTCTCTGAGGGCTGCAGCTTTTGCCATATGGAAAGACTATCCCAGAGTTAGTGGTCCCCAGGGGAGGAGGGCCAGTCCTGTAAGGAGTCTGGCCATCACACACACTGACCTCACCCTGCATCCTGGCTCTGCATCCCTGCTGTCTGACTGACTTGTTTGCCATGGTCTTCTGCCATTCATCTCCACTACTGCCCTCTAAACAATCCCTGAGGATGTCCCAGCTCGTCCATTCCATGGGTGTTCTTGTGGTGTGGGTTACAACTCCTGAGGCTGAGCTCCGTGCTGACTGTGCCCCTCAGTGCTGGGCTTTGCTCATGGTCGCAGCCCAGCCAGACCAGGAGAGCCCTGCAGATGTCCGAGGAGCTGGTGGAGAAAAACAGCCCAGGTCAGGGTGTAAACACAGCTCTGGGCTCCTGTCACTGGTGTCACAGTCCATTCACAATGAATAGTAATTGGTGGCTGAAAATCGTGCTGTGGATATGTCTGTGTGAGTGTTTAAGAGCATCTAAATAGAAGTTGTTACAGTTTAAACCAACTTCTCCATTCAGATTGAGACCTGGTGATTGATAATTTTCTGTTCGTCGTGTATCAATGCCTGGGCTTCACGTTCATTTTTCAGTAAGTGTTGTAATAAATATTAATGTGTTGCTGCTCTCAAAGTACTTACTGAGATCTTTAAAATTCTTTAATATGCCCTCAAAGCCTCTTAGGGCAACAAGAATTACCTGTAGCATTTTCCAAACCAAAATTATCCCCTGATGTTGATTGAGATTGTGCCAGTGCATCTGCCATAAAAACATTAATGTCATGTCTGACTGAGGCACCTTCCATGTTCATAATTTCTGAATCCATTTACAAAGACCTTAATGGCAGCTGTATATAAAGACATGCCATAATGACATCTTAAATGCTGTCTTTAAATTCACAGCATGAAAAGCCTTTTAGGAATACGGTATGACAAAAAAAAAAAAAAAAAAGGAGAGAGCTGACAGCAATTTGTAGATAATACTCATGGTGTGTCTTATTTAGTGGAGGTTTTATATTGATTTCAAGAGAAATAAATGGGTCCAGAAAGGTAATAGTGTAAATAGAACTTTGTTCCTAGTGAATGACGTGAGATTTCAGTTCAGCTTGCTCATTTCACAGGAAATAACAGGAAAATGTATAGCAGAGTTTGGAACTGCATCAGCTGGTTATACAAAATTTAAAAATACACAGCAGAAATAAAAGATCTAGAGCTGGTTACATTCGGGGGAAAAAGAATGTCTATACATACAAAAAGCACAATATAAATATACCAAAAATCACTTCTGCAGCAAAGGTTATTTGGAAAGGGCACAAGCTTCTCATGGAACAGTCTTTGAGAAGGAAGGGGTTTGAAGTAATTCTGTCACTTTCTAGGCAATGATATGCTTTTGCCAGTCACCACAGTCTCTTCAGTTTGTCTCAAAGTTTGCTAAAGGCAGGGAAAGAAAAGGAGAATGAATTTAATAAAAGAAGGCAGTACAAAATCTCACAGGCTTCACCCCAAATTTTGATGATCATCACTGAAGAGTGGAGGATGCTGAGGCAAAGCTTGGCTTTCCTGAGGTCGTCATGTTGAACTTCCTGATTTTTCACTTCATTTTTCAAGACATTGAATACTTTGGACAGTGGTTTAATCTTTAAAATACTTCAAATAAAAATTTTTAAAAGGCCAAATTACATTTAATGTCTAAATTTGCTTCCTTAAGTAGTTCACAATGTTGATGTCACCTTTGGTCCTGTCAGAAGCTCTGTTTGGGGCATTAATTAGGCTTTTCACTCTTCATCACCATTGACTGAAGGATTATGGACACACTTTATAATCTTTTTCATGCTGAAAAATCGTGTTGGCCATCAGAGTGGTTCATGGACCATTAGATCCCAGATTTTCTTGTGTCTGAGCCTTGCTCAACAGCACTGACCTTCTCCTCATCCTGCCCACCCCAGGAATCACCGCTTCCCTTTTACTCATCTTGACTTTTGTCCTCTGACAATGACACTTTGAGTGAGTGCGCTCTGTGCTGTCATTAATTCTGTGTGTTCACATGTAAGGACAGTTTTAAAGTGGCTGGTGTGTGTTCCCGGGTTGAAGCTGCGTGTTGTTATGGAGGGGACACAGGTCTTGTGATTTTAAAATGGGTTATTTTAAAGCTTTAAGTCTGTTTTCCTCTAAAAGATGTAGTGCCACATATTTATGTTGCTATTTTATGTCTAAAATAGCACCATGTATTTATGTTGCTGTTTAAATAAGTAGCAAAATCCCTTCTGTCCTGAATGTACTATTTGTTTAAATATTTTTGTGTTTCATTACAATTATAGAGTGAAACACAGGCAACCAAAGTTCCTGTTTAAATAGGTTTTTATTTTAGATTTTTCCACCTGAAATGTTTTCTCTACCTAAAGTAGAAATACCTATAATGCAAAAAACTAGAATGTGTAATACAAGTGAAAAAATCTTAAGACTTATAAGTACAACATGATCAAGTTATTGGTAGAGGTTACAAATTTATCCATCATTATGAAAACATACATTTTCTAGAGTCATGGCCTCCCTTGAGTTGTACTGATTTTCTCAAAGGTTGTTTAATAGGGAAAGAAATCATTCTTGTGGCAGAGGAGTCTGAGCTCCAGGGCACTTTGGGGGATGTCCTGGGTGCAGCTCACACGTGGTTTTTAGGTCTGCCTTTGGTACACAGGGGGAAATCTCTCAGTCCATTCTCTGGGAATCCCATGGGGTTCCTAAGGAATGGACTGTGTGTCAGGGTGGTGATCCTCCAAACCAGCTGTCATCAGGGAGACCAGGTAGTGCAAAGACGGCTCAAGCACCAGGGCGACCCAGTGCTTTATCCAAAGGAATAAGAAAATAAATTTAACAGGTGGTGGAATTACAGAATAATTTCTTCAGATTGGAAAATCCCCCCCAGCCCATGGAGCCCCAGCTGTGTCCCATCCCCATGCCGTCCCCAGCCCAGAGCTCCGAGTGCCACCTCCAGGTGACACCTGCAGGGCTGGGCGCTGCAAACCCCCCCGGGCAGTGCCAGGGCAGTTGCTGAGCCCCCTTTCCATGGGGAAATTCCTGCTGTGCCCACCCTGAGCCTGCCCTGGCCCGGCCTGGGGCCGTTCCCTCTCTCCTGTCCCTGTTCCCTGGAGCACGGCCCGACCCCCGGCTGTGCCCTCCCGGCAGGAGCTGTGCAGAGCCACAAGGGCCCCCCGAGCCTCCTTCTCTGCAGCCTGAGCCCCTTCCCAGCTCCCCCGGCCCTGCTGGGGCTCCGTTCCTTTCCCGGCTCCGTTCGCCGCCCCGGCCCCGCCGCAGCCCCTCCATTCCCGCCGTGAGGGCCCGGAGGTGCCTCAGCCCTCGCGGGGCGGCCTCGGCAGGGCCGGCCCAGGGACGGGCCCTGCCCCGCTCCCGCTGCCGCCCCACGGCCGGCACAGCCCGGGGCCATCGGCCTTCTGGGCGTACTGCTGGCTCAGAAAGTCAAAATAAAGCTAAATAAAGTGAAAAGGCTTTATTGCCTACAGATCTCGCAGTTGTTGTTGTGTGTTTCTCCATCCAGGTCACACTGAGTGGAGAATCACAGGAGTAGCAGGAGCTCTCACTACGTGCATGAGGGGTTAGAGACTTACTGTCGGTCATAATTCAGAAGCTGTTTCTTAAATAGTGGTTATGAACAAATATGTCACTTATCTTCACATTCCACATAGCAGCACAGGTGACTGTTACCTGCAGAGGTTGTGGAGTCCCCAAAAGGGCCCCCAGAAGTGTCCCAGGCCAGGTTGGACAGGGCTTGGAGCACCCTGGGGCGGTGGAAGGTGTCCCTGCCCATGGCAGGGGTGGGACTGGATGAGCTTTAAGGTCCCTTCCAACCCAAACCATTCCACAATTCTGTGGTTTTATGACTACATAAAGGTTAACAAAATAATCACTTGCTGGCTTGAAATCGGTAAATAATGTTGGTTATTCACATTCTTCTTTTAGGACTGCCTTTCAGACCTCAGGCTCCGCATCCACACGCTCAGGGGTTGGGGTAATACTGATTTCTGACATGTGGGGTAAATTTAGAGGTGATCTTTGGAAGCCCCACCACTGCTGGTGCCAGGGCCTGGATCTGCTGGGTGGGCTGAGCCACATCAGCTCAGACACCAGAAAATCCAAGTTGAGCAAAAAATGATGGAATTCCAGGCACGAGGTTTATGCTTGACGAGCCTGGTGAGAAATTACTCTGGGCTCCGCTACCTCACGTTGAACTGAGACATCACAGCCCAGAAATCTTTCCCAAAGTGGCCTCATGATTTCAGCCCCTTGTGTCTGCCTGCTTTGTTGTTTTGTTTACTCGACCTGCGTGGTGCTTCATGCCTCCTGGGAGTTATGTCCAGAAGCCTCCTACCTCCACCCTGGGTGGTACAGATGATCCAAACGGGACATCCCGGGAGCCCAGAGGATGACTCCAGCAAACAGGCACACCCGGGACACTGAGCTCATCCAAAATCTCTTCAAACCACGACCTTTCTGCTGCTGATGCCTGAGTTTGGATGTGCTTGTGTGCTGGATGACCCCATGCAGCCATGGTGCACAGAAAATTACCCTTAATTCAGAGGTTTGAGGAGATTCGAGGGCCAGAGAGAGAGAAAAGGTTGGTGCAATAAATCAGGAACTGCAGTGGATTGTTGAAAAGCTGTTGCTGAGCAGCCTAAAAGTTGTCCCCAAACAGCCCCTGGCCAAGCTTAAAAGCACCCACAGCATCTGAGCCTCCAGCTTTGGTGCTGCTGTCAAGCACCCATGGAAAGTAAAGCAGGGAAAACATTGTTAGGAGATTTTTGTTAGGAGATTTTAGACTGGTAGGAGATTTTTAGGTGTCAAAATTGAAACTGCAAAATGTTGCCTGCCTGATCACACCAGGGAAGATCTGAGCACATCCCAAAGGTTTCTCTTTGTGCTCTGAGGGAGGTACTAACTTCCAGGGGCTAGAGGCACTATAAATGTGTAGTATTTTCAAGCAAAATCATAACCTTTAGCGATGCTTGTAAGCAAGGACTTTTTTAGAATTATAATACTACTGCTTTATTTTTGGCAAAATGCATGGATGTGGATTATTGAAAATTAATGTCTCTCCTCTGATTATGTGGTTCATTGAAATTTCCCTTCTCAAGGTATTTTGTAAAAGAGTGATTTCTCTTACAGATCATGGTTTTGATGATTAAAATTAATGAGCTCCCTCAGAGTCTCTTGGATGTATGTAAAATGCATTCTTTTTTTATCCTCATGTATTTTGATAGATGGAAAGAGGCTTTGTCATGCCTCATGACCAAACTTATTATTTGTGTGTCAAATTTACCCAATTTTTTTTCCCAAGGTAGTTTGAAGACAATGTGAGATGGCAACAGATGAGCACCTGAGTTATCCCTAATAAATAAGCATTGAGAGGGAAACCTTATGGCAAACAGATTTTACCATAACTGGATTAATTTCCCTGCTGGTTTGAAATGAAGGTGTTTGTGCGGGATTTCTGTTTGGTTTGTTCTTTGTTTTTATTTTTTAAAATAAAACTATTGTTCTTTAAAAGATTTTAGAAAAGAGTGATGTCAGGAAAAGAATAGACTTTGCAAATAGAAAACTCAGTGTTAATACAGCCTAGAAGGATGAAATGTAAACTTCCTTACTGAGCTGAATACAATTTATAAATTTTGTGTAGCTGGAACTACACTTCTTGCTGGAGTTGTTTTAAAATGTGTCTTCATAAACACTTCCCATGGAGATATTCTTTGTAAAAATAGACGTTAATAACCAGCTGACAGGGAATTTATGGAACCTTGGTCTCAACTGCCTCTTGGCCCCAGGGGATTATGGTACAGTAAACCCAAATTTACACAAAGAATTTAATATACAGTAGGGCAGGACAAAAGGAACAGGGAATGCCTTTCACTATTTTCCTAAAATTAATATAGTGACATATTCCTGTTGCTTTCACTGCAGCAGAGGCATGGCCTGTAAATACTAGAGTTTAATATCTCTGAGTGATCTAAATAAACCAATTTCCCGTGAAAAATGCCAGGATCTGTGCAGACGGGGTAACTTCAGAGTAGCTAGGAATGGTGTTTCCTCAACTGCCTGTCAGGAATGACTTAATCCTGCTTTGCAGATATTGCCTCTGCATCCCTGGGATGTGTTAATTTCCATACCTATTCATTTAGAAGGCTCTGCTGAGACTGTCAAAGAGATGCTAATTATCATCAGCCACGGTGATCCCTGGGGAATTGTGCTGGGATTGAGAAAAACCAGGGAATGGCTGGAGTTACAGTCAGGGATTAAAGTGATGAGTTCTGCTCCCTCTCTGCTTTTTCCTTTCTCTGGCAGCTTGGGGGACAGCTGTCACAGGCAGTCCTGGTGCTCTCCAGGTGCCTCTCAGCCTACTTTGTCTAATATTGGTGCTGAGTTTAGGTTAAATCCGCAGCTCTATTAAGGAGCAGAACTTGGGAGTCCAGCTGATTACTTCCATGGAGCAGCACATGCTGCCTGGAGTTAGGGAGAATTCAGCCAGGGAGTTCTGCTCTGCTAACAGGAGGGCTCTGGGAGGAATTTACAGGAGTTACAATAGTGTTAATATCTGAAAATCTGAACAAATTCTCCTAAGCCTGATGAAAAAGCTGAATTTTCATTCAGAAGATAAATAAAAAATGTCAGAATTCTGTGCTGCTCTTGATGAAATCCCCAGGATAGGAGATATTTTTAAATTAAGGTTTTTCTTCAGGATAAATGTCTGTCCTTTAAAAATATTTCCTATTCTATAGCAATCTGGAAAAGCCCTCTCCTTTTTTTTTTTTCCCCTCCTCTTTTTTTTTTTTTTTTTTTTTTTTTCTTCTTCTTTTAATAGCTCCAAGTTCTTTATTGTGATCAACTGAAATAATTTCATTTAGTGGTACAGGCTGAAAATATGAATGTTCTTTGAATCCATTTAATCATTTGTTATATCTTGGCTATATAGCAGCAGGGTGAGGAGAGGTAATGTCTGTGATTGAGTTTCCTGTAGGTAAAATCAGATGATTTGCAGCTTTTTTTCTTCCTTGTGGTGCATCACTCATATTTTGGACATCAGGGCTGTGTGTTCTGTCTGTGTAAAGTTAGGTCATTGTAGGCAAACAAATTCCTCAATTTTGGAAAACTTCTGCTTGGTTTTTGCTTGCTTTGGTTCCTGTTTATGTTTTTTATGGCAAAAGTAAGCTTTTGGTGCCGATTTTAGCCCGTTTTTGCTGTACTGAGATGATCTGGATCCTGTTTTCTCAGTGAGACTCTCATGAATAATTAGGCAAAGCAAAGCTGTAGGATTTTTCATTAGAGGTGATGGTGTACACAAATGAAGATGCACAGTTATTGCTTTTTTCACACTGAAAGGTGATTATGACAGATTGGAAGGTACTTTTTTTTAAACAATTGACTTCTGTATATAAAAATAAAGTAGTGCAAAAGTGTATTGTGGAATCTAACAGGACTGCCTGTCTATAAGTAGGCTGCAGAAGTTAATTTCTGTAGTTTCAGAGATCCTTACGCTGTATTTCTAAATGTCTTGAGGATGCGTCCTGACATTTTTATGCATTGCAGGCATCTTCTGTTTCCAGGTCCCCCGCATTGTGAGGCTGCATTGATTTAATTTCATCCTGAGTCTTCCAAACCAATGGCTGCTATTTTTAGTTTTCAGTTATTTTCTGGAATACTCTATTGGAAAACTCCTTCAACCCACCAAATAATATCACTTCTCAAAATTACAAAAAAAAGGACCCCCAAAACAACAGGGAACCCTCCAACTAGCAGAAGTTTTTATTTAAAGCCTTTTGTCTCCTGGGCACAAATATTCTTCTAGTACTTGAACCATGATCCCCTTCTTGCTCTCCTATCAATCTTATTTCTTGCAGTTACTCACCTGCAGGAAGTATGTTATCTATTGGGAATATTTTCTTTTCTTAATCAATGTTTGGTGTAGGAGGTTTAATTACTGTTTTTCATCCAGCTGTACTCTTGTCTGTGTCTGAATTGCTACCATTCCTCTCAAAGGTATAACAATCATTTATATTGAATTACATAATATAAAAGTAAGAAAATTAATTTCATGAGGAGTCAAGGAACTTGCCTTCCTTAAACTCTTTCTTAAATTTGGACAGAAAATATTTTCAGGGTGAAAAGCTAGGCTTGTGCCTAAGACTGTCTCTCATTTTTCCAAAAGATTTTTACATTGAGCAATGAATAATATTTTGCTGAAGCTTTCTTTGGCTTTAAGTCAAGTGCTATAAATGAATTCATTAATGGGAATTATTTTTGGGCAGCAGTAGTGGGTGTGTGTCTAAAGTCCAGTGGTGATGCATGGTACTGTGAGAGTAAAGTGTATTCCATCTTTTCTTCAGAAATTCTGAGAGTTTTAGCTTAGAGGAAAGAAACAAACACAACAAAAATCCCCAAGCCTGTGATGATCAACCCTCACCCATGAGCCAATCTCCTGCTCTTTGTGAGATTGAATTCTGGACTACCTGAATTCAATCTTTAAGCTTTTCTTTTGGTATAATTAAAATAAATTAATTTTTTAGAAACAAAAGAAAAGTATTTTTAAAATTCATTTTAGACATAGAAGAATTCTGTATGGAAACAGCAAAAAAACTGCTGAGCATGAGGGCTGTGCTCATCAGTGCACATTGCACAGGTGAAAACCCAGAGACATTTCTTTATTATGCTAGGAAAATTTAGGTTTTGTATATGAGGTTCACCTCTGGATCTACTTTTTGACCAAAATAGGGAGTGTAGGAGGAGAACAGCAAAACGGAAGGATAGGAATTATGATAGTAATTTATTCCAGTTTGTTGGGTTCTTGACAGCAAACTGTTCTGTGTGTACTCGTTATGAAGAGGCCAACTTTGAATAATGATGTTGAAAAACATAAAATAGTGTTTGTGCAAATGTTGGACACACTGCCCCAGACAGGTAAAGAGTAACTATCATAAATATATTTTCAGCATTTAATACTGGAAAAGCATGCATATCTGGTTAAAGTTTAGTGTGGAGACTCAGGATTTCATTTAACCCTTCTCAGCATTAATTGTAGGAATGTGTCTTGTCTGTGCTGGACTTTGGAACTTGATCATTACCTTGTGCCTTGGAAATATGTCAGCTAATACCTGTTGTCACCCTGCAAGTATCTGTGAGTCTGTGATGTAGTGTAGTGCATGCTGGTGAATATTTAATATTATTAAATGTTAAGCTTGTGCTTCACTGAGGGCAGAGGCTCTAGGGAGCCTCTGATTAATTTATCAGTGTACTTGGCCAGAAACACATGTTTCTTTGAGAAATGGTGAAAATGCCACTTGTGGTCCGTGTGTTACCTCCCTGCTTCATTTTCAGTACATGTGGATGACAATTTTGAAAGGAATGGGGCAACAGGACTCGTTGCTTACTTTCTGTGGAAAACATTTGTGTTGAATCTCAAATTATGGCATCTTTCTGTGCATTTTAGGGTGGTTTAATCCACATAAGGATTAAACCACCCCAAAATGCACAGAAATGTAATAAACAGGGAAGTTACCCTAACAGCTTCAGCCTCAGTCACCACATTGTTATTGAATATATTCCAGCTGAAATTTGTGCTGTACTGGATATCGTTGTCTTGAAAATTATAGGTAATTTATGATTTCATTTTGAAAGCAGGCATGCCAAATGAAAATACACTGCAGGATGTTGATAGCTGGAATTAAAATGTCTCCATAACTTCTGAATGCATTTAATAGGGAATTTTTTTTTTTTTTGCTTGTTTTATGGAGGATTTTAGCTTAAGGAAGGATCTGTTTGTCTTGACATTTAAGTTTTGAGTAGGCAGTTGTCAAAGTGGAGAGGGGTTTGCTGCTTAAGTGTAAAAGCATATTTTATGAATTTACATGGTAATTTAAATAGGTAGATGGACCTGGATAGAGCCTGCTTCACTCAGCTTCAGCAAAGGAGGCAGTGGAAGTCCAGACAGATTGTCTAGTTTAAGGTTGGTGATCTTTCTCTCCACTGGCTACAAAGAAGTACAGAGGAAAGATTGTCTTTCTAGTCTGGATTCAGTCTTTTTGAACTTACCTTCATGTCACAAACTTCTCCCATTCTGAGGTCATTTTGGGACTATAGAGATTTTCATAAGACACAGAAAAGTAAATACTTTAGGAGTTGTCTTGAAACACTTCAAATGTCAGATTTCTTTTGACCTTGGTTGTTCTTCCTCTTGGCAGCTCTGGAACAAAGGGATTCCTCCCTGCTGGGCAGCCCAGACATCGTGTACCCAGCTCCCAGGAGAAAACGAAGGCAAAGGACAGCAAAATCTGCCTGGACGGGAGCTAAGGTGGCTGCTTACGAGGCAGAGCAGCCAGCCCAGGAAAAGTAAGCAGGTTTTAAATGTTTTGGAATGTTTTCATGGTCACAGATCTCACTGGGGTCGTGGGACTCCAAACCCAGCTGGGCATGGACAATTTGCCTTATTTCAAAGAATTAAATACCTCTGGTTGAGGAGGTTCCAAACTCACCACCCTGAGATTCTGCCTTTGGGTTTCCAGTGCAAAGAAATTGCTTCCCAAATTCATCTTTAATAGATTTTTTTCTGAACATAGAGTCTCCAAGGAGAAAAAAAAAGTTCACTCTTAAAACACAAAAGGGGTCAGGATTTGTAACACTTAAAAGTAATTTTGTTATGTCCATTTCAACTTCTGGAAATCTTTCCAGGTGTTCTGGAAGGTGCTTATAGCTATGCATAGAGTTGCCTCAGAACTCTGATGGGATTGGTAGTATTTTCTTCAAAAACCTGGTTTTTTTCCCTAAATATATAGCAAATAACATTTGAAAATACATATTTTTAATTTTTATCTGTAATATTCCATGGATTGTAAACTCTTTAAACAGCCATGGAGAGAAGTAGATTACAAAGAATTTCCCATGATTAGCAAAGATTTCTGTTTAAATCAGCAGGAGAATTATCTCATTTTGACGTAAAAGTTGTGGTTTGATGCCAGTTAGGAATGTTTGAATTTACAGTCCTGTTTTATTAGTTTAAAAAATTGCTTTTTTTTTTGGGTGGTGTAGAAATATAGCAGACCTTGCTTTTGTGTTCTTTTGCATCCCAGTCCAATGCAATGGAAAATGCCCTTTCCTCATTGTATTTGGTCCATTTGATTTTGACAAGCTGCCTGTGCTTGCCTTAAATACAGGTTCATTTTATTTAATACTGATTGTTGAAGGAAAACCTATGGAGGCAAAGTATTGCAAATATACAGAGGCCTTGGCCTGAGTAATTGTCTGTTTATGAATATCTTAGTCCTGTGTGTAGGGGGACAACTAAGAAGATAATGATATTTTTGTTTTAATTCTTTGAAATAAGGCAAATTTTAGTAGAAACAGAGCAGCGTTATGATTTTTATATGTGCAAAGAATTTCTATTCTGCTTACAGACTGAGTCAGGGGTGAATCTAAAGAGTGGCTCTTCTTATTGGCTACACCATAATTAATTATATTTTGAGACTGGGATATGGAATATCCATTTTAACAGTCTCTATCTCCATTTTTCTTTCTGGCACTTCACGTGGCAGTGGCAATTCTTGGATTAGATAGGGAAATAGGAAATATCCCTGTTTACCTGAAACATTACAAAAGGTGAATTGAAATAATTTCCACTTTGCTGGTTATTTTTCTCAACGTCACTTCAGGTGAAGTTTTTGAGCTTTGCCTGAAGTCTTTTGCCAGATGCTAATCAAGTTTTCAGTCAATTTGCTTGGCTAATATATTTCAGTTCTCTTCAGCCTGTCAAAAGTAGGGAGATGGAGAATTAGCACCATGATCCAGTTCACAAATATAGGTGTTCTTTTTGTGGAGTAATTTGTAATTACTCCAGTAATTTGTGCTGATGGAATGCCAAATCCTTGGTGCTGCAAAGGGCTTTATCTTAAGCTGACAGCACATTGGGGTCCTGCCCAAAATGTTTTCCAGTATTGTGTCACTGAACAAAAAGAAAAAAAAAAAATTAAAAAGTATTTATCCAAGAAAAGGGGTGGCGGTGGGGGAAGTTAACTTGGAAATTCCTTTACCTCTGGAAGTGCTCCATCACAAAGAGGGAGATGGGAGCATGTTCTGGGATCACGTGCCAGATTTGATCTGAATTTGTGATCACGTCTGCAGATGCACCAACGAGTCCTCCCTCCTTCCTGGGCTCTCCTGCTCAGACCTGCAGCCAGGGCTGGCTCCTTAATGTAAATACAAATCTAAATGCTTCGAGGCCAGGTCACACAAAAACCCTTCTCCCACAGTTCTTGCTTTATCTAATAGAGCTTGTTTAGGGTTATTTCCCATGTGGAATTTCTGGTGACATCACCAGCGCTCTCCAGGCAAGGGAGGGGCTGCCACAAACCCAACCCTCCAGCCTGATGCTGCCCTAAAGCTGCTGCATCCTGAGTTCCTTGGTACAAGATCCTAAAAAAAAAGACTTTAAAATACCTTTTTAGCAAAGGAAAGCACCCAAAGTTTTATTCTCCCTTTGCCTTTCAGATTGTTTTTTGATAATAGTGTTTTTCAGTGTTATCATATAAGAAAAGTTGTGTCTTAACTTTCATGTATTTTTCAAAAGACTTTACATTATGCTAAGAAAGTAGCATTTATCCTAAACTCAAGAGCATCTACAGTAAATACTAAGTCATCAAAACCTAAGGGATTCTATTTCTGCAGATATTTTAGATTTATGGATGTCGAGGCTAGTTGTGTGGCAATTCTCTGCTCCTTGGAATGAAAATATATTCTTGGATATGACCAGAAATACTCAGAAGAATGCAAATAAAAATCTGTTTGACACAGAAATTAGAGCAAAAGGAGTGCTGCTGCCTTTCTCATGCTTTGTGTGTGGGTGCAGTGGCAGGAAGAGGAGTTGAATTGTATTTTTCCATATAGACATCTAGTATTACTGTGGCAATTTATTCAAGGGTTAAATCAACATTTTTAATGAAACTTGGCAATGTGCTATGGATAATATTAAGCTTAGTGAAAGTAGCCATGAGAGCAGCAAGGAACTAAACTAGGATTTGTGGAACAACATCTCTAAATGATCTGTTTAAATATTTGCTGAAATAAAGATGTACTTTAGGATAAAGTAGAAATTTAGAATAATTAGTGGGTTAGCCAACTGCCAAGAATGAGGTTTATCCAGCTCTCTAGCAGGTTGTTCTTAAATCAGAGATATCCAGTGGAAGGAAATGCTTCCTTTGGCAGACAGATGTTACTTTCAGTTAATAACAGCTGACCTATGGCTCTTAATTTACACATTTTAAAAATATGTAAAGACAAAAAGTAGATCTTACTTTTCAAAACACAATTGAGCCAGGAAGTAAAATACAATTATTCTGATTCCAGTACACTGTGATGGTCTTGGTGGAGCTTTAACTGTAACTTAATATCTGGCAATTTCCTAAGGTGCAAGGCAGAGATAATCTATAAGTCAAGTTAAGATGCAAATTCTGCTTTTCACAATTTGCATTTCATAATTGGAGGAGAAAAAAAAATTAATAAGAGCATTCCCAATCCACAGTTAGAAGTTATGCTTATTGAGGCATTACCCAAATCTCTTTGGGGGCTGCATATGAATGGCACTATTAGCTGTGTGGAATATGCATTCAATATAGAGGCTTAGATATATGGCCTGTCAGCCTGAGTCCTGTAAATAACTGGATGTTTTTATAATATTTTCACTTTAAAAATGCTGGAACCTACTTGAGAGCAGATAGTACCGACTGCAGAAGGCAAAATTTTTAATATAATTTTAAAAATGGAGGGTAGTAATTGAACCAAACCTGCAGTCACATACCAAAGTGGAACAGAGATGGAGTCTCTATAAATTAAATAAAAATAAATTAGAAAAGGGCTTCCATTTCTAGTGCCACTTACATCTTTCCATTTTGATTTAACAAAGTTGAGGGGTTTTTTTAAATGAGTTAAGAGAAACAAAACCTTTTCATTTCTGTCTTTCATTTTTTGCTAATAAAGGATCTTTTATGGTCCTCATTCACACATGTGTTTCCTAGGAGAAAGGTTTGCTGGATAAGGCTCAAAATATCTATAAGTTATTCTGTATATTTCAAAATATAATCCATTCCTGCTGCTTGAGGGTATTCATAATTTCTGTGCTATTTAATGCATGCCTGCTGTTGAGTGGATGTACAATTACAGAAGTGGTTTGGGGAAAGGCATCTTAAATACAGGAAAAACATTATTATGGATGCAAATATGCTGGATTCTCCTGAGGATAAGACTAGAAAAATAATTTTAAGAAAAGTTCTTACAGAGGAACTGTTCCATAATTCTGAGAAGTAAGTGTTAAAAGATATTCTTAATCCAGCTGACTGAGAAGTAGCATGTATTTTTTTCTTGACTTTTTTTTTTTAATGAGGAATTCCCTGTTTACACCAGGCACTGTGAGTCTGACTTATTAGTTGTTCTGTGTGCCAAAAATTTAAGTTTCATAAGTCTAGGTCAGTACATTTGATGTCACTATTACTGCCTTTTTTCTTTTTTCTTTTTTTTTTAATTGAAATTTGACTTTTGCTGGCTTGGTATCTCTTGCTTCTCTTGCTTGAGTGATAGAATGGAGTGACTGTCCAAATCAGGCCTCAATATAAATTGAAGGAAAGGGATATGCTACCTCACTATGTTTGACTTTGCTGAAATTTCAAGGTGCAGGTCAATTTGATGGGACCTTTGCCACCACTAATTAAATTATTTCTTTTTTTTTTTACACATAAACCCTGCTACTTCAGAGAGCTCTCAGAAACACCCAAGCAAACCAGAGAAATGTAATCAGGTTTCTGAGAGTGTGTTAGAATGTCCCAGGAGTTGCCAGGGGGAGGCTTGTGCCACCTGCCTTGCCATCCCTTGCTCCATCAGAGGCCAAGCAGGGAATGTAATTTTTACTTTAAACACGATTGTTACGGTGCTCACACTCCCTGTTTGTTCCTGACTTCAGGGCCTGATTAAACTTAGTCATGTGTGTAATTGTGGGTAGAATGAGCTGCTGCATGGTTTTTACTTGTTAATGATAAATGTGGAAATTTTTTTTGCCCATTCTTCATGCTCTCCTCCCTTCAAAAGGTTTTTTCAAGTCTTTGCAGGTATATCTAATTTATTTGGAAAGAAATCCTTTAGCATTGTATCCCAATACTGTAATAAGCTGGACTTGTCTTTTCTTTTGATAAACTTCCACCCCCTTAAAAGCACTTGGAGCCTGTGGTGAGCCCAGGGCTCCCTGGGGATCCTCTCTCTGCATTTGTTTAATTCATTGCTTGCGGTTCACATTTTTGGAGCTTTAATGCAGAGTTTATTTAAAGTGTGGTCTGCCACCACCAGTGACTCAGGTAGGAGAAACCACAGATCTGTCCTGGAATCTGGCATTCTCAGAGGGTGACAAACCAGACTTTGGGTTTTATGTCTCACACAACTCTTTCTTCTCATAAAAGTTCAACCAAGCAAAAATTGTCGTTTTTCTGCTGAAAATGACACCAGAACCTTCCAGAGGGAGTATGAAGTTCACACCACAATTATCTCTTTTTAGGGAAAGATGTACTTAAGAGCTCATGATGACCTGTCACTTTTGTATTCTCCTAAGTACATTTATTTAATACAATAGCAGAGAACTTTTCTGGATTGGCAAAGACTGTGATCACTGTGATCTTTCAGTCAGTCAGTGCAGAATGTGTATGTGAATGTGTACAGAAGTGAGAAGCTCATTCCTGCCATCATAAATTTATGGAAGGCAATGTTTAGAAAGCTTTTGATTATTACTCATTCAGGCTGAAATGTAAACAAGTTAAGAAATCTCTTAGAAGTGGATGGTTGGGCTGTATGAGCCTTTAATGTGAGTATTACACCAAAAAATTTTAAATAGTCAGTTAAGGCATCTTTGTGATTCATGCATGCTTAGCATTATCTTGTGCTTTCTTTTTCTTTTCTTTTCTTTTCTTTTCTTTTCTTTTCTTTTCTTTTCTTTTCTTTTCTTTTCTTTTCTTTTCTTTTCTTTTCTTTTCTTTTCTTTTCTTTTCTTTTCTTTTCTTTTCTTTTCTTTTCTTTTCTTTTCTTTTCTTTTCTTTTCTTTTCTTTTCTTTTCTTTTTTCTTTTCTTTTTCTTCCCTTTCTTCCTTTCTTTCTTCCATTATTTTTCTTCTTTTCTTTCTTTCCTTTCTTCCTTTCTTTTTTTACCGCTCTCTCTTTTTCTATCTCTCTCTTTCTTTCTTTTCCCTTCTCCTAACTTCCCTGAATTCCCCTTCCCTTCCTCCTTTTTCCATCTATTTTTGCTCCTCTCTCCCCTCCTTTGCCATGACACTGGCAGCAGCAGTGTGCCATCACTCACACCAGACAGTTTTTCCCCACCTGAGCCAACATCAAAAATGTCCCAGCACCTTTCTGTGCCCAGGGAGAGCTTTGATAAGTGACCCCCATCACCTGAACACTCACCTGCCACTGTTCCAGGCTGGGCTGGGAAGGAGAGCTGTGCTGTGTGACCTGTGCAACAATGGGGGGCTGCCAGAGGGGAAAATAAAGCATTAAAAAAAAAGAATAAAATATATATATTTTGATGATAAAATTGCAGAAACTGTATAAGACATGAATCATTGGGGGTAAAAAAGGGGTAGCAAAAAATCTGAGAGTAATTCTTCATTCAGCTTGAATGAATAAGGCAGAAATAAAAGCAACAAAGCACAGCTGTTTTTCTCCTGGTGGTGGTACCTGTGCAGTGTCTTTTTTTAACTGAGCAGTAGATACTTAGGCTTCCACCATCCACGTGGGAAGGAGTGATTTATTTCCATGGGAAGTGGAAGGAATTGGGATCCACCATTTCTCCCAGCTCTCCAGGGAAGGGTGGAACAATGTGACGGCTGAAGGCCCAGGGCAGGAAAAAAATGAGCATTGTCTGCTGACCTCAGAGGTTGCCATTTCTCCCGGGAAAAGTCTCTCAGCTCTCCAGTTTGGAGCACATCTCACAGGTTTTTGTCACTGGTAATAGCCCAATAATTGACTGCTGATGGAGGAGTTATTACTCAGTAAGACTGACAGGACTCTACCCTCTGCTGTCTCAGGGCATGTTCCTTAGGTCAGGGTTTTATTGCTGTGACAGATCTGGTGAGATATGTGTCTCCAATGATTCATCTATAATGCATTTCACTGAAACACTTCCAGAAAATTTATTTCATTTTTCAGGCTGTGAGATTACAAGAGAAGAGCTTAAAAAATGGAAATAACCTTCTTCCTCCATTACCTTTCTGATAAACTTTTTTTGATGCTTTTCCCTTGCCTTTTCAAGAAAGGTTTTAACTGGAGTTGTGTTTTACCTGATCTTTTCCAGCCCCTCTTAAGTAGGTTGTGGGTTGGAGTAGTTTAATTTATCACACTATGCATTAGTTTTGTTAAATCCTGAGAACCTCGATGGGGTGTTTTAATGTGGGAGGCCAAAGAATTTCTCCTCAGAGGTAAATTACACTACGAAGGAGGGAAGATTTTGTGTGGTTGAGGTAACCAGCAGTGCTGGAACACTTGTTGGCTTTTGAAGTAGACCATGCTCCAACATTTTCAGCCTTTGAGGGTAGAGGGTGGGAAGCTAAAAAAAGGAGACTGTGTTAAAAGCAACAAAGAAGGCAATATTTGAAATTCCATGTGCATCCTTGTGATCAGGGTGCAGGAGAAAACGTGCACTTTCTGTGTGAGCACTTCTGCAAAGGGCTCTTGATGGTGCCATTAAACCTCAATTTCCCAAAGCAGTTTTACAGGCAGAATTATTTTCACATGATTTGTAATAGGAGGGAGCAGGTTATGTAGGAGCCTGAGATTTTGATCAGGTGTTGGCAGGAGATTGAGATTAGGCTGATGGAAAGCCCAAGTAGCCTGCTTGGCGCCTCAGCACTGGTGTCAAAAATAGCATGGCAGAGAATAAGAGGAAAGCTTGGCTCTATTAATGACATAAAGCTGCCTCAAATACCTGCTTCTGTTGTTCTTTGACTGACCATAAAGTTAAGTCTTCTTTACTGCATTGAATTGGAGTATTCTGTATAGTAGAACTGCTTTGGAAGGCCAATAGCCCCTTAAATCATAATGGACCCCAGGAAACCTGCTGGAGGAAAACCCTGTGTACAGAAATACACCCAAACTCATGGTGAGGGAAAGGATTTCACAAACTCTTACAAATGCTGCTTCCTCTCCTGAGGTGATTGCTCAGTTCGGTGCACTTTTCAAAATTCAGATTTGCTTCATGAAGATATTAATATTTCTAATTTTATTTCTCTTCATCCTTTTTTCTTTACTTAACTTTTTACCTTTTTTTTTCCTCCCAGAAATGTCCCACCTCAGCAAAGCAGGGCTAAAAAGCTACCATTTAGATTTAGCAAGACTTTCTTGAATTTCTTGATGCTATAAAAAGTGCTTAATCCTCTGCTGAAAATCTGCAGAACTAAATGCATGGGAATTATTTTTCCAGTGGTGAATTTCCTCCTCAGGTAGTGATGGCTGTGTCTGTTTTTCTTCACCTGCCTAATTTCACTGATTACTGTTGATTGTGAAGACCTAGGTCCAGCCAATTAGAAATATTTTATCAGATTTCGGTGTCCTTCTAGACCTCTTGTGTGTGACGTGTAAGGATGCTGCTGACACTGAAAAGGACACAGATTTTCTGTTCCAGAATGCTTGGAATCTGGTGCAAAAACAGAGGACAAGGGAGAAAAAGGACTTACACTGAATTTATTTTAATCCTGTCCCTGCCTCAGAATGGCTTGGAGAAGGAGCAGGAGAAGGTCTGGAGCACAGAAGAGGGTGAGAGGTGGCACTGGACATGTCTGTGGGCAGAGACATGAGAGGGAATGTGGTGAGAGGCACCGATGGTGCATTTGTTTTCCCATTTACCATATACCTATGTCTCCCCAAAAGCAGTAAATCAAGCCCTTGACATCCATGGCAATGAATTTCTGATGATATTTAGAGCATCCCCAGATCTGGTCAGAGGGGATAAATATTCATAAATTTATACACTGTGACTAATACATACGGCCTGAGCAAATGCACTTTCATGGTTGGGTGGGGGGACTCATCTGTTTCTGTCAGCCTGTGTCAGAATTCCTGTGGCATTAATCAGGACCCCTTCCTGATGAGTTCTGCCATCTGTGGCAGGGCACAGAGTACATACTCATGCATCAGTCCAAAAACTTTGAGAATTAGAAACAGAGTTGCACAAATCAGGTCCCTCTTAAAATTACTTGACTACCTTTCACTCTCCTTGAGCATAAATAAGAATGCCCTTATTAGAAGCTGCAGGAGGCGCAGCATTAGATTAATATGAGCCTTGTTAACACAGAATATTGCTGACACACTCCCTTGATTGCTTAATAACACTTAGAATAATTCCTAACTTTATTCATCTGTCAAACCATTCATAGCAATTGTCATGGAGCTGTTGCATCACTCAAGCTTGAATGTACAACCAGCAATTTGGAAGCTAATTACATGCTTGTGTTTTCCTCACATCAGCTGTTATAAGTGGACTGGGTGTAAAACTGAGGGAAAATGGTCAATATTCAAAAATGATCAGCAACTGAGTCAATGTTGCTGATGCTGAATCCTAAATAGCAGAAGTGAGATAAAATTAAAGGCTCTTTTCAAAATTGTTTTGATGATTCAAAGTACTGAGGTGAATTAAAATCTAACAGTGGTGTAGCCCCTGACATCAGTGTTTCATCCTGTACATTTAGAATGAGCAGAGTAATAATTACTAAAAATGAGGAAATGGGACAAATGTGCAAGGAAACTCCACTGTTTGGTGAGAGTGAGTTTCATTCTAGGTCTCATGCCAGAAAGAGATGAGATTTCTCATGTGCTTCTTTAAAAGGTGTCAATTATTCAAGAGCATAGAAATAAATATTTTATGTTCCACTTATATAGATTCCCCAAGGAGTATTTGACATCAAAGTAAGAGACCTGTCTGTTATGTTAAAAAATTGTACTCTGGCCTTGTGTTTATCTTCAAAAGATAAAGAAGGTATTTAACTTGAGAAAATAATTTATGAGAGGGTTGTTGAAAAAGGTGCTAATTGTAGAAAAAGGTTGAAAGAAATTTGTTTTATGTTGTAGAAGCTCATAGAGATGTGATTTTCTAAAGACATCACAGAACACAGAGAATGTTCACTGATTTTAGCAGGAGTCTGAGAAATGCAGGGGTTTTTGTTGGTTTTTTTACATATTGAGAAGTTCTCCACATACAGTAATTAAAATCACCAGTGTTTGAACTATGATTGGACCACAGGAATAAACTTTCATCGACAGCTAGTTCATATCGTGTTCTTCCCCACTCCCCAGATTCCTGAGCAACTCTATAAAACATTTTCACAGGGGTAATTTTTTGTTCACAGAGGAAAACGCTTCATTACTCATCACTTCAGTATTCTGCCACAACTGGCTAAACCTTGAGGTTGCCCAAGTGTAAAGCTGGAGTAAAGTGGTGATAAATGATTTGGTTTCTGCTGGGGATGGGAACCATCCAAGGAGTTTCTGCTTTATTCCCTCTGGAGCTGATCCTTGGGTAACTACTGAACTACCTGGACAAAATTCTACTTTTATTAAGCTATCCTGAAAAAATATATACTTTTATAAAGAAAACCTTACATCCTTTAGGCTAAAACTCACTCCTGAATAGGAAAACATTTCTCCAAGGAGTGAACCTCCTGGATTTGCTGTATGTTACAAATACAAAATTATTTTTCTGTTCAAGTGCTGTGTCCGTGTCAAACTGTTCTGGAACACAGGTTAGGAAAGAATATCTTGGTATTAAAACTCCTCTCTAGTTGTATATCTGTGTAGCTACAGCATTGACTAAAAATGTTAAATGAAAAAAAACTCACCCAGATTATAGCCAGTTGTGGTGATAAAACTGCTCAGAACCTGAGCAAGTGTTTCAGTTGAAATAAAAACAGATTTGAAGACAAACCAGAAGATGTCCAAATAAAAATAAAACATTGTCAGGATGTGTTGAGTTGCCTGGTGACTCTTCGAGTGATTCAAAATACTTTGTGAGCTCCAAAGTTTTAAAAAGAGACAAAACCATCAAATTTTTATCAATGGTACTGAGAGCCATCCTTGGAGCAAAATGTGTAAGCAAAATGTGCAAACAAAATTTCCAAACCAGTATCTCCCAGCCAGTGGTGGTGGTGAGGAGAGAGGCAAGGGGAAGAACAGGAGGGTAGGAGTGCAAAGCAATTTTTTTACAGATACATGAGGTTTCTGCAACTTTACTTTGGGGTGAGTGTTGTCCTTCTCAAATCTGGGAACACCTGGCGTTGTTTGGGACAACAAGCTCTGCCCATGGGAGAGCTAAACACAGGGAATAACACAGCAGGAGATTTGGGAAAATCATGTCAAGTCACTGGAATGAGCAGGGATGAGATGGTAAGGGCTGGAGGGTTTGGGGTGTTGTGAAATTCCATTTTAGAGGGATGTGGTGCTGCTCAAATGAGTCTTTATCCAGTCTTTGGTGTGAGACCTTTCAGCCTCCTGTTTGCCTTGCCACTCTCTGCCCTCCTGCACAACACTTGAGAGGCACAGAAGTGATGGCCCCCTGCATGCCTGGTATGCATTTACACCTTTTCTGCTCTAGCTGACACCAAATCAGCCATCACATCCGAGGGCAGGAGGAGGAAGGCTCGTCAGGCTGTTTACTCAGCATGACAGGGTATAGGGTGCTGCCAGAGACCACAATCCTGCCTTCACAGCTTTCTCTCATGCAATGATTTGCAAGGTTGAGATGTTCCTGATGCTGTTATAACCTTTCCTTGAGCTAGATTTACAGAAAAGAAAGCCAGTTTTTTGTGTTACCCTGAGGCAGTGTTAGCCAGACACTCCCCTTCTTCATGGTTTTGTTCACACCACTCCCAGCTCTGCACCAACTCCTGTTTCTTGACATGTTCTCATTTTGCCAAGCTAAAAATACAGATTCATTACTTCTGACTTTTCTGTTTCTGAGGTCCCTTTGCAAAACCAGCCCACAGCTGGGTAGATCACATTGAATATGGTGACACATGGAATTTTCAGACACCACTGGAGTTTTGTGATGCATCAACCAAAATACTCATTTCTATTCCGAAGATAAATATGCCAGTGAAAGAAAAAAATAATAATTTGAGGGAAATTTATACTAGAGAAGTTCATTGCTGAGATGACACATAGTAAACAGGCTTGGATGTTGTTGGACAGGTGAGTATTCATGTCCTATCCAAGCCTTTCACATTGCTTTAATCACCCTGAATCTAAGCTGAGTATTCATATTTTTATTTCTCATCTTCACTTTTTTTTTAACCAGTCATTCCAGTCTTCATTAGTATTTAGTGTTTATTTTAAGCATTTGCTTGATACTTATTTAAAGGACATTACCTTGGCATCAGAAAGTTGAGTCTCAGGCCTTCCAAATCATTAACCTCAAAACTTCTGTCACACCTGGAATTGCTGTTCCCTAGCAAGGCACCAACATTCCAAATGTAATTGAGTTCTCTGCTTTTACATATATTTTTTGGCTGGGTCATGTTGACAAGTGCTTTTCATCTTGAAAACCTTCCAGTTGTTAAGACTTAGCCAATTTGAGATGGAATTCAGAAAATGAATCCAGGTAGAGCCCAGTAGAGCTGCCTGCATAAAGGTGCACCTGTGTGGAGGTTCACCTGCCATCATCTGACATCTCCAAATATTATTCTTCCATTGTATGTTCTCACCAAAGTAGGTTTTCTCATGTAACAATGTCTCCATTGTCCCCTGGAGCAAAACGTGACTGCCTTAATGTAGGTGAATAAAAGAGGAAGAAAAGAGAAATCAGATTGTTTCTTCTGAGCAATTTCACCTAAACATTTAGCTGATGGAAACAGAAACATAGGGTCCACAGCTGTAGGGTTTTTTTTTCCTTGAGACAGCTCATAACCATGGCAGTAACATCCTGGAATGGATTTTGGAATCCCTGTGTGGTGTCTAATTCAGGTAATTCCCTCACCCCAGGGTCTGGCAGAGGTACCAACCTCAGGTGCTGCAGGACACAACAATTTCAGACATTAATTTATAGATTATTGGCTCCAATGCTGGTTGTGTCAAAACAGCACTGAACTACAAAATTCCAAATGAATAATGGGCATTATTTGTAAACTATGGCAAGATCTATAGTCTTGAAAGCCTGGTGCTCTGCCTACTTAAAGACTCTGTAGAATAGAAGTTAATTAAGAACAAGAGAGTGACAGGACATAATCCTCAGTCTTTAATAATTTCTTACAGACATTATTAACATGTCAGTTCTTCATTTGTGTTTTGGTGGATCTGTTAATGGAGAAGGGTTGGGAAGTCTTAGATGAGAAGGCAGGGTGTGGGGTTTTGTTTTGTTTTGTTTTGTTTTGTTTTGTTTTGTTTTGATGGGGTTTGGTTTCCAAAGACAGTTTTGCACTGTGCAAAATTAATTTTCAGTGAGCCAAGGAAGTAATCAAGGCTGCAGGACAGGATATTACAGGGATATAATTGAAAAATTAAACTTTTATTATAAATGTGCAAGCAAGACACCTCCATAGACTTCTGTCTTTTTCTTCTCAACAGCATGAAAATTGTAATGTATACTGGTTTTTGTCTTTCCTTATTTTGCCTTATTTTCAATGGAGTGCTATATATATTTTCTCATTTTCCATCTTTCAGCAAAATGAATTTTCCTTCCACTAACCAAGCTGTCAGATAAACGATAATAAAATTTATTTATTAACCTGAAAAATAAACCAAAGGAGTAATCCATATTAAAGTAGACAGTAGCAATTCCATATTCCATCTGTATATGAAGCTTACATGAGAATTCCTTGATAATGCCAACTCTGAAGCTACTGTTTTTTATTTTAACACTCCTTGATTTCACAAGCATTTTGCTGTGGATAGTACTGCACACAAATTAAATGAAGTAGTACAAGGCTTCTCCACTGGGCATGTACTGAAGAAAAAAATGTAATATGTTGACAATAAATACCTTTTTAATTAGATAAATAAGACAAGCTTGTGGATGAATGATGACTGATGGGTGATAAAGCTTTCTGGTGTTCAATTATAGATGAACTGACACCATGAGGATAGAGCAGATGTGTGAGAAGGGCTTAGGCAGCAGCCTCAGTTTTATTAAAAAGCACTTCAGAAGAAAACTTAATTATACACAGGCAGTGGATGGATATAGACAGGGGACAGAAAAATTCCTGGTTTGTTTAGAGATGGCATAAAGCAAAGTGGCAGGAGGAAAAAGGTTTGGAGCCTGACGGTTTTCTCTCCTTTCCTGGAGCTCAGGATGGAGCTCTCCATCCCTCTGTTCCCACCAATTCCTGGCACACCTTCCAAAACAAGGCTGTCAATGTTCCACCTCACTGGGAGGTTTCCAAAGTCACAAAACTACTGTGATTTGTTTTTGTGACAAAATTTGAGAGGTGTCCACCTTGTGTGACCTCATGTTTTCTAGTGCTGTGAAGAGAGTAGGAATATCAGCCCAGCCCCCTTTTTCCAACAGAACTTCTTCTCCCTGGCTGTTTCAGGCAGTATAAATTTTATTTGTGTGTGTGTGTGTGTGTGTGTGTGTGTATAATAAATAAATAAATAAACAAATAAATAAACATTCTGTATCAGCTGTAGGCTGTCCTCTGGAGTTCTGTGGAGGGCAGGATGATGAGCTTTATCTGGAGCAAGGAAAATGGAAGCAAGGAATGAGGACTGAGCTGAGCTGAGCTGTGGCTTGACCTGCTCCCTGCTTGCCAGATCAACTCAAGTTTGGATAATTTTGGGGGTCAGTATCAACTTTGGGCTGAGAAGGCTGGGGCTGTTGAGCCTGGAGAAGACAAATTTGTGTGGAGACCTCACTGCCCCTTCCAGGACCTGGAGGGGCTGCAGGGAAGGTGGAGAGGGGACTCTTCATCTGGAACTGGAGTGACAGGACCTGGGAGAATGGTTCAAACTGCCAGAGGGCAGGGCTGGCTGGGATCTTGGCGATGAGGAATTGTTCCTGGCAGGGTGGGCAGGCCCTGGCACAGCTGGGGCTGCCCCTGGATCCCTGGCAGTGCCCAGGGCCAAGATGCACACTGGGGCTGGAGCAGCCTGGGATGGTAGAAGGTGTCCCTGCCTGTGGAACATGTGTCCCAGCAGGAACTGCATGGGTTTTAGGGTCCTTTCCTACCCAGACCATTCTGGGAGTCTGTGAAATAATCTACTCCATCGTTTGTGTCTTTACCTTTATCAAACTCTCCATCCGTCCTGCTGAAAATAAGAAGTCTGCTAGAGTACTTCTTGATTCTGAATTACACTTTATTTTTAAACTGTGAGGCTGTCACTGGAATATTTATGCATTTTCCTTTTTGGCTCATAATCTATTAATTAACAGTGTGCACTTTGAAATAGACACTTTTTTCTTGATTTTCTATTTTAATTCTTATCTCTTCTTCCTCATACCTCCAGCCTGCTGAGTACGCCCACTGCTTCCCCCTGAAGCTAATGTGAGAATTTAAATTTCAAATTACTGACAGAAGTGGATTGCTGTTCAAACAAGGCATCTCAATGTTCTCAAACACCTTGATGAATTATGCATTCAGAGGGCGTTTGATCAATGAAATCTTTAGTGTGTTTTTATTTATAGTCCCTTTTTTATCAGTGGAGTTGCCCTCTACTTAATCTCTGAAGCCCAGTCTGACAGTTGCTGTGGTGTTGCAGGTATTTTATACACTTACCTCTGAAATACAAAGAACAGATTAATAAATATTGCATGATGGTGGTCCCTGGATTTATTAATCAACATGGAAGGTTAACTGCTTGCGTTCAGGAAAACAGATATTTTCCCTGACAGGCACTGAAGATATCTTAGATTTTATTGTACCATCTATTCAAATATTCTGTACAGCTAATCATGGTATTAAATGATGGAAAGGTGTTTTAAAGGTGTCTTTATAGCTTTAACCAGAAAGATAGATGTCTTATATGTCCATTTGATGTTTTAGTAATTAAAAAAAAAAACACATTCAGCTCATTATCGCAGTAAAATATATACTTAGCAGAGTTCTAAGCATAAGAGAATGCTTATGCTTTCTGTAGAAAGGGGATCACTTGGATTAGGGAAAAAGTTCTTGTTAATGGAGACATAATCACTATAGTGTGATTAAATGGATGAGTATAGATATCTACTGAGTCTCAAATAAATATTTTCAGATGTATGGGCCCAGCTTCCACACTTAGTCTCATCAATTGCAAAAATCATTTGGAAGTGGGATACTTTTTTACCCTTTGAATGGCTTATTTATACACTCATCAGTCAGGAGCTACTGCAGAGGGCTCACCTGCCAGAGTCCTTCCACAGGGCCTCCAATTTCCTGCTTTTTTAATCACTCTGTGTCATTGTCTGTGTGCCTTCCTGAGGATTTCAGTCAGAAAGCAGGTGAGCCTAAAACCACTGATTGTGGCAGACTAAAATCCCTGATATTTCAGAAGGCAGCTCTGATGTTGGGCAGCACCTTAGGTACATGGAGCTGCTGGATTTTCACCTTTGTGGGTTGAAATTTAAATTTCCTATTGTACATTCCTCAGAGCTTACTTTTGGCAGGTGGCTGTGCTGTGTAAGAAAACACTCGACCAAAACTGTAAATTTGCAGTTCTTGGATAACCTGCAGGGTTTCTGTAAAGATCTTCTTTGGTTAGGAATCACAGAATATCCTGAGCTGGAAGGGACCCATGGGGATCATCTAGTCCAATCCCTGCTCCTGCAGAGACCTCCCAAAAATCCCACCTTGTGCCTGAGAGCATTGTCCAAACACTCCTGGAGCTCTGGCAGCCTTTGCCCTGTTCAAATTCTAAGCAAAATTGCATCTGTATTTCTTTTATGTAGCATGAAATTTTTTGTTTGGGAAATAAAAAAAGGCATTTTGGTCTCCAACATGAAAGAATAATGATGGAAAATGGAATTACTGATCTCTCTTCCTGTGGTCAGAGCAATGATCGGGACTTGCATCAGAAGATAACTTTGTAAAAAGGCAGTCTGCAAAAGCTTAAAGCCAACCCAAAAGGCAGTGGCAGCAACAGAAATTCATCCTACTCTGGAATTTGGCCGATGGCATCCCTTCAGGTGGGTGGGAACAAGGGAGGATGGGAAGCCACTGTCGGACTGTAAGGACCCATGGATGGTGCAGGTTTTGTCTCTGAACAATTGTCTCCCCTTCTCAGAAGGCTGATCTGGGCAGGAATGTTTCTCCTTTCCAAGGGAAAGGTTTTTATATATTCAGGCTAACAGGCTGGGTTTTTGGTGTGGGTGGGACCAGTTGTGGTGACATCCAGGGCAGGAGGATGGCATGGTGGATGGTGAGGACATCAGCACCCCTGTGATGCCCTGCTGGACTCACCAGCTGGAACTAAACTGGGCTTAAATATTTGCATTGCTGCCTTGGGTTAGTGGAAGCAGAATGATACAACAAGCAATGCACAAAACATGCTGATGACAGGCAGACAATGCTTGTGGTGCAGCTGTGAGGAAGCACTGAATTTTCAAATATGGATTATCCTCAAATTTGTGCTCGCTGGTAATCCACTGTAATTCCCATTAAACAAGCATTGTGAGCAGCCTATTGTTTCTAGAGGAGCTAAATGAGGGTCTTAATGAATTAAAAATGTACCACATTTATCTGTGAAGGAAAAGCTTTCATCCTCACTCCCTCAGGTCCCAGTGCCCTCTTGGGGAGAATGGTCACCTGCTGAATTGACCAGAGTAAAGTGCTGAAAATGGCTTAATAGGAGGAGATGCAATTTTTCACTAATCTGTTTCAGGCTTGCCAGAGGTGATTTCTCAATCTGAGCTGTGGCTGCTGGAGCTCAGAGGGATGGCAGGCAGAAATGGGCAGGTGGAATTATTCAGCACAAAACCTGCTTGCCAGGAACTTCCTTCCTAGCAGGGGGGTTCTGGAGGGCAAAAGTGCTGTTCAGGCTTGTATCTCCCCCTTGGCTATCAGTGGAAGGAAGATGTGCAATCACTCATGACTGGCAATTTTTTTTTAAAAAACTCTCTTCCTTCACCTTCCGAACAAACTGTCGGAATAGGAAGTTTGAATTTCAGCAGAGTGAATATAATGAGGTCAGGGCAGCTGCAGAGCACTAATCATTCTTCAGAAAAAGGCCACTCTGTGCTCTCAGTGTGAAACATTTCCCGTCCTCAGACATGCATTTTATCCCCTTTTTGTCTGGCTTTTGCAAGTGGACGGCTTAGTCACCCTGGTATTAACAGTTCTTGTATTCTAGGCCTTGCTATAAGCTTGATTACATAGGCAAATTTTTGCAAAATAAGCTGTTTGTTTAATCAGTGAATTTAAAGGGCAGTGGTATTGCACAAGTTCCTGAATTACACTCTGACTCCACAATTATCCCTTCTTCTGCTCCAGCTCTCCCCAGCTCCAGAGGAGGCAAACCCAGACCCTGTGGATGCTCCCTTAGCACAGGAGTCTCCATCTGAGGAATTGTTCTCCTGCTGCTCTTCCTGTGTGTTTGAACAATGGAAAAGTCCTGACTGTCTGAAGACCTTAGAAAAATGTTATTTTATCCAGTACATGTCCTGCTCTATTAACCTTCCAATACTGTTAATTTCTGGGGGGTAGTTCAGCCTGATCAGCGTTGAAAAAAATTGCCTCTGGAGCAGAGAAACTTGATAATTTTTCTTGTTGGGAGCCAAAGTAATCCAATTTCAACTTTGCTTTATTTCGGGGGCTGGGTAACATTAGTAAATTCATCTGTTTTGTACGTCAGCTTTTAGTATGTTTGGATTTGGCTATCTGATTCTGTACTTTTTTAATATTTCTGCAGCTTAGCCCCCAGGATTGCAGCAGCAGCTGAAAGTGAGCAATGTTACAGGGCAGGATTTGTGGTGCTGCTCAGCCTGTGTGCAGCACAGCTGGAAAATAATGCGAAAAGTATTGAAATTATTATGGAAAACATGAAGAGCTCTTATGAGAACTGCAGGCTCCTGAAGCACAAGAAACTGTACCATATGTGAGGCTGGCAGAGAGAGGTTTTGGGGGGAATATAGTCCTTGGAGGAGCTAGTCCTGACAGTTTATCAAAGACATAAAGCAAGACAAACGGGGGAAAGGAAACAGAGCGACAGAGCCGTCTTTGTCAGGACAGGTTTGGGATACAATGGCTCATGTTGTTGTTGCTTCCTGAGTGATCCTGCCCCATCCCTGCCAGCCAAGAGCTTTTAGTGTGCCTGATTACCCCTCTTTCATCTCACTGCCCCTCTCCTCAGGTGGGGCATGAAATAGCAGAGTCCCACCCGGAGCTGCGGCTGCTGCGCTGAAAGCTTTTCCATAAACTGCCCATTTTCTGTGTTTGTCTCACAGATGTGCCAGAATTCTGGTCAGGACCAGTAAAGCAGAGGTTCACCAGCCCCTTAAGACTGGGTTTTTAATGGTGTTTTATTCCTGTGGATGCAAGGAGATGTTTTCTGGGATAGTTGAGTGTGCCTTGGCTTGCGAGCTCCCGGGGGGACAATTTGCTGTGCTCACTCAGCCTAGAAGGAAAGAAATAAACCTGTAACATCTGCAGAGTCGTAAACATCTTGAATAAAAAAAAAAATAAAATTGTGTTGCTAAGTATCAGGAGTGAAGGTTTTCTTCGCTCCTGTAGGCCTCATCTCACACAGAAATTACTATAAAGCCTTACATGCCTCCAGAAATGTGCCTGTGGTTGCTTTCAACCTCTGCACACACATTCTGTAATGGTATCCATTATTACAAATATTCTGTTCTCAATGTAGGAAAGTCCTTTAAAAGACAGAATAGAGCAAATTTAGATAGGAGAAAAAAAGGGCAGCATACATTACATATCATTTACTGATCATCTGGAACATCTTTGCTCTCTCCAGCAGGAGTTAAGAAATTTTCTTCTGAAATAATTTTGCTGTTGTAAGAATTCTTTCAGGCCATAAAAACCTTGAAAAGCTGCTTGTTCCTATTCTGCCCGCAGGCAAATTACAAAACTTGCTGCTCTGAAGAGAAAGAGGACCTGACACTTTTATACTTTCATGGCTTTGGTAATGGATTGTGTGTGGGGGATGCACGGAGGATAAAAGGAAGAGGTGCATTTCCATATTTTCTTGTAGAATTGAAGACTTGAAGGCAAAAATCTAACATTTTGAGGGTCTGCAAGGCAGAAAGAAAATTTGATTTTTCTTTATATTATTAATTTACCTTATTCCAAGCTGCAAGAGAGGTACTGAAATTGTGGCAAATTCAAAAATCACAAAAATTCTTGTGCCAGAATGCTGTCCTAGGAGGGCAGAGAGTGCAAGCCCTCACAACCTGTTATCTTTGTCTTCTCTGTGGAAAGGTGCTTTGTTTTAGCTCCTTTTTTTTTTTTTTTTTTTAAATCTATTGGCTTGAATGTTACCAGCTACTTCTAATTAGAAATTCATATTTGCAAATGCAGTAAATTGAGTATAACCAGAAACTGCAGCTCTGGAGGGAGGACCAACCAAGCAGCAACAACCACAAAATCGCGGTGGGTGATGCTCCAGAGCCCCGTTCCTGTTTCCTGGCAGTGCAAGTGGAGGCTGGGAGCTGCCTGCTGCTCCTTTGCTTCCCTAAAGTGCAGCAGCGAGCTGTAAAACCGATCCAATGAAAGCCCTTAAGGTCTAGTGGGCAATCACCAAAACAAAAGGTGCAGTTTTCCTTCAGCCCAACCAGCACAACGTTTCTTTGATTAGACAGCTGAACGTCCGAGTAAATAAAGGAAGAAGATCATCACTTGCTGTTACTTTGGGAGCAATTAATAGTCCTTTGATAACAGACTATTTCCTTTTTTCCGGCTTTTGCATTGCCCTTCCTTTCCTTCTGCTGGTTAAGCACTCTCAATAGAGTTTCATCTAAAATTGGGCAGTGGAAGTCCTGATGTTTTTTGTCTTTTTATCTTTTCCAGGTGATTAATTTTGTTTAGTTTGGTTGGGTTTTTTTGTCCTTCTTTTTTTTTTTTTTTGTTTGTTTGTTTTGGTTTGGTTTTGGTTTTTTTTGGTTTTTTCTTTTGTGCATGTGGGACACAAAGGTTACCTTTCCAAAACAAAAAATATGACAGGTTTTCTCACAGTATTTTTTACTTTCCTCCCTGACTAACACAATTAGGCTGAAATGTCTTGTATATCCCAGATGGAATATTCAGTAATTTCATTTTGTTTCATTAAGCATTTATTTGTATTTATTTTGACTGTTAGAAAGTTCCTGTGTATCTCATCTGAATAAGAAAAAAGGAGGGAGGGGGTGAAGGAAGAGAAAATTCCAACTGGATATGTTTCTGGAATCAAGAATCATTCTGGAAACTACATGTTTTTTCTTTCCAACTGAATGATATTTTTTTGTTTAAATTGTGCTTAATATCATGCATTAAAGAATTTCATAATTGCAAGCACCATAAAATTAGATAAATTGTTGTTCTCCTTATTACTGGTGATGATACTACTTTAGCAACAAAATTGATAGTTAGCAATCATGAATAATTAGATTTGTGAGTTTCACTCTGCAGCTGTGCATTTGTTTCCAGTCTTCCTGTCCCATTTAGATACCCATTCTAGGACTCTTTTTTTTCCTTGAAAACATGGGATTTTTTTTTCCAGTGTTTCAAATAACTCTAGAACTGACAAGGTTCTAATCCGTTTGCATACAGCTTAAATTCACTTGTGTGATTTAGCCCTGGTGTAAGGTCTATTTTCCTCTCATGGTAAGGGTATAGAGTTAAAAGCTTTTAATTTTTTTCATTGTTTTAGTGTTTTCCTAACCTTTTTTTTTTTTTTTTCTTAAAGAGAGATAGCTCCATGTAGGATATATGTATAATCTGTAAAGTCTTCTTGTTCTGCATTAGGAGGGAACCATGGAGCAGCCATACACTAAATTCCTCTCAGGTTTGTGTCTGTGTTGGAACAATGTCAGAAGTGGCAGCTTGTTACTGGTGAGAGGGAAATGCAAGTAAACAAGGCCCTTCAGAGGCAAATTAAACTGTGTTCCTGCCAAAACCCTGAAATTATGCACAGCAGAGCAGCCCTTGGGCTGCAAATGGGCATTTTGTAACCATTTTTGCTCCACTTTGCTGTCTTTTTCCTGTGAATTGTGAATTTCTGGCCATTCTCTCAGTGAGCTGTGCTCCAGGGGTGGAATATGGTTCCCCCACCGCCCTCCTGCAGTTCTTACCTTGCCTGAAGACATGAAATCACAGAAGTAGTCTGATATTTCAAGGCTGCAGTGACAAGACTTTGTACCCAATGGTCTGGAATTGGTGCCAGGACCCAGCTGAAGATGCTGAATTTAGCACAAAGTGTGGGGTTTGAGGCTGACAGGTGACCCAGGTGTGGCTCAAGGCCTGTGCTCAGGTTTGGAGGTGTTCCCTGCCCCCTGATTTTGTGTACAGGGGCCAAGCAGTCTTTTGAAAAGGTTCATGTCATGCTGGAACATCCACATTGTTCCTCCTTCTTAGCTCCTTTATATATATATACATAATTTTTATTTCTGTTTCATTGGCTTTCTGTCTTTATGGCACAGAGTTTTTAATGTTCCACGGGTTTATTGCCGTGGGATGACTAATGCTGGAGCAGTGCAGGGACAGATCACCCACTTTGAGGGTAAAACAGAAGGTGCCTCTCAATTCCCCCTGTGCCGGCGTGACGGGGCTTTGAGTCACCCTGACTCATCCTTCACCCCCTCAGAAAGCCCAGACCTACAGCACAGGAGAGGCAGAATTCCTCATTTGTTTCTTGTTTAATTTTCTTATTTGTTTTATTTCTTCATTACTTATCAGGCCTAGAATTACTGGTCCCATAGAAGTAATAATTATAAACAGATTTGTTCCTTCCTGCAGTGAGTGCAGCAACCCCTGCTGCTGCCGCCCTCACCTTGTGGCAGGGATTTAAAGCAGAAATCAACACTGAATCCTTCTGTTTGGAAGGGTGATCCCACCCTCTCTCCTTCTTTCAATATGACAGAATACAAGCTCTTGCTGATAGCCTTTATCAATTCCTAGAAGCCTTTCCAAGCAGCTTGCCTTTTTTTTTTCCTTTTTTTTTCCCCTTTTTTTCTTCTTTTTATTCTTCTTTTTTTTTTTTCCTCTTTTGTGCATTTATGTGTGTGTTGGTTTTGCTGTTTCCTGGATTAAACCTCAGCCAGCAGCTTTTAACCAAAGCCCTGCTTCCCAAACACCATAATTCACCAGCTCATTGCAGTGACACTGATTTTGTCCTGTGTTTTTAATATTTCTTCTGTGAAACAAGGCTCAATTCTTGTCTCTGTTCCTGACAGGTAACATCTGATACCTTTAGGGAATGAAATAGTTCCCTTAATCAAGTGGAAGGAACATTTTTTTAACCACTGCCACAAAAACTGGGTCTTTAAAAGGATTGAATGCTTCAGGGAAATGCTGGGGCTGAAGGCATATATTTGAATGCCTGATGATATTGAGTTACTGCTGGATGTTATAAATAGCATTTGTTTCAGTGTCCCAAGGTGTTACCCCAGCAGCACTCTTGGTGAGGAAAACTACTGTTTCTTTTAAACACTGAGTATTTATGAAGAAACTCACAAAGATCAGTGTTGGAGAATTAATTAATTGCAAAGTCTTAAAACTGGAAAGGCTGGCAAGGAGTTGATTGTGTGTGTTAATAAGGACCTGGGGGTGCTGCTTAATTAATATTTCTCAATTTAGGCAAACTTAGGTTTTCATGTTGTGTTTTGGTACTTTCCAGGAAAGACACAACCTGTAGAGGTAAGGACTAATCTTGTGTTCCCAAATTTTGTGAAATAAATACAGCACCCTGAGAAAAACCTATCTTTTCTTTCAATTCTCTGAATTGTTCCCCAGTTCCACATTCAAAAGTCAGGAAGAACATGCTTTCCTAGTCCATAAAAAGGGCAAAGTACACCCAAAATTTTGGTTTGGTTTTTGTTTACGTATCAGGAAATCAGTAGGACTTAGTCCAATCTAAGACTTTAAAAAAAAACCAATAACACTTGTGTTGATCTGCTGGATATGTTAGAGGGTGGGCTTTCTGCACAATCACTGTATAATTAACAATTAATAAGGCTGTCTATAATACTTAAATTACAGCATGTAATTTATGTATAATCAGCATTGCAGACCTCTAAATGTGGCTTATATTTTTGAAAGTTTGGTTCTTAGCACTTTCTATTTCACTTTTCAGCAGGCAAGAAATTTCCCTCTTCTGTTTTCCCTGGGAAGGGACTCTTCAGAGCTCCAGCCCCTCCACTTTTCAAATGTAGTATCAACATCAGGGAATGTATTCCCATCAATATTAGGAGCTTTATCAGCAGCTTGTAGTTCTGCTTTTGTCATTATTGATATCTGTTTCTTCTCACAGCTTTTATTAGTGGAAAAGTCTGAAAAATTAGGTCACTCCTTAGTTTCATCAAAAAAATGTTTTCATGAGTGTATAAGCATTTAAAATAGCTTTGCACTTTTCTAACAATGCCTTTACATGTAAAGTGTTAAGGATTAGTGTAACAGTGGTGGTTCTTGCCAGTATTTTGTATTTTTCTGCTGAAAGATGAGAAGTATGGAGTGCCTTAAAAGGTGAAATGAAGGTGTTAACAGTATTCATGTCATTCTGCACAGGTAAATGGGTTTTCAGAGTTGCCATGCTGGTAATACAGGACATTTCAACTTAAATATGTGTTTTAAAAGTGTGTTTTATTTCTCTGTTCTCACTGGATCTGATACTTCAACTTATGTAAATGAGTGGAGCTGACAAGTATATTAATTGCTATCAACTGAATGTCCTAACCTGAATCTTCAAATGAATTAAAAAAAAAAATAAATTAGACTAATGAGGCAAGCAGGTAACACAGCTTCCAGGCCATTTATATTTCTTTTTTAACATCTCCAGTACAACTATGGCAAATGGAGACCCTCATGGCAGGGCCTAGGACTGAATAACCTGAATAAAACTCCGTTCCAACTCAAACCATTCCCTAGTTCTATGATAAGTTATTTACAATATTGCACACCTGGCAGCCAGGTCAGTTATTTTCACCAACAGAACAGATCCAGGCATTAATTCCCTCTCTTTTTCCGCTGGACTGTTTTATTTCTTCGATCATCACCCAAAACATTATTAAAATTGTATTTCTCCAATTTCTGTGTTCAATATCTGTGATAAAACTTGGCTTCTTAGTGGTAACTTTCCATCAGTGAGGCAGCTCAGGTGCACATGGAATTTTGGGGCAAAATTTGGAATTTTGGAATTTTGCACCAAAATTTGTAGATTATTCCCATCTTTGGGGATAATATAAAGGGAAAAAGGAAACTTAAATTTCAAGTGAGCAGTATGGTCAGTTTCTGTGACTGACATCAGAAATTTCTCTGGCTTCTCATAAGAGTGGAAATACAATTAATCAGGTGGCATTGTGTATTATAAGGAATTATTACCTTGTAATCTTCATTGTCTCAGGGCAATGCCATTTACTGTCTGCAGATGTTTTTGAGCATCACTTTTATCCCTCTGAGGCCAACATGTCTATTTCAGTGTGAACAAAGCCCAAATCCAATAGAGAAATGCTGTTTAAGGAGAAATTGCCAGTGGTGTTGTTTTTGGTTGTTTTGGGTTTTTTTTAGTCTTTAATTTCAATTACCTTTGTGCTTTTAATTTACATTTTTGTAGCATGGAAATATTCAACAATGCTTTCTAGGATCATTAAGCTTGCATTTAGTAGGAGCACCTCTGGGATTGGGATGAGTGACAGCTCATAAAATTCAGAGACACTGGAGACCTCTGTGTATGATTGACATGAAAAGCACTGAATTGGTTGATTTTTAAGAGTGTTTTTAGAGGCCCAAGGCATGAGGCTATGCATTTTTAAACTGGGTTCTCTGATACACTGTGTGAAATACTCTTATTTTCATTTTGCTTTACATCAGAATCATCTGTAGCCCTTAAAATAACTAATGGAAAGGATAAAAGGGGTGTAGACTGAACATATTTCCAGGGGGAGGGGAGGGGAAAAAAAAGAAGGGAAAGAAACTCCCTTGTGGAAGGTGTTTGTTTTTTTTTTCATTATTTTGGAGTGAATAATTGTTTCATTACCAGAATGCTGCAGCTTCTGTGCTTTGCTGGGTTGTTTTCCCTGGGAGTGCAGAGGGGTGTGACACCTGAGGGTCCTCTGTCCCCCCAGCAGTGAGAAAGGGGAGAAAAAGGTGTTGATGCCTGGGGATTTTAGCTGCTATAATTTTATAATTACATGATTTTGTGCTCCTGCAGTTCCTCAGTGCAAACTCCAAACTCCACATTCAGTGTCAGCTGCTGCTGTCCCATTCTGGGCAGGCACAGCAATTCCTCTCCAGGCCTGGCAGCCAAGGACACCTCACTGCCCCAGGGCCAGAAATGCAAACAAAAGGGAGTTGAGGGCAAACTGGGGCTAAATGACTTCAGTAGCTGAAGCTGGAACTGGGAGATTAACCCCCAATATGAAAACAGACCAAACTTATAAAAGTGTGCAAACTGTGACCTGTGGTCCATCTTTGGGTGAAGCCTCTGGATGGGCTTTGCCTGCCCAAAATGCACCTGAAGGCCTTTCAGTAAATATAACAGCTTTTTATTCACTTATTTTTGTCTGGCCTCTGTTTTTAGGTAGCCCCAAAAGGCAGCAGTGGCTGTATGGGGAGCCTTGGCTGCCTCTGAGCACCCACCGTGCCCAAACCTTCCTCCTCCCACCACTTCCTGCAGGACTTTGGGGTGATTCTTCCTTTTTTCCCCCCAAAATGTGTTCCCACCCTGCTGTTGGTTTCCTGACTTATCACAGTGAGCAGTGAGTGTTGTGGAAGATGTGCTGCTAATTCCGTGCTGAAGAGTCATGTCCAGCTGCTTAGAAACATCAGCACTCGTAAACAAACCCCTGTTTTATGGAGTTTGTCATCCACTGAAATGTCAGCAGCAGCAATTCTCAATAGAGACCATAATGACAGAGCGCTGAAAATGTGGGTTTGAGTTTTTTACTGTCGTGGTGCTGTTTTGGTTAGTCTGGGTTTATTGCAGATGCTAAATGTTTGAAAATAAATCCCATGTATTTTCTCACCTAGCCATCTGAAAGCTGAGCTGCAGGACACTGCAAAGCTGGCTGTTCGTGAAGCCTCTGCCTTAAAATTTTGTGAGAATATCCCCCTTTATCCATGGGTGTCCTCAGAAATGTAGTGCTTATTCTAAATACTAATATAATAGCAGCTGGATAAGTAACAGATCTGTATTACAGAGCGTGTCAGCAGTGGAGTTAGTGGGGAAACAGCAACATTTATTTACTCTTCAGAGCTGAGATTTGTGAAGGGGGCATTTTGAACCAGCACTGAGTTTGCCTCCCTTGGTTGATAAAATCCACTGCCACTGCTGGTCAGGACAGTGCAACCCCAACGTGAACATCAGACTCTTTTTGTATTCACTGTGCACCACCCCCTGAACACCCTGTCTACATTCCTGAGCCAGCACTGGTCTCCTGGGATACTCCTTTTTTCATCTCCTCAGGCTTCACTGGAGCTTCTTGGGGTAGTGCTACACCTGGGAGTGAGCATTTGCAAAACTGGGACTTGAATTGAGGTGCATGGAGAGAGGTGCAGACCACAGCTCTGGAAAGAAAAGGATGAGGGAAGTCACACTGCCCCTTTTAAAACCGTGTTTTTTCATTTCAAGTCACTTCACATCTCAAAAAGTTAGGTGGTAGCATAAGGGAGGAATTTTATTACATGCAGGAAAGGCTGTTTTAGATTTTGATAGGTTTTTTGCTTCATGCAATACAGAAAATTATGCCTTTTGGAATTTGAAATGGTTTATGATCTATCCTGCCAAGTTATTTTACAGAGAGATACCATCCTAACTCAGTGTAGATATCTCAATTATTCATGTTCTGGACTTAAAAAATCCACCAGCTGTTACCTTAATATTAATGCTACTTTCCCAGTAGGTGTAAGCAAATTGTAAAATATGTTCCTACAGGTTTTGTGCTTATCAGAAAACAAATTACAAGACAATGCATTATTCCTTTATGCTGGAAACTCACAGTTTTGTGTAGTTGCTGTGCAGAAAACTTGCTGCAATAAATTTGTGAGGGGAAAAAGGAGAATTGAGGTGAGAATAACAACTTCTGAGGCTACCACATGTTCATCTTCCACTTTGGTGAAGTCTTGTCTTCCTGGCCACAGAAGTGTTGCACCTAAGTCTGGCTTATTTGATATGAAAATTAAGCAAGTGGAAGAGCCAGAGGTGGGAGAGAAATTAAAGCTGCCTTTACATGTCCATGGCAAAGTATTTATAACAAAAGAGAAATTCACCCCCAAGCAGACACCCCATCAATCTTTCTGTATTCCATACACTTTCCTATTTTCACATCCCAATATCACTGCAGTCCTGTGGGGAGAATTCAACTCATTGTGGCAAACTCCAGCAAACTCCAGCTCCATAAAAGCACTTCAAATTCAAGGCATTCATCTTTCAAACGTGTTCCATGTCATTTCAGGTATTGCCAAAGGAAAAAGAAACTGAATTAGGCCTGCCTGAATGTGGCAAAAAATTTGGTTGGTTTTTATTTGTTTGTTTTGTTTGTTTGTTTGTTTGGCTTGGCTTTGTTTTTTTCCTTGTTTTGTGTTTTTATCACTTAGCTAACAAAAAGGAGCTGTTGAAGAGGAGTTTGCAGGTTGCATCGTGCGCCAAAAGACATTTTGCTGTGAAGTTCTGAAATCACTGTCAAGGCCAAAGACAAGCAAACAATTTTGCACAGGTTTTACTGCATTAGCACAATCCAGCTGATACACAAAAATGGAAATCTATTTGCTCTTCAAAACGTGGTGTAAAAAATAGCAATTTTCATGACTCTCACCAATTGTCAAACATGATTATGCTCCTGCATCTATTATTTCAATTTGTCTGTAGAGGGAAAAACAGAAATTTGAAGCAAGTTGTAAATAATAAATCAGAGTCGTGCAAGTCTTATGTTTGCAGTGCAGGGAACTACATATAAATGTCTCAGCTTTGTGCAGTTTATGCTGAATATTCCTGCTGCTCTCCTGTTGCTTTCAGGGTTAGCATGGATAAGCATTGCTGTCTGCACTCTAACAGGCCTAAATCAGGTAAAATAATATTATATATCATGTGGTTCCACCAGTATAAAAATTCTTTTTTTTGCCCCTGCACTGTGCACCCAGTTCATTTTAGGGCATGGGGGAAGGACACCAGTGACTTTAAATAAATAATTAATCAATTACTTCAATCGGGAGGAAATTAAGATGTTTGCATGAAAACTAGTCAGCCATGAAGGCCCCAACATTAATGAGATACAAGGCTGTGACTAATGGTGTCACTGGAATTTATTGTGCTTCCCTCTGTCCAAACTCTCTGATTTTATCCTCATTCTTGTTCTGCAGTGCCTGGAGCAGGGTCAGAGACAACCTTCTCCCACCTATTCATGGTTCAAATCTCAGCCCACAAATGAACTATCATTTATCATTTATTTTATTTGTTATTCTCATTTATCATTTATTATTTATTTTATGAACTATCCTTTGTCGTTTTTCAAACCCTTTGCTATTTCTGAGCTGCTCATGAGTGCAGGAAATAAAGAGATTTCTTCCTCACTGCTTTTCTGCACTAACCTCTTGTTTTTACATCATCTGAGGAAGATACTGACACAATCACATCTGGTATTAACCATGTGGGGTTCAAAAGAGACCAAAACTATCAAGGCAAAATGTGTTGAAATGTCCAACTTGGATTATTTGTTTTCCAAACGATGATGACATGTTATTATCTTTGCTCCTGTGTAATCTGATTTTGGAGGGACAAATACGAGATTTTAAATAGTCAATGGATGAGACTGCTCCACAGTCTCACCATCAGTATCTTTTATTTGATTGCAAAAAATACATTTTTACGTTTTTAAAAAACTTTACATTTACAATTTGCATTTTTACATTTTACATTTTTAAAAGATTCTTTAGCGCTGGCTGCCAGATCTTCAGAGGTTGGTTCTCTCTTACCCTGGGCAGTGTTTGGGTAGGAAGGATCCCATGGACTGGTACAAATAAAGGAAAACTGTCCCAGTCCAGTCTCCCTTGCTGAAGTGTCTCTGAAAAGTCCTTTGTGACACAGGAGGCAGAAATCAGACGGGTCAGAGGCACAGCCCAGTAGAAATGAGGTTTTTAATAACTTGTGGGGACTTTCTTTGCAAAGATGGCAGAATAAGATGGTTAGATTACTTGTGGAGCTGCCTTAGGAGAGATCAATATGTGAGCACTGTTCCCACGACGACTGCAAGGAGAAGTCTTGTAATTAATAATAAAAAAAAATTGATTTTTGTGGTAGTGGTGGTTTCAAACCACAGCTCTCGGGCAACCCTGTAGGAATAATGCACTGCAGTGTTTGGTGAGAAAGTCCAGTATTGATTCAGTTTGATAAAATATTTTTCTTTATCTTTTGAGAAGCCTTGCTACATGGATGGTATGAATGAAAGTTTGGTATTTCCAACACGTCGAGGGTCCCAGCAGACACAGTTCTTTTTTGTTCCAGAAACTATATTCTCCCTCTGTCTCCTTTGGTGTTGGACAATGTATGTGAACAGAGAACTGCACATAGAGACAGAGAAGTGTAATTCTGTGTATTTCTGAGGCTGGGGCTGCTGAATAGGTACCATTGTATCTGTGTCTCTTGAGGGGGGGAAAAAAAACACTGCAAAAACTTCTTGGACCTTTTTTTTTTTGGTTGGTTGTTTTTTTTTTTTTCCTGGTGTGCAGCCTCCTTCTGACAGCTGCAGAGAGAAATGTCTTGTGGCCTTTTCATCCCTTCCTCTGGCTCTGTGCTTTTCCTATCAACTGCCCCATAAATATTTTGCTGTGACTGGCACGGGGGATGCTCCTGGCGTGGGACTCGTTGGACGGAGACACAGAACTCGGTGCCTTTGAGGCAGCTGGGGGCTGGGGCTGAATACCAAATCCTCCTGCTGAATTGAGGGACTTCACAGTCCCTCCTGTGCTCAGGTTTCAGCCATGTGCTCGCTGATTCATGACCAGTTCATATGTAGTGCCAGAGTTCATTCTCTGTTGTCAACAGTTTGTATTTATCCCTGCTCCACACCATGGGTTCCCTTCCTGTCTGCTCCCCTCCTTCCAGACCATCCTGCACCTCTCTCTGTCTCATATTATGCACCAGATATCACTAACATGCTAAATGAAACTCTTCAGATTTCCAGTTTTGGCTGCAGATTGCTAGGAGACTTCTCCTTTCACAAGGACAGATGAAATTCCCTGTGATGGGTGTTTAGGTTGGGTGGGATGGCCTCAAAAAAAAATCTCACTTCTTGCTAAAGTCATCCTGATAGACACCTCCTTCATAAGGAGGGAACAAATCCATGTGGATTCCATATTCACGTTGGTTCCTTTGCATTTGAAATGATTCTTTGGCACATTTCACAATAAAATTGAAATATGTTTCTCTTGTTGGTAGATGGAGGAAGTAGTGATACAAGGAATTACAATTTCCCATTAACAAACAAACAAACAAAACTCAAAAAACCCAAAACAAAAGAAAACAAACAAAAAAACCCAGAAAGATCTCCTGTAATGCATATGAAAAGATGCTGGCATGTGTGGTCCAGAATTGAAATAATGTGTTTGGGGTCTTGAAAACAGAACCAAATTAGCCAATAAGACACCAAACTGCGCTGGTATTTTTAAACTATATAATCTGAGTTATGGAGACTGATGAAAAAAATCACCTTGGTGTGTGACAGCAAAAATAAGCATGAAAATCACAGATCTGTTTTTATTATCACATTGCAGGATAATATTGGATTCATCCTAGGGATATTTAGCCCTGTACTCTGGTTCTTGCAGGGAACATTGTTGCAGTTTGGTGTTTTGTTTTTTTTTTTTTTCAGAAAAAGCATAACTTGGTTATGGGTGGATGTTTAAGTGTTATACAATATGGCTTTAAACTTTTCCTGCAATTAAAGCCTAATCCAAAACACTGAGGCACATTATTAATTTTATGCCTAACTGGAGCATTTTTTTCAACAGGCCTATTCATCTACTTATAACTAAGCACATGCTTAAGTGCATTGTTGAACTGGGGCCAGAGTTGTTATGCTGAAGCAAAAGAGAGAAAAAAGAAAAAATAAAACCAACAAACCACAAAAAAAAAAAAAAAAAAAAAAAAAAATTATGCCTAAGAGATAATATTTTTATTCCTGGGATTAAAATGTTCATTTGCAGAAAAGAAAGAGCTCCAGTTATCTGCAGGCACAGGTGAGGCAGGCAGCTCTAGGTTGCTGTTGCAGGGATGAGATTGATGCTGCCAGGAGCAGCAGCTACTGCTGGGCACCACGGCGAGGCTTCCTCAGACAAAAAAAAGGCTCTGGGTCCTGAGGAAGGAGCCCAGAGTCCCACAACCCATCTCCCCACAGACCATGTTTTTCCTAAGAGAAAGCTAAAAACTAAAATTGCCACTTAAACCTTCTCACAGACAAATTTATTTATTTATTTGCATATTAAGTTCAGCCGCGTGGGTTAAAATTGCTGATTTTAAGGTTTTTTGTTGTTGTTGTTGTTGTGGACAGGTAGTGACACCACCAGCAGCAAGAGCATCATGGTGGTAAATTATTCATGGAATTCCCCGCTGGTTTGGGTTGGGAAGGACCTTAAGGCTCATCCCATTCCACCTGCCAGCTTTCCAGTGCCCCAGGTTGCTCCAAGCCCTGTCCAGCCTGGCCTTGGTGGTGACAGATGCAGAGTAAAACATTGGCCACCAATATTTGTAGTGCAGCCCTGAGCAGAGTCTGGCTCGGGGGGAGCAGGATTCCTGCAGGAAACACTGAAAATCAAACCTTTTGTTATAATAAAAGGACAGCCTAGGAAAGGAGGGCCACCCCAAGCAAACAGATGTTGCATTTTTTTACTTTTTCTTCTGTGTTCTCTTCCCTTTTTTTGTCCCTGTATTGAGCAGAACACCCACACTGGTCCCCAGCACTGCTGTAGGGGTCCCCCAGCTTTAAAGTTAAGTAGGTGTTAAAGTGGTTTGTAACATCAGGGAGCCTGGCAAGAAGAGGAAGAGGCTATTGTGTTGTAAACAGTGTAGTTGCTATGGAAACTGGTGATTCGCAGAAAAATGGAGAGAGGAGAGGGAAGAAGATAGAATTTTTTTTTTCCTTTCCTTAATATTTAAATCATATCTGTGATTACTGACCATGCTTCCTGTATTTGTTTAGGTAACGTGGTGGGCAAATATAATTGTTTTGGAAGTGCCAGGAGTCCCTGTGTGTTGTTGCATGCCTCGTCTGTGAGGCAAGGATGCTTGTACTTAACAATTATCTACTGAAAACAGTTGACCTCATGCTCGTGTATCCTGAGCTATTCTGCAGATTGCCACGGTTCTCATACAGAGCAATGTATGTTGTCTAATGATTTGTTAACTTTTCACTTCTTGGCCCAGGTTTGGCTGTAAAACCACAGTCCTGCTAATTACAAAGAATCCATGTCTGTGTTTTCTTTACTTGGCCGTGTAGGGGAGAAAAAAAATTAAATGTTAGAGAGAGGAGTTAGGGTTTTTCAAATTTCTTTTTTTTTTTCATATAAAATGTTAAGTGACCTGTGGCAATTTCCAAAGTATTTCAGTGTGTTCTCTGATGTTTAAATTAAACTTTACATCATTTGTTATAGTGACACCTGCTGCCCTTGTAATGGTTAAGTGTATGTGAGTACACAGAACCCACTTTTCAAAAAAATTTATAACTCCACTGTAAAGATTTTATTCTGTGCTGAAACTTGGCACACAGGCTTTTTGACTAGGAACAAATTATTCCTTTAAAAAATGTGTTTGGGAGAAGTTGGTTATTCACAAGAGCTTACTGTGCAGTAAAAGCAAGCTGATTTTACTGACACATTTATCTGTTTGTGCCTCTGTAACTTGGAATATGAGGTTGAAATAGTGCATTTGTCCAGTTTTTCTGTCTTTAAATCTCAATTCAGGCTACTGCTTAGGTCCCTGGTGGAAATAGACCTGATACTTTTTTCCTTAGTTTTCTTCTTAATATTTCTCTCTGTCCCAGACAATTTGATTAAAGATTGCTCAGCAAGGAGCCCAGATGGTTTTCAGCCAGAGAAGAGGCATTCCTGGATGAAATCCTGGAAAATTCCTTTAAGGCTGTCCCAGTTTCTAGGTCTTTCAAACCTGCTGCTTGTGGAAACAGCAACAGGTGATGTTCTTTCATGTTAAGGCTGGATTTTTTTTTTTTTTTCAATAAATATTTCCCCCAGTACTGAAACACCTGGGAAGGTAATCACTGCTGATAGGTGTGTTTGTTTGATGTGGCATTTTCACCTTTCTAAAATGGCTGTGGGATTCCCAGCCTGTTTGCTGGAGTCAACTCCAACATGTCTTTGACAAAAGCCCCTTGCACACCAACCTCGTTGTCTTTCTGGTTGTGTTTCACTAGGAATAGTAAAACTAATAAAAACTGCTTTTTTGTTTGGGTAGTCATGTGAATACAGGAAACATTTCTTTCCGAAGCAGCACTGTATTAGTTTGTCTACATAGTGCCAGGAAACAAAACCTGAAGCAAACACATGGAGGGTAATAGTCAACGACAAGCACTGTATCAGCGTGTAGAAAATTAAGCTAAATGAATTTGTGCAATTAAGGCAATAGAGTGGAACTACAACAAAGTACACTGCACTCCTGAAATAGGCTGCCTGCATCTAGTAAAATGTGCTCTTTCCCTTTACATTTTCTGGGTTCATCTAAGTTTCCCTTGTTTCTCTAAAGGAAATCAGGAATTCTGTCCTGAAATCAGTGTTCTGGGAATTATTGTGTCCTACTGTTGAGGAGATTGGTGTTAAAAACCACAACTCAAATGGCAATAGTGACAGAGGTATTGCAAATCCCTCCCCGTGCTCCAGCTGCACCTCAGAGGTGAGAAATGCCCAAAGGAGTCTGTGCTGAGGATCACCTGCAGGCTGGGTGTGAGCGTGGAGTGGGGACTGTGGCTGCGTCCTGGGGGCAACCGTGCGGATTATCCCAGGGCAAAGATTATCCCAGGGATTGTCTCAGACCTGTTCCTCATCCCTGAGCATGGCTGGCATCAATCTACAGCTCTGTCCCCGTGGTAACTCAGTAACCAGCAGCAGCACCAGCACTGGTGACTGTTTATCCAGAGTCTAGACATTTTATACGAGGTTAAGGGCTCTGTTCTCTGTTTTATAAGGGAGGCAAACACAAGTTTTTTCTTTTTTTTTTTTTTTTTTTTTTTTTCCTGGTCTTGTGGTAGCATGACGGGTGCTTTGGCCGTGTGCTGTGCTGCCCAAACAATCTCCAAAGTCAACAACCTGCTGGCTTTTTGGTTTGGGAAACCTGCAGAGTGTGCCCTCCTCCACCTGCAGAGGGGGAGAGTGGAAAGTCACCTTGCGCCAGGAGCTCAGCATCACCACTGAGAGCTCACCAAATGCAACTGCCATGCAGAAGCATCAGGTGGTTGGATGGAATGGCTTTTTTAAGGTCTTTAGGGGGTTAATTTTCTGCTTTGGTCTGATGTTTGTAGAGGGACTCTAGTTCAGATAAAGAGGGAATATGGTAAAATGCCTCATAGTAAACAGGCTTGCTGGAAAACAGGTGGACGTGAGGATCTGCCATCCCCATTGCTTTGGGGTAATGCTTGCAGAAAATTTATCACAGAATTTCCTGAGTCAAAAAAATTGGTACATTTAAAAAAACAAAACTGAGTTAGGTGGTAGGTGAATCCTGGTAGATGCTGATTGTGTTGATCACAACTAAAAACAAATATGTAAACACAGAGGTTTAACTTCCATATCTCTGCATAACTCCTCAGAGTTCTGTGGTGAGTGATTGATTGGACCAGATCCAAGAATGCAGCCTTTTGGAAGAATAAACCTTGCCAGCCTATTTAATGCCTGCTTTAACAAATTATCTGGGCTGGTTTCCTTCTTTTGTGTGCCCCGTGCTCATCATCCCCTCGGGCTTGTGCTCTGTGACATAAACCCACCAGCCATGAGCTGTGAGTCCCCACGGATGCAGGATGCACACCATCATCTGCTTCCAAGGTGTTAGGGTGTGCAGAAATATGTTCCACTCCTTTGTGGAACAGAGCATTGGAAATGACACCCATTAAAGCCAAATGTAGGAAATGCTAGGCAGTGCAAACACAAGGCCTTTTTGGTTAGTCTTGTTTTTCTGAATGATTAATAGCCAAGCTGCCTGAACTCACCAAACTTAATTTCATTCAGTGTTGAACAATCCCCCTGCACCAGGCCTTGCTGGGCAGCCAATAACTCAGTGAGACAGTGTTTATACAGCAAAAATCGGTGTAAAATACACAGGCAAAGCTGCAAACTGTTCTGAGTTTCTGTTTACATTCAATTCATAAACAGCAGAGTGGCTTGGGCTGTGTTTTGTGTGTGCAACACTGGCAGTGCAGGGCCCAGCTCTTGTGTGTACACAGCCCACACATAAATATTTCCCATTATTGTATCCAGTCAGCAGGGCTTTGTCGGAAATCAAGTGCCCATGACCAAGGGCTGTGCACACAGTGTGTTGATGTGAAGTTTATGTGACAACAGTAATGGGGCACGTTTCCCCATCACAGATAAGGATGCTTAATATTTATACAGCGCTTCCCACTTTAAAAGCATTTTGGAAACATTAATTAGCGCCGGCCTATCAAGGGAAAAATAATCTGAGCCACGGATTCCTGAGGGTGAGGGGAACCTTGGAAAGCAGCAGTGCCAAAAGGGACTTAAAAAGTAGTAACTGACAGCAAATTAGGCATGAATTTGGGATACTGATTTGACAGCAATAAAGACCAATTCAATTTTAGCCCTATAGGCAGAGGTCTCCTGTCGCTGGGGATGCTGAGGTCTCGTTAGCAGGGAGGTACTGACAGCTGGAGGGATGGAGGGAAGAACTCCATGCACAGGAAAGGAATTTGGAGCCCGGATTTATGAGGGATGGGTTTAGGTTAAATACATACAGGCTGGATACAGGATGACAAAGGAAACATTTGATAAGGCTTGAAGAGTATCAGCGCGGAGCAGAGAATGTAATATGAGAAATGGGATTAGGGAAGATGACTTGAAATGAGAAAGAGCTTTTGGGCAATATATTAAGAAATTGTCAGTTATATTTATTGGCTTGCAAAATTGTGTTTCCAGAGGAAAAAATGAAGCAGTGTGAATTTAACAGTGTGCTGCAGAAATATGAATAATGAGGAAGAGTTTTGGGGGAAATAGATCACTTTGAAAAACCCCACAGAGCTTGTTTCTCTTCACAATCCTTTACAAGGTAAATAAAGATCCCCTCCTCCAATTCTGTACTCTGGAAAACCAGTGTAAAAGAAGAAATTAATTATTTTGTGCATGCAGGGATGCCAGTGCAGCCCTAGATCTGTGTACAGATAGATGTGCACTGAATTCTGGCAAATTGCTCTTCGTTGTCAGGGCATCCTGACTCCTTGTCGAGCACCTTGTTTTCTCAGGAGTTATTTATACGGATAAAAGGCATGCTTTCCACTGGCATCACCTCATTTTCCCCGTGCCTCTTGCAATCAGGCTTTAATGTCCTGAGATGAGCAGAACATGCTCTAAGCTGGGCTTTCATTAAGGGTACCAAGGCAACCAGTTCAAGGGATACTTATTTTGCTGAGTGATGTGCCCAGCCCCACTAGGGAGCAGTTTCAGCTGGAGTGACCTGTTCTGATGGGAGAGCTCATCTTTGGGCTGTGCAGAGGAGCCCTGCAGTGTTCCCAGCGCAGAGCTCCTGTGCAGGGAGGGTTTGTGCTACAGGACTTCTCCAGTGTCAACCTCAGCATCTCTGTAGGAGGACACAGCCGAGTGTATTTTGCAAAGCAGGCTGCTTACTACTTTGAATTTGAGCATTCTGTTTAATTGATTATTCAGATTTTTAGCCATATCTGAGGCTGTGACCTGCTGTGGGGTCAGATTTCCATCTCCTGGGTGTTGTATAAGAGGGTTTGGGCTCGGTGCTGCCGGTGCCAGCAGCAGCAGCGGCGGCCGTCAGAGAAAGGGCGGCCAGGGGCAGGGCAGCGGGAGGAAGAACTCGTGTCCGTGGAGGGGCAGAGCCCTGGAACGGCTGCCCGGGGAGGGCCGGGAGTGTCCCTGTGTGGAGACATGGCAGCCCCAGCCGGGCACCTGCCTGTGCCCCTGACCACGGCTCCCTGCATGGGCAGGGGAATTGGACTCCCCAGACATCCCTTCCTACCCCAAATATTCCATGATTTGCAGCTCTTTATGGTATTACACCCACTGCTTTTACCTCTTTGAACCTACAGGTTCCATCTTCCAGGAGAGTTTCTTTCTGCAGGATTATGATAGTCAAGTCAGGACTAGCAGAATGAGATTCCATCCAAAGTAATTGGATTTTTTTAAATTTCTTCAATGCACGAGATCCTGTTTTACAGAATTACCGGGAAAAAGCCTTGACTTGAAGTGAGTGCTGTAATAAAAGGCTTAGAAGTAGGAGATCTAATAGTGTGAGGGACCCCATTGACAACACACTAGAATAATAAAGTAAATAAAATTAAAAAAAAGAGGAAAAGATTTTGTCTTTCCATGACAGAAAAGAACAGGAAAAAAACCCAAAACAACAAAACAAAGCAAAGAAACATGGAAGCCAAAGGAAAAAACCCAGCTGGGTTGCTGCTGATTCATATTCTGTTTTGTTTTCCTCAGAACAGGTATTTTTCCATCTCTCCCCCCAGCAACAGGGCAGGAGCATTGCTTGGTGAGATGCTGGAGGGCACAGCCTTGTCAGAATTACCAGGGGAAGCTGCTCTACAGCCATGGCTTGGTCTTGCCTAAGCTCCTCCCGAGACTCAGCTTTGCTGGAAAGCACCCAAAGATTCTTTCCTTTCTGAAGTGCCTTCTATGAAAGAAAAATAAAAAAAAAAAAAGCTGTGTCTGATGGCAGCAGCAAAATTCCATAAATTCATCCATTCCAGCATCACTCCTGCCAAGACAGGCACGAGTTTGTGCCTTTTCTGCTTCCAGGGCCTTTAACAATGCATCAACGGGATGCAGGGTGGAAAACAGCAATGAAAACCGAGTGCTGTTTGCAGAGCCTCGTGTGCATTGTGCCACATGCAGCCCCGTGGCTGATTTATTGCCCTCACGTTTCCCTCTTGAAGTTAAATTAAGTCATTATCTTCCGAGTGAGGGGGGTTCTTTCAGTGTGAAATGTTGTTTCTTCTCTAATGCCTCGTGGCTAAATGCACAAGAAATTTAATGGTGGGTTTGACGTAGCAGCGAGTTCCTTGCAGTGGTTTGACAATCCCTAACAGATCCTGCAGCAGCTTTCATTCATTTAATTGTAAAATCCTTTACAATTACTTGTCATTATCTAGGCAAATGCATGCTCTATGGTTGATTTCCAGAGTTTAAGGCTTTGGGGACAGGACTTAAATTTTCAAAACTTTTCCTAATTTTTTTTTTTTTCCTAATACCCTAAAGAAAATGCTTTGTCTTATTACTTGGCTAATTTCCCTGAAATGTGGAATTGTGGAATGAGGTCTTGTTTAAACAGCTTCAGACTATGCACTGTGTTAATGCGGAAGATTTTAGGAGGAATAAACTCTGTTCCAGTAAAAACACAGCAATAAAATTTGCAACCTACGACTCCTCTTTGATCACTTAGATTCTTTGGGATTTGATTCCCAGCATTGCAGATTGGGTCAGTAATTGATAGTTCATTGTGCAGCCATATAATTCATGGGGTTTTGGTTGGGTTTTTTTTGGTTTTTTGGGGTTTTTTTTGCAAAACCACAGCAGAGGCACGACTGCCTCCTGGCCAGGGTGAAAGGACTGATTAGGCAACAGGAACTTGGATCCCTGAACTGCTTCTTCATGCTGGGCTCTCACACTCTTGGCAGAGTCTGGGGTTTGTAATCCTGGCTCAGCTGTTTGTGCACAGACAGAGCAGGGCTGTGATGTGGAAAGCAGCATCAAAGGGGAGGGCAGTGGGGGAAGGCAGGAGTGCAGGGCTGGCTGTGGGCAGGGATTGGGTAAAAAAAAACAAATCAGGCTTTTATTTCTTATTTTCAAGTAAGAAATTAAACCATCACGATGCCTTTATGGAAAATTAACTAATCCAACCAAGCTACAAGGCCAATCTGTCTTTATTTCAGTGATAATTCCCTCCAGTAAAAACAGGCATTGATTACCACGCCATCAATGCAATGAGTCTGTTGGGTGCTCTGAAGAAAAAGTTATGTCATTAGCATAAGGGTTGTTTTTTGGGTGTGTTTGGTGGTTTTATATTTTTGGGGGTTTTCGGGGGTTTTGAGGTGTTTTTTTGTTTGGTTTTTTAGGGGGGGGGGTTATTTGGTTGGTTGGTTAGTTTTTGGGGATTTTTTTTTTTTTTTTTTTTTTTCTGGGGGGAGGGAAATCTGCCACAGTCTCATTAAATTATTATTCCACAGAGCTGTAGACAAAGAAATAGCTTATGGTTCAGATCAAATCTGGTAAATCCCAACCTGGAATTACTCATCATTAGCTGTGTTAGTGAGTGTCGTTTTCCAAAATCAATTCTGTCATTTTGGATTATTTTCTGTGCGCTGTATGTCACAAGTGTTTATCTTGACAGAAGGCAAGATACACTCCTCTCTGTTCTAAAATTAACTGTTTGAGTTGAAAAATAGCATGTAAGCATGAATTGCTATGATAAACTTATGTGAAGTTATTTTTCCATGTCTTCTGTTGTAGAACTGCTGGAAATTTCCATTAAACTTGAAGCCATGGCTGTCCAGATCAGAGGACTTGCCTGAATTAATATTCATTAAATGCCCCTTTGACACCCGAGTATAGAGAGAAAGGCATGTTTGATCATTTGGTTTTAAGGGATTCTTTTAGTGAGATTCTGTCAGCACAGAGATTCAGGCCCAAGTGATCAATGTACAGAAACAATTATCTTTAAGGAAAAGGATTATCTGAGAAAATGCTCTTTTTCACCTTGCTGTTACTGGTTTAATATTTACCCCTGGCCTGTTTTTAGTGTATTCACCCAGAAACAGGAGTTCAGCTGTGGGGCAGAAACTGGAAAAGCTGGAAATAAACACTGTCCTGTCCCAGGACTCTTCTGTTCCCCTCGCTGGCAAAAGCTCTTCAAAAACAAATTTAAATTGGTGCTGTCTACTTTACCTGGCAAACGTACAAACTAAATGTCTGTCTTTCCATCAAGTGTTAGACAAACCCCAGATCCCAGCTGTATATCTGGTGTGTCTTAAAAAGGGAAATATAAATACGTTTTTCTGTGGTGGGGAGGACACCTTTAAAAACTCAGGTGCAAAGGGGAGTGTAATCTGCATTTCAGGTGGAGTGTGTTGCAATGTGTGAATTCATATATTCGTATATGAATATATGAACATATGAATTTTCATTCCTATTGGATGTGAGGCTTATGCTGGACATACCATTCCCTTTTGCAAGCCTTTTTCTTTTCTTCTTCACTTTTTTCCACTTTTTTTTTTTTTTTTTTTTTTTGTCTCTTCCCAAAACTGTGTGACTGAAGCTGGAGGGAGACCCAGTGACTCTCTGGCAATGTGTGTGGTTTGGTCTCTGAACAGTCACATCTAAGGCAGACCAGAGCAGCACTGGTGACAGGAACATTGCACAACAAATTTCAGGAAGGGCAGCGGGGGTTGCTAAGCATTTTATCTGTTGGGAGTAGGAAAAATGCTGTATGTGGATGAGTGTAATTAGGTCATTGCTTTATGTGCCCAAAACCCCAGTTTCCCAATGTTTCTTAGAATTAACGAGGATGTATATTTAAATGTGTGCCTTTGATTTGGCTGAAAAGCATAGCCAGGCAATCCCCCTGATGCCTGTACATAATTGTATGTATATATTTATGTACAGAGCTTCACAGACCGAGATTATTCCAAGGAGGATTGGCAAGAGCATCTCCTCAATCACCTCCAATTTCAGATAAAATCAGATTGCCAGGCTCTGGAGCACCTTTGGTGCTACACAACTCCCTGAATATCTGTCATTTAAGGGACAAGTTCAGGGGGTCTGTGGGCCACAGTTATTTCCTTGGATTTCTTGTGGAGGTGGGATACTCCAGGAAGTGATGAGTGCCTGAGCCCAAAGGCTCCAAGGGTGGCCAGGCAGTCGCTTAGCAAACTGAATTCAAGATGTGCTGGCGAAAAAATGTGTTTAAGGCTGCTTTATTTTCCCTTGCATGGCAGGGTTGCAATCTGGCCTTGCTAAAGAGCCATTAACACGGGCTGCTTCACTGCCCTGTGCTTTCTGCATCCACAGCAGCCCTGTCAGGACTCTCTGTGTGACTCCTCTGGGTGGTGGCACCCCTGGGGTGGCAGATGAGGGGAGGGGGACAGGGAGAGGCACAGCCCTGCAGCCCCCAGGGCAGGGGAGGAGGTGCCTGGGGGGCTCAGACCCCACTGCAGGACCCCTCTGTGGGGCAGGGGGTCCCTGGGGGAGGCTGGAGCAGGGTCCTGGCAGGAGCTGGGGGACAGAGGAGCCCAGGCTGGATGGGTTTGTGGGGATGTTGTGAGCTCCAGTGGGATGCTTACTGGGGGAATTCCTGAAGGACTGACCCCATGGGAAAAGGATCCACACTGGGGCAGGGAAGGAAGGTGAGGAGTCCCAGCCCTGAAGAAGAAGGAGCAGAGCCCACCTGTGATATCCTTGCCCTCCTCAGCTGAGGACTAGGGACAGGGCAGCTTTGATGGGCACTTGCTATCCAGCCAGGATCAACCCACAGCATTCTTACTTCCACATTGAATTTTTTTCCTTTTTCTTTCCTTTTTTTTTTCCCCTCCACTGAAGATTCTGTTCATTTCCAGTTGCACGAAGAAGCACTTGTGAACACCCCAACTCAGCAAAGCCCTCAGTGACTCTGGAGCTCTCTTCTCCATTTAGGGAGTTCACCTTTGGAAAGGGCAGCAATACATCACCCACTGCAGGTTCTGCTGGAGTGTGGTGTACTGAACCTCTCAAAAAACCCGTTCCTGCCCCAAAAGCTGCCTGTGCTGCCCCTGGCAGGGCTCCACTTCTCCCAGTTTGCACCCACACTGGGTCCTGCCAGGGAGATGCTGTGCTGCCCTTCCTGCCACTGCAGAAATTGGGGTTTGCCACCAAGATGTGTCAGACAGCGAGGGTGGGACAGTAAATGGAATGCACCGAGGGGCTGAGTGGGAGATTGGGTGTTTTGGGCACTGTTTTGGACAGGCAGCCCAGGCACACCTGGGGCAGTGTGACCAAGGCAAGGAACAGCTTTGTGAGGTGTGATGCGACCCCTTCTCACCCTTCCCCAGCCACCAGCATCACCCTGCCACTAACAGACTCTCCAGAAATGGCATTTTTGTCCAAACTTGGGCTGCTCTGCGTGGTCCCCAGGAGTCCCATGCCTTCCTCTCCCTCACCCAGCTTTCTCACACTTCCATTTTTGATTGTTCTGCAGGTATTTAATCATCATTGCGGCATTTTCAGCAGCTCAGTGGCCCCTCAGCTTCGAGCTGTGTGGAGAGCAGCTCTGGTGAGGCAGGACAGTGTTTGTGAGGGAATTTGAATCATCTGGGCTTTCTGCTTTGAGGAGAAGTGTCTTCAGGTTCATTATTCCCTTTATTGATTTAATTCCAGCCGCTCGCCTCGCATCGATCTGCACTGGTCACCTGGGACAGTTTCACTGGAGTTTTTGTCTTTTCAGGCCACTGTTGGAAGGAAAAATCCCACTCCTTTGAATTAAGCATCATCTGCTGGGAAGGTTTTCTAGGAATGTCTGGTTTTATCACCCTCCTGCTGCCTAATTTGCGATTGCTGACAGTAATGGACACACAGAAGTGCTCAAGATGAATGACTCAATGTGATAAAGCAGCAACTTCCCTTCCCCTGCCCCTGCCCCCAAGGCTTCATTCCTTTTTTTTTTGTTTTTTTTTTTGATCCAAACTTCAAAAGGATTGTCCTGGATGTTTATGCTCTCCCATTTTTCATCCCCCTGTGCAAAAGGGGGGACGGGTGTGTTTATCCCCTCTCAATTTTGAAAGCAGCAATAGAGAAATCCTACAGGAGGTATTTCCCTTTCATGATTTTCTGCTGCTTAAAGCCTTGGGGAGAACTGTGTGGTTTTGATAAGCCCCCAGTCCACTTCCAAACATTCTGAATCTGCTGATTTTTGTAATGCTGGTGTCAGGTCTAGGATGCTTAGAGGAAGAAAAGCGCCTCACTACATAAATTCTACCTGGGAGCGTGAGCATTGCTCGCTGCTCTGGTTTTGTACAGCTTTAGCAATCAAATAAGAGGGTTTTTTCCCTTTTTATCTCGTCTTCCTGCTCTTTCTCCTGCCTGTTGAGCTCTTGCTGTTATCAAGAGTCAGTTAAATGCACCTGATCTTCAGGCTGTTGTGAGGGAAGGGCAGGAGTAGTTTAGGTTTGAGCAGCCTCCTTTCTGTAAATACAGAAATCAGAGCACCATTGAAATTTCCCTTGCCCTCACCCCACCAAGGGCCTCGAGATCCTGGCAGTATTTTTTCACCAGTAATATCAAACTTATTCTTCACATTTATCATTTTATTGGTGGTTTATGGAGTGTTGTGGTGTTCTGCAGTTAAAATGTTCTGCAGTTAAAATCCATTTCCTTGCATTCCCATCAGAAAACAGCTTGTTCTCCTCCTTCTAGGACAGGGCAGGTGTAGGCTCCAAAGAATTAGGCTTGGAACTGGACATTTAGGCAGCACCAAACCCTGGCTGTAATGGCTCCTGCTGGTCCCACCAGGTGTAGAATCAGCTTCTGTTACTCTTGCCTGAATATTTTATTACAATTAGCAATACTGAGGGTGGAAATGTAGAAGGGGTTGGAAACCTGGCTGGTAAATTGTCTTAGAAGTGTTGTTGGCTATTTAACAAATTAAGCTAGACTCAAACCTGTGCTTCAGACTAAATTCTGGATTTTCCCCCCCCCCAATGATACCAGGAATGTCTTTGGTCTGACAGATTTATTGGGAAACTTTTCATTTTTATTTATAATAATGCTTTAAAATTAATTCTAAAAAGGCTCTTTTAACAACTAGGTCTTTTAAATTTTTTGCATCATTCTGTACTATCTGAACTTCCTATTCTGAACATGAGACTTTATCCCATATTTCTATTTTATTTTTTTTGTGATCTGCTCTTTTAGATGGGAATTCATGTGTGTTGCTCTTTCAGCTTCCTCTCCTCTCCCTTCTTTGCAAAGATACCCATTTCAGACAGAATCAGGATTCAGGATGCTCAGTCTGTCCCAATCTCAATTAACAGCAGACAGTATCTTCCCTGTGCTTCCCCGACTATTGATTCTAATTTCTTTTCCTCTTGAAGAAAACAATTGAGACATCAGCTGAGGAGGTGCACTTGAAAAATATGCATTATTCTTCCCCTTTTTCCCAGTACCACAGGGTGGATAAAAACCACATGGGTTCCCACTGAGAGGACTGCTCCCAGTGCCTCAAGATCCAGCTGCAGCTCCATTTTCAGTGCTATTTCTGGGCTGTTTTACCAGGCAGCAGCACCTATTTAATATGTGCACCATGATTATTCTCCTCTGAATGACACCTGCCTTCTCTTAATAAAGTCCCAGTTGCATGGTGTTCCCTTTTCTCTTAATGCTTTTAATGTGAGATGAAAAATTCCTTTGCAGCACTGTGCTGAAACTCAACAGAAAGGCAAACTATCTAAATTTTTCAGTGGTGGTGCAGCACTGGGATCATTTTCAAGCCTCTCTGTGGATAAAAACTGTATAATGTTTGTGGTTTGGATGCTGCTTTGAACCAGAGCAGCACCAGAAAATTTTCTGGACATACTTTAGGTTCATACTAATATGTCAGAGCTGAAGGTAAAAATCTGCCTTGGGCTGGAGTTGGGGCAGCTGTGTATAGAAAATTACTGTACACTGGTATCTAATCAATTTTGTCACGTTTTCATTGCATTCTGTGCTTTCTGCTGTAGTTTTCCTGTTCCTGTACATTATGTGTGGAGTGTCTTCAAGACTCTGGGAAGTTTCCTTGGCCTTGAGAGGACGCAAGGCCATGAAAGAGAAATTCACTGGAAGTTGCTGAACACACCAAAAGTAACCTGGGCAGAGTTGAGTTGATCCAAGGACAGCTGTTCCCACATTGAGGACAGCTGGTGGGTCATCCCTTAATTTCCTTTTCTTTTTTAGCCTGACACAGCCCCTTTCCTCCTCATAGGAAGGTGCTGATTCCACCCCAACAAGACCCAAAAATGCTGAGGGTTTTTTTTTTTTTCAGGTAACAGCACGTGTGAAATGGAACCTGCAGGTGTCCATGCAGGTGCTGAGCAGGCTGGAAGGGCACAGTGTCTGTGGGACACCAGTGTCACCCCTTCCTGTGTGGGTCAGTGCTCCTGAGGAGCCTCATAGTTCACCCTGAAATGCCTGAATTTTATCCCAAACCTGTTCTCAATGTCCTGGTTCAGTGTCTCTGAAAACCTGGAGCCTGAGAAGGAGCGTCTGGTGGAGGGGACATGAGGTGCACGGGCTCCCTGAAGCTGGGCCTTGATCTTTGGAGAGGTGGAAAGCAGAGGTTTCTGTTTCAAATGTCACTTCTTTAGTTGTGTGTGGCAGCTCTGTGGGTTGTCTTGGTTCCTGTCCCACCAGGGCACGGGTGGCTCGCTGGTGCAGAGCCTGGTGGCCCTTCTGGGCTCCTCTCCACCTTGGGGCTGATTGCCATCCCTGCTGGGCTGACACTGCTTTCTGTGATGACCATTTACAGGAATAAAAAGCAGAGTGGCTCATGAAGAAGAAAGCCCCTCATTTTATGGTCATTTTCACAAAGGAAATGCACAGGGCCATCCTCTTGTTTAGCCGGGGTTTTGTTGTTTATTTGGAGATGGCGCAACCTTTCTTAAAAATCTCATTCTCCAGACTCTTTTGCAGCATTTACCCAACAAGGAATGAACTTGTGTGCTTGGTCTGAATACACTCTGTCCCCTTCTTCTTCTTCTTTTTTTTAATTTTTCCCTTCCTGTGTGTTTGAACAGGTTTCAGCTCTCACAGGTGTCACTGTAGGCGATTGTTTGATCTTAATTATCAAAGCTTTGATCTCATTTCAGAAAAGTATGAATGAATTCAAATCTGTGGCTGGGGAGGGGTCAGCAGGAACACAGGGAGAGGTTCAATGGGAGTTAAGAGGCAGCAGAGAGGAAAGCACAGTTCTGAGTTCTAAAAGCAATTTTATATTCAATAGAAACCTGTTAGAGGGGGGAAAAGCCTTGCTGTACTTCATCTGCTCTACCTTAGGCTGTAAATTGAATCCTGCTCCCAGATTTATTAAGAGCTCACTTCTGCTCTGTGTTTCTGAGTGCTTCTTGTCTTATTAGAAAACACCTACAGGAGTGTACATCCACATGCTCCACTGATCTAAAGTGGTTTTCTGCAAAAAGCTGATTAAAGGGAATGATCCCAAACCTGCTGAGCAGATCCGTGGATAATAGGTAATCTGGGCAGAAATGGGCTCCTGATGGTGCCCAGGTGTGTGTGCACAAATTGTTCAGCAGGGAGGAGGAATGTGCTTAATTCAGATGTAGGAGGCTTTTAAAGAGTCCGTGGATTCTCCTTGTAGTGGTTTTGGTTTGGGATTTTAAGATTTCTTTAATTTTAAAATTTTCCAAAACAAGACCAACCCCACAACACTCCCTCTCTTACCTAAAAATCAATAAAAGAACCAACAAGCACCCCAGGAAAAATGAAACAAAACAAAACAAAAAAATCCCAGGGTTTTTCTATCTTTAACATATCTCTTTCACAAAAACACATCCAATTCCTTAATAATTCCACAAACTATCAATTATGCAAAACCCTTCGATATTACTTCCCCTAATTCCACCCATGTCAAGCCACAACACTCCTAAATCAGAGTACCCCAGTCTGGTATTGAGAGGGGAAATGTTCATCACACAGATGCTGGACTAGTCCCTTTTCTCCTGTCAGAATACTTTAAATGTTGTTAATTTGTGGAGGGGGTGGTTTAATCCTCCAGCAGGCAGTGCAGAGGGTGGGCCCCAGAGAGCTGCAGGCTGAGTCTGTGGTTCAGGAGGCTCTGCAAGCTCAGACTTAACTTTAAACCAGCTCCTGTTTTTCTCCAGTTAAATACTCTTTTGTTCTTTGTTTCAGCCCAACTTTCAGTTGTAGCTGCCATGTGCAGTCACCAGATTTTGGGGTGGAAAATCCCATCCCTCCACGCTCCACCTCCACCCCCTCAGGGATGCAGACAGAGGAACACCAGGACACAAGAAATCAAACCAGGGTTTTTTTTATTTGCCCTCTGAGGTCTCTGTGGTCACCCTGAGGGGTAGGAAAGGGTTATGGACACCTTGCATTCCCAGGATCTGGCAGCCTGGAGCAGGATGATGACACAGTTTAGCCAGTTTTGGTGTTATATAAATGTATATATGATATAAATAGTGCTTAATGATGATGAGAAATGTCTCCCAGCATTTGCCAGTAGATTTACAATGCACTGAATTTATGAAAGGCCTTGACAAAATTCTTAAACAAACCAAGTTTTTCCCTTTACTCTGTGCTTTTGTAGCTGTGATTAAGAGGTTTGTGTTTTTTCCCCAGCGAAGGCAGTGGTGCTGGTGTGTTCCTCAAAGTGCATGTGGTGTAGTTTATTTAAGCAGGAAGGAGTTTAAGTGGAAATGAGCCACAGAAATGTGTGGCACTTGTCTAAAACAAACATGGTTTAGGCTTTTTCCTTGTAAGTGACATCTATTATTACATTTTTAAGTAGATCTTTGTTAGTGAGCATCTGTAAGCGTGTTTGATCATATGGAAAGATCCACGGCTGTATTTATATTGCTAAACCAGAACGTTCTCTTGACATAAGGACCTGCACCAATGCCAGCTAAAGTTAATTGGGAATTTGCAACTCAAAGGACAGAAGTTTCCCTAAAATAGTTTCTGCTTTGTAGGACTAAATAAATGCAGTGGATGAATGTGAATGTTGAGAAGTGATCCAGACCAATTATTGGAAATTAGATCAGATATTAAAAGTTATGTCATTAAGAGATAAATATGAGCATCTTCTCAATATATAGATATATATTTGTTTGCTCTTGCTGTAATCAGTGTGGATATATAGGATATTTGAGGGATTCCAAGTACACTTTCCTCTCTCTGGAGGATTCCAAGGATGTGCGAACTACAAAAAAAAAACCCCACACGACTTGTACAAGCATCAAACAAAATCATCCCACATTTGATGGTTTCTAGTCCCAGAGGAGGAAGAGTGTCATTCACATGAGCTGAAGACAAAATTTGAAATCATCCTGGGTTTTAAAGTTTGGCTTTAGGTAGTGTTTCACTGAGGGAATTCCAGGCTTGCCGTGCAGTGCAGAGGTGGTGATGGGTGCAGGTGCAGGTTGGCCTCCAGCCAGAGGGGGAAGCTGATGAAGGAACATTTTATTCCCTGGTTACCATTAAATTTGTGTTGCTGCATTGAAAATATTCTTCATTAACTGGGGAATCAAACAAGATACTAATTTTTTATTATTATTATTATTATTGCTTTATTTTTACTTTTATTGGTGTTGTTGTCATTGTCTATCTGGTGACCTCGGTGGAGACTGGGCTTTCTCGACACACTGAGCTTAGGGGAATGCCAGGCTGCATGGATGTCTCAGGAATTGCTCTATGCAGCTGTTTCCTGAGTATTTTTCTCAACTGTCTGTGATTTTTTCTTGGGGCCAGGCATGGATTGGGCTCTGATGATCTCTGACACTGCTGCTCTCTTCAGATCAACACAAAAAATCCCTCAGTTTCTTCTCTAAATTAAGGCAAAGTCCCTCAACTTTAATTTCAGGTTGGATGTACCCAGCAAGTTCTTCAGGGATTTACATTTTGCAGGATTATTTAGAAGTATAGGGGGGCCTGCTTTCATATAATTTCTAGGAATAAATGCCAGCAAAAACTGTATCTGGAAGCTGAATGCTCTTTCTACTGCCAAAATGTAAACCATTTTATTTTCTTTTTCCATTCTACATTGAATTAAAAAGAAAAATGCCTCTATGATTTACCTTATGGTGACTCTAGCATATCTCTGAGGGGGAATACCATCATATGTTTAATCACATCTAGCTCCCACTTAGCATACCCACATTTTCAATATTCCATTTTAAAGATTTCTGTCTACATGGAGTGTTCTCAGTGCATCACTTCATGTGAGAGGCTTTCCCCCCCTCCTCCATGACACCATTGCAGTTTCTTTTTATGGTTAACTTTCCTCCTTTTGCCCAGTAACCACAAGCAGGCAGGATTTCTCTGAGCACCATGGAGCATTGGTTATTCCAGGCCAAAATTTCAGCTGCAGCCATGAGCTTTAGTGGGGGCCTCAAAAATTTGAGGTATCTGTGTTAATGTTGTAATAATTCTCTGCCTGCGAGCTGCTGCTGACACCTATTTTTATGATTCTGAAGAAAGTGTGTATCACATTTTATCTTCTGCTATCATCTACTCATGGTATTTGGACTTTATTAGGATTCATGTCCAAATGAAGCAGGGAACCATTAAACCAAGCTGGGGAAGGATGAACACACTGAGAAACTCAGATGGTGAGAGCTGAGATCCCCTGTCTTGGTAAAATGCCAGCTCAGGGTTGGAAGCAATTATTTTAATTACTAAAAAATGAGAGAAATAATGCAGTGGTTCAAGGGCACAGTAATCCTGGATTACTCAAGTTTCTTAGGAAACCTTTCCATCCACGTTGTCCTTGCGAGGGTTTTTCTCTCTCCATGTCCCATGAGAGTTGCTCAAGGACAAAAGTTTGGGTAGAGTCATACCCACAGTGTGCTGGACTGGCTCTGGAGGCAAAGCAAACTGCAAGGACACTTCTCATTCCAGAAATCAAGTGGTTTTTGGTGCAGCTTCTGCAGAGCCATGGCTCTGAGCTCTTGTAAGGAGAGCCTTGCGTGTCTCCTGCTCCTCAGGACCCCTGCTCAGCTCTGGAAGGAAATATCAAGTCATGTAACCACTTTCTTCCAGATTTGGGGCCAGCATCTCAGCTGGTGTAAGTCAGCAGAGCTGCAGTGACATTATTAGTGCTGCAGTGATTCACAACAGCTGTGGGTCTGGTCTTCTGTCTTAATTTATGAACTAAATGTCAGGAAATATGAAATGATCTCTTATAGTCAGCAGTTCCCCAGATGTGTTAATGGAGTTTAAGTTTACCAAAAGGCAAGACTTCAAAAAGAGATCCAGCAGAAGAATAAACTTTGAGGAAGAATGCCTTACTTACAGGCCTCTTGGCAAGAGAGGGCTGTGCAACTCGCTGCAATTTACAGAAATTAACTCAGTTACGTGTCAGGATATGGTAATACAGCTTCCCTGAGAAATCCAACATAATTTCGCAGCACAAAGCAGGCTGCTGGCATTCAGTGAGCAGCTGCCATGCAAGTGGGAATCACCAAGTCCTAAAACCAGAATTAAGTTGCTGATGAGCTTTGTGTGAAGAGCCCAATGCCTCCCCTCTGCAAGCGGGGTGGGTTCATTCAGAGGCAGCTTTTTGGAGATTAAATGAGGACCATGTTGTTACAAGGACACAGAAGCTTAACAGTTCTCACTGTGCAATGTGAAAACCCAACAGTGGCTTGGCTTAAAGTTGTGCTCTCATGGATGGTGTTGAAAACTGTTATTTTAGCCAAGGAGGGTGGAATGGTTGTTGATGTTGCTTAAGCCCTGTCAGGCTTCCTTGTCCAAATCAGAAAACTCTGGAACTGCTGAAGCCTCACAGCCAACAAATGTGGGGTCTCAGAGGTCTTTAAATTCTTTTATGCCTGAATAATATATGAGCATATGCTCAAAAAAAAAAAAAATAAAACAACAAACAAACCATACCTCCATACCTGAAATATCCTGTGGAGGCAGAAAGGCCTCCACAACCCAATTTATTTGCTAATGAGACCTTTCAGAATTAATTTAAATGATCAGTGGGTGGCTCCACACTGTGTGGTTCACTGGAGATGGACCCACAGAGGTAAAAGGACAACACACCTTCAGGGATTGAACCTGAAAACCCTCTGTGGGGGCTTGGTGCCTGTACTCTATTTCTGAATAAGTTGATTTCTAGCCTCCAGAGCAGCGTGGGATGCTCTGAGGTCATTGCTGAAGGGTCCAGGTCTGTTTCACAGCTAATCCCAGCGACTTTTTGGCGAGGCAAATATCTGTTGAGGTGTCACTGCATGCCAAAAGGAACATAAAAGATGCTTGGCACGATTTATTCATGCCTGAAGAAGGGTGTTTTGGAAGAGTTCTCAGAGAAAGCTCGTTAGACTTTCAGAGAAAGTAATTACCATACTCTGAATATAGCAATATATTGAATTTAGAAGGGTTTGCAGAACTGGAGTGGCAGAGAGAGAGTGGTGAGGAAACCCTTCTGGGTTCTGGAGAGCTCTCAGGAAGTGGCAGCATCCAAAACTCAGCATTTACAGGGCTTCTGCTGATTGCCCTGGAGCTCAGCAGGGATGGAATGGAGGAAACACAGAATGTTCCGAGCTCTGAGCCTCCAAGGGCCTGAGCAGCTGGAAGGGGGAGCCACACAGTGCCTGGTGTCTTAGAGAGATCATTTTGCCATTTTTTATAGAGACTTCTGCTCCCTAGAGATTCCCAGGTAGGAATTACGGAAAAATTGGTTCTGAAAATTGAAAAATTCATTAATTTGACCAACAGTACTGGCTTTATCTCACAGAGCAGTTGAAGGCAGATGCTTGAGTCAGTCTGAAAATTAAAATTTTATTGTGTGCTTCATTTCACTGAGTCCTCACAGGGCAGCACTGGAGGGTAGAACACTCCACCAGTTCTCTCCAGCTTTTCCCATCCTGGGCAATACATGGTTTTTTCACCTTTTTTGTCAGCATTGCAGCAGTGTAATTAAGCTGGGCTTGAGCCCTTGTGAAGCTCAGCCAGGTCCTGAGCCAAGCTTAGGAGATCACATCCTATTTTCAAGGCAGTCACTGATGCTGGAATTCCTGTGACTGATGCTGTTCCATAGAATTCCTTGTCACTGGAAACTCACACCCCTGTGATTGAAAAACCCCCTCTAAACCCACAGGAAAAAAAGGTTTCTCTGCAGGATTCAGTTGGGCTTTTTTGTGGATTCAGCCTATTTCAGTGTAATTCCTACAGGGGTCAGAAGCTGTTGGAAATGCCACTTTTTGGGGTTTCTTTTGGAAAGGCAGGATACATGACCTTCCCAAGGCACAAGGGCAGAGCTCTCTGTACTGGAGCCATGTCCTGGAGAGACAGCAGAAGTAGGAACATGGTCTCTTAGCAGGATTTCTGCATCTGTGCTGCTCTTCCCAGCTCTCCATGTGGAAATTGTGGGTGAAATGGTCATTCTCAGGGTGTTTGAAAAACTTCTAGCAGAGCATTTATAAACTCTTTTAAAATATAAATTTTTATATAAATATAAAATGATAAATATAACTACATTCTATTTATATATGTACTTATTTATATAATTATATATAAAATATATATTATTCATATATTTGAATAAAATATAAATATAAACTATATTAAGAAATAAAATATCTTTTCTGAATATAAATATATATTATAAATATTTATATTCTATAAATATAAATTTATAAACTCTTTTAATATAATTTTATATAAATATAAACCCACAAATATATATATATTATATATATAGAATATATTTAGATATAAATATAACTTATTTATATATTATAATAAAATATAAAGTATAATAATGAATATAAATATAAATTTATAAACTCTTTTAATATAAATTTTAATGTAAATATAATCTATTTATATATTTACATACAGAATATATAAAAATATAATTTTTCATATATTTATTTAAAATATAAAAATAAATATATCAATGAATATAAATATAAATATATAGTGCATATAAATATACATCTATAAAATTTTAATATAAATTTTAAATATAAATATAAAACTATAATTGCATTCTATTTATTTATTTATAGCTATATGAAAAAATAAGTATGTATTTTATAAACATAAATAAAATATAAATAGGAATAAGAATAGGAATAGAAATAGAAATAGAAATAGAAATAGAAATAGAAATATATTTTCTACAGAAATATAAATGTCTAAACTCTTTTTTACACACAATTCTGAATAAATATATACATTATAAATTTATCAAATTATACATTCTACGAAATGAATTTCCTCTTCCTGCTTTGCCACTGCCTCCCCAGTGAGTGATGAGGTCTCTTGGGAGAAGCCCAGAATTTGTTGGAATGCCCTGTGTTTGTCCCAGCCTTGTCTGACACCCCTCTGTTTGTTGCAGGGCTGGCCCAGCCTCGCCGGGGCAGCGCTGCCTGGACTGGGATCTGGAAACCCTGGAGAATTCCTGTGAGCCAGAGGAGCTGTTGGAGGACATGTAGCACTGCGGGCTGGGCACAGGGCACTGCTGCTCCCAGAGGGTCAGTTATAAACTAAAAGGGTTTTTTACAGAGCAAAACCTCAATCTTTGCTCTGAGGCTCTGAACCCTCCTGCACCACGCTTCTTGCAGACCCTTGGCCCGCTGCACCTCAGCTGAAAGTTGAGTTCAGGCTCTGTGTGGAGCTTTGGTCACCGGTCTGGGGGAAGGGAGGCACTGTGGATGTGGTTTTTGCACCCTCACAGCCTCTGGTTTTGCTCAGGGTGAACCTTTCCCAGTGATGCCAGAGCAGCACTGAGCTCTGCCTTTGCCAGCTCAGCCCAGGCTTGGATGGGTAAATCAGCTTTATTTGAGGTGCAGGTGTGACTTGAGAATGGTCTGTTCTGAGTCAAAGCAAATGTCCTTTTACTCCTGGCACTGTGCATTGTAAGGTATTCCAGCTTTTGGGAGCAAAGTGCTACTAAAGTTGATATTGACTCTAGTTTAGCTTTCTGTAGAAACCCACAGCGTTTACAATTGTGATTTTTTGATACTTTGGCTTTTTCCTTACATCAATTTCTTTAAAAAAAAGAAGAAAAATAAAATGCACTTGAAAAAATAAATCACAGTTGTCTTTATTTCTTAGACATTATGAATAAAGGTAGTAGTTACCAAAGTGTGTTAATGCCTGAGCTTGTCTTGCCCCAAACTGATGCATTAATTTAGATTTGAATCTTCACCAAAAAGACAAAGTTAACATGCATTTACCTTTCAGTGGCCAATATGAAGAGCTCAACATGGACCTCAGGATTCTGCTTTGCATTTTCAGGACCTGATTCCATCCCTGCTTTAGACTGAAGGATCCAGTTCTTTCTGCAGAAGGAATCCCACTGAAGTCAGTCCTTGAAATCTTCTGTGCTCTGTGGGTTGCAAAGCTCTTTGGTAAAACTCTTGATATTTTTGAAGTGGCTCTGATTCTGCCAGAATTCCATCCTATACTCCATTAAAAGCATCCCTGTCAGTATTAGCAGGCTTCATACAAGGCCATGGGGATCTGGGAATATTATATTTAACCATTCCTCTCTGAAAAAAAGCACAGTCACAGCGTTTTAAATTCACAAAGGGCTTTGGGACAGTATAATAAATCACACAGCAAAAATAAGAATGGCCAAAATATTTTGCTTGCTAAAAAGGCTTTGTGCCTGGGAAGTGGCAGGGCCACAAAAGAACCATTCATGCCCCTGTTCATAGGCACAGCCTGATTTAGAATCTTGCAGTGCTGATCTGACAATGCTTTCAGCAGAAGCTTGTATATGGTTTCAGTTTTAAAGTGAAAATGTTCCATGACTTAACCCGGAGTGCCAGAGCTTGGCTTGATGGTGCCTGCAGCAGAAAATGGATCTGGACATGCCACAGAACTCCCCCCTTCCAGGGAACTGTTGGGTTTCTAAGAGGAAAATGTTGTTGCTGCAAAAAGGAAATGTTACACGCTGTTGGCACGTGTAATAAAGTCCACGAGGATGTTTATTCTGTTCTCTCCTTTTTTTTTTTTTGTTGGCTTCTCTTTGATGTTTTTTAGGGTATTGGGGTTCTTTTTGTTTCTTTTGGGTTTTTTGGGGTTTTTTTTGTATGTGAGCTTTTGGTTGTTTTTTTTTTTGTTTTTCTGATTTTGGGTGATTTTTTTTGCTTTGTTTGGGTTTTTTGGGGGGTTCTGGGGCTTTTGTTTCCTTTTCTTCTGGTTTGGTTTTTTTTTTCATTTTTTGGCTTTTTTATTGGTTTTGTTTTTGTTTTTTGTGTAGGGTTTTCTTTGGTGTGTTTTTTGTTGCTGTTCTCCAGTTTTGTTGTTTTTGGTTTTTCATGGTTTTTTGTTTGGTTTTTTTGGTTCAGTTTTTTTTTTTTTTCTATTTGTTTGGTTAGTTGGTTGGTTGGTTGTGTTTTTTATTTGTTTGTTTGTTTGTTTTCTGAGGTTGCAGAGTCAGGCCAGGAGCTGAGCAGAAGATCCCATGGAGGGGGATGCAGATGCAGCCCTTGGTGTGTGAGAGCTCAGCCCTGCTGCCTGGGGAGGGCAGAGCCCTCTCCCTCCCAGCTGGGGCTGTTTGCTCACTCTTGTCCCCTCTTCTCCCCTCCTGGCAGTGTCAGTGTCCTCAGCCTGGTGAAATCCTCCTTTCTGAAGATTTCTTTGAGAAACTTTTTTTTTTTTTTTTTTTTTTTAATAAGTTTCCATTTTCCTGTTGACTTTGACTGGGAGAAATCCACCAATCTCTAAATCAGTTCAGATCTGTGTGGGTCTTTCTTGGTGTGAGAGCAGAGGTGGAATTGCAAAAACTGCAGGAAATTGGTGAAAATTCCTCAGGAAGAGTATTTGTCTGTGAGAGAAGTGGGGATCTCTGCTTTATCTTCAAACTCACTCCTCCCTGTGCATGGAGACGTGGTCCAATTCACCCATGCAGGCGAAATCTATTTCAAATTAACTCGTGTTTTATGGGAAGGGAACCCTGTGGTAATGCCTCACAAAATGATTTTTTAAAGCTTACTACATTAATACTTGGTGTTGCTTGGTTTTCTCTGAGAAAAGCCAAGGTTTTTGCCATCCCTGCATGAGCAGTTCTGGATTTAATCCTGACTCCACTCACCTTCCTCTTTAGCAGATTTTCCAAACTTAGAATTGTTTTGTTTTGTGGACAAGGTTCTCTAACTCACTGTTTATAAGACCAATTTTTCCAGGTGTGCCAGTCACATCACTCAATTGCTTCTCCCCTACCCAAAATTACAGGAGACCAAATAGAGAAAAATGCCCAGAAATGGGTTTTTCAAGGCAGGAACTTAATCAAAGTTAGGAATGACAGAGCAAATTCCAAAGATTCTTTATTAACATTTATCCTTGATATTGATCTGCAAATCTTTACACATCAATTTCCAAATCAATTTTTTTTTCACCAGTTTAAAACTGTATTTTTGGGGGGAAGATAAAACCTGGAGTTGTTTTGCAGAAGGAAAAACCATGTTTTCATTAAAGACTCATCTAGAGTTTTATACCTTTAATGTAACTGCTTGAACAGAATGTGCATTGTCATGGAAAACAATTTGTTACTTGAGGTCTGAGTTCATCCAGCAAATTTTGAAAATCATTCCTCACAAATATTTCTTGACCAAAAAAGCCCAAAAAAACCTCATCAATTCTTGAGGAGGCACAGCATAAAGTGTTGCCTTTGGCATGATAATGCTAGTTTGATTTTGAGATAATGTTTTGACAATCTGTATCACTACTTTACCTCCCTTCTCACTATTGTTCCCCAAAGCAGACACTCGTGTGTGTGTCTGTGTGTGCATCAGATTCTCCCTCCCTTTGTGCCCGTGATGTATAATGACTGTGTGGATAAATGTGATTCTCTGGAAATATTTAGTGCAGAATTAGTATTTAGAGCTGGCTCTGACAGCTCCTGCAGTTGGATCCATCAGCCTGGAGGTGCTTGAGGAAAGGAAAGCTCTTTACACGTGGGGATCCAGGGGCAGATAAATTTTAAGGCAAATCTTTTTTTGGTGTTTCCCCCCTGTTTTTCTGGGGAAAATGAAATATGGGAATGGTGGAGGCAAAATGGAAGCAAAACAAGGCAATAAAAGCATGTCCAGGGTGCTAAGAGACAGAAGGTGGTACATCTGAACTTCTTCTGAGCAATCCTAACTGAGAAAAATGCCCAGGATTTGGTTACCCCACTGAGAGAGGATCAACCCTCAATCCTCTCAGCCAGGGCTAGTACCACTGTCCTACTAAATATTTTCCTGCTCTAATTTTGTTCTAATTCCCTCCACAAAGGGAATTAGAATAAAATTATTCTAATTCCCTTCCCTTCCCTGCCTGCTCATAAAATCTTTCTCCTAAAGTTAATTTTGGTGATCTGTCATCCTCCAGCTCATCTTTTTATTTTCCTTGAAATGTTGGTCAAATCTGAATTTTCATCCTTTGCTGACCATTAAATTATTTCACTGCTGTTATAATTATGCTCCAGAATTAATTTAATTCATGCATGTCCTTAGGATTAATCTGCTACTGTTAGGAAAATGAAACTATATTTTTAAAGACCAGCATTTTTAAGAACACTGAACTGGAGGAAGATTGTTTCTGGAGATCCTTAGGGATGAGTCTTGGGGTCAATCTCATTGACCATTTTCACCAGTGGCATTGAAATAAAAAGTAAGAATTGCAGTGAAACCTCTGGAAGATGTGGATCTGGGAAGTTTGGCACAGTCTGGTCTGGAATTTCATGCTGTCCCACTGGGCAGATGTGACAAAAGCAACCAGAAATCACCTTTTTCTTTTTTTTTTCCTCTTTTTTTTTTTCTCTCCTGATTCCTAATACCATCCAAGCTAATGTTTGTGCAAGCCCCAGATCAAAAGGACGACCATTCCATTTTTCCATTTTAAGGTTCCTTTTTGGGAAGGAAACAAAGCTCAGTTTTGGAGGTTTTCTATGGCTTTATTTTCCTAGTGCAGAAATATTTAACCAAGGAAAATTTTGCAGCCTCACAGAGTCACTGGACAGGTGATTTTGGAAAGGGACTGTGAAAATAATCCCTGTAAATGTTTCCTTGTGAGCCTCAACTTTTTGGGAATCCAACCAGTAGCTCCTTGCTGGAATACCCTTCGTGGGCAGGAAACAAACACATGAAACCACTTTAATACTGAACTGAAAAATGCTGCCCTCATTATCTTCCTCTCACACTCAGAGCTGCTGTTCATGGGAGAGAGTCTGAGAGGAATATTTGATGGTACAATTCATGTCCAGAGGTAGACATCCACCCTGTGAAAGGCATGAAGCCATGAAATGTTTAAATCTCTGGTTTTATGCAGCTATTACTGTAGAATTCATTTAATAATTGTCAGTGCAGCATGTAGCGCCCATGTTGCTCTGAGTAAATGAAGTAATACCATATTGTCCTTCTTTTCCTGCTTAATTAGCCGTGACTTTGAAGCCCTGCATCTCATTTCTAGTGCATGCTTCTGATTCCTCTTGGTTGAGAGACCACGGGTAAGCTCTGGGTTTAATCAGTTTAATCACCTACCTCAATATCCTCTTGTAGCCCTTTCTGAGATGTTGCCAGGTCCTCTTTGGCTCCCAAGGCAGTTGAAAGATGATGTTAAAACTTAATTTTAACCAAAAGCTAGAGCTCTAGGCAGAAAAGGCTGGAGAAAAGTCTGTCCTCCAGACTCATACCCACATAAAAATAGAGACAGGCAATAAAATATATTTACAGGACTATTCACAAGCCTGCTCAACTCAAGTTTATAAAGACACTGGGAGAGCTTTTTATGCAGCAAAGAAATGAGGAGATGGAAGAGCACAGCAGTTCTTACATTACATAGGGATTGAGAATTTATCAAAATGTGCAATACTGTGCTCAAGGTTTTTCATTCTTGCTGTATTGGGAAGGCAGGTACTGACAAAACTCTCTGACAGCATTTCCTCACAGTGAGCATATGGTTAATTTCCCTTTCTGGGGAGGGGAGAAAATTATCTTCACCCTTCCTGGTACCTGGCAGGCCCTGCTGAGGCAGAAACCATCACCTGATATCCCCGAGGATGAATGAATTAATTATTTACATTAATTAGGCATTAATTATTCACGTGAGAGTGGAGAAAGCTCAGCAGCAGCAGCCTGGCTTGGGCCAGCTCCTCTGCCCAGGAAACTGCAGCGGGGGGATTCTGAACCAGGAGAGGTAAAAGCTAAAACCCACCTTGGTCCTTTCTGCCTGTGAGCTGAAGGCATCCCTGCACTCTGCTTTTCTCAGCCTGTCTTTGCTCAGCTTTGATTCAGCTGGTGATGTTCCAGGCCTGCCTGGCTAACCACATTTATTTCAATTTATTTTATTTCACAGGCTGTGGGGAAAGAGCAGCCCAGGGTCTGGTCCTGAGCAGCTCCTCGTGCTGGAGGAGACAAAACCCTGAGTGGTGCTCCCTGTGTCTGCCTTGTTTCAGCCCCATGACTCCATCCTTCCCTCCTCAGAGCCAAAACCCAGAGAGATGGGAAATGAAATCAGCTGTCTACGAGCTGCACTAATAAATATCTATAAAAAACAAGAGCGTCCTCCCCAGAACAAAAGAGCAATTGAGACGTTTTAACCCAAAGCTCCGCAATAAATTAATCAGAGCTGATTTAGGGCGAGAAATATTTTTTGCTGCAGAGGCATGGAGGAAGTGAAATAATTTCTGCCTAGCACTTGGCCTCTTGCAGCTTGTCCTGTTCCTGCTCATGCAAGCCTTGGAAAGATGGGACAGGGCTCCTCGTGACAGCTCCCAGGAATGTTGTGTCTCCCACTTTGGCTTCATCTGAGCTCCAGGGCCAAACTGGATGATGATTTATGGCAACTGCTCCACAGTGAGCTGCTGTGAGCCCAGAAAAAGCTGTTGTTTTGCAATGCTGGGCTTTTTTTCTTCTTCTTCTTCTTCTTAAACCTTGATTTTGCTTTCAGTTTTGTGTGCAAGAACAAGCTGGCGATTTTCTCCAAGAGGAGCTGCTGCAAGGACCTTTCCTGCTGGTGTCACCAGCCTCAATGGATGGTTCAGCTGCCCTCAGGTCAGGTTTCTTCATCTTTCAGGAGATGTTTGCTCCATTAAGTCTAACCTGAGGTGGACATGGACCTGTGTTCCTCCTGGGCAGCATGGGTCCTCACCATGGAACCTTCAGACTTGCTCAGGACTGCTGAGGAGGGAAACTTCTCAAGTCAAACTCCCCAAATTAGAGGACCCAGACCAAAGTTTCGTGCACAAAAACCACTGGCAAGGTCTGAAAACAGTGAGATGGTTGAGGCTGACCCTGTCTGATTTTATCACTCCAGTTCTAGACCCAAAAATGAGAACTTTAATTTAAACGACACACGAGGATGCACAAGCCAAAAAAAAAATGAACAACAACAAAAAAAGAAAGATGCAGTCACTGGTTTCACAAAAAATATATGTAGGTCCAACCACCCCAGCTTCTTCGTATCCTTCCCTTTCTCCTCTGTACAGAAGTGATCTGGAGGGAAATTCTAAAAAGCCAGGCTGGGCACATTCTGGCCAGCTTCTTACTGTTTTGTACTGATTTCTGTTTTCCAGCTCAGGGGAAAATTTTCAAATTGATGTTCACACCTCAGAGGCCTGGCCCAGTCCCTTTGTTCCCCTGTTGCCTGTGACTGTGGCACCCTCACCCTGCCCCTTACCAGGACTGAGTTGCCAAATAAATTCCTCCACACCCAGCCCTGAAATTACAGTTTGAATAGAAATAGCCACGAAATGAAATCCCTCTGAGGCCCTCGAAAAATGTCTCTATAAATTCTACTGACAGGGGTGTTTTTTTCTTTATTTGACTGGCTAGATTTTTGCTGTAGCCCTTTTGTAATGAATTGCTTTCCATTGTGGCTCAAAAGTACTTGAGAGAGTTTTGCTGGGGAGGGGGATGAGTGAGTCAAGTCCTCACCACACTGCAGCCAACCCCAAACACTGTGCAAGGGGAGCAAGGATGTGAGCTGTGTGCTCCCTTAAAAAAAAAAAAAAAAAAAAAAAGGCACTTTTAAAGTGGATAAAACTGGCCAAAGTGGCAGGTTAGGGTGGTTGGGTGATGACCAGGTAGCCACTGCTGTCATGGCTGGAGGGCAGTGAAGGGGTTCAGCTTTATAAAGACACTGGGAGAGCTTTTGTGCAGCAAAGAAATGAGGAGACAGAGAAGCACAGGAGTTCTTATGTTAAATAGACATTAAAAAGATATCAAAATGTCAAGTACTGAGCTCAAGGTTTTGCTTCCCTGCTCTATTAGGAAGGCAAGTGCCTAGAGGGGCTTTGGGGACAGGAGGGCTCTGATGTTTAGGGTGATGTATGAAAAGGGATCTCCCTTGGCTGTGCTCTGGAGGATTGGGGTAATGCTTGAAAAACAGGAGGTTGATGTTTCTATTTATGGGAAGGAAGAGCCCAGGCTGCAGCCTGTGGTCCCATTGTGGTCCCAGCCCTTGAGATGGACACAGTTCAGGAGAGCCTCCCTGCTGGAGCTCTGATGGCTGAAAACTTGGAGCTCTCTGAATTTAAGGGTGCCAGCCCTGCAGTAAACACCTCGTTTGAGCTGAGACCTTGGAAAAGGCTTCAAAAATTGAGTGATAGCACAGAAACAGTGCTATCCAAACAGTGCATGGTTTGGATAGTATTGTGTGATCTCACAGGGTGAAAAAACTTAGATTTGGGTTTTTAATATATGGTGATATATGGGAGCCAAGATGGAGAATTTTGGGTGTGGGCTAGGTGTCTTTTTTGTTCTTCTTCCTTCTTCACAAATTTGTGGGATTTTCTCTAGTTGAAAAATGTCTGCATTGTGGGATTTGGGTGATCATAATGGAGTTAGAAGCATAAATAATACAGATGTCAAGTGTTTATTGGGTAATTTTTAATAATTTATTATTATTATTATTGGGTAATTGGGACTTAAATAGCCCTGAACAGGCACCATTTTGGGGCACTTTCTCACCTTGTAAAGGAGAGCTCACATCTCCTGAGTTTGTAATAGATAAGGAAAATAAACGTCAGAGTGAGACTTCAAAAACAACCTTTCCTGAGAATTATTCACCCTGACCTTGGAGCAAGAAAGAGCCTGGCATTCCAACACCTCCTCTCCTGGTCTCATTGCTGAGGGATGCTCTGCCTTACCCAGGTGTGGCAAACACAGGGCTGAGGTGAGCTCACCTCTCAGCTTCATTGATTTTAATTTAATATGGGGCTGGCTGAAGACCTGCACATCGTCCCACCAAAACTCCCAATGCTCCAAGACATTTGATGGATCCTTTTGTGACCTGCCAAAATACAAGCAGCCGAAAATCTGGGCCCCATTTTGGTACCCCAAGGTGTCTGCCATCCACAGGGGGTGTGTGAGTGAGGGGGCTGTGGCGTGGACAGAAGGGGTTTGGAAGGCAGCAAAAGGCAGTGGGAATGCTTCAGGCAGAGCTGCAGGGGAAGAAACAAACAAACAAACAGAGCAAACCAAAACAAACAGCAGGAAGCAGCTCCTGGGGCAAGCCCTGGGGCTGGCTGCCAGCAGGCAGGGTGGGTGCTGAGAACCAGCACAGCTCCCACAGGGAATGGGCCCAGGGCTCTGGAAAAGGGCCACCAAGAGATGGCTTGGGAGGTCCCCGTGGCTGGCAGTGTCTGGGGCGCTGGGAGATCACTGGGGGAGAAGGATTTACATAAATATTTGTAATTATTGGCCTTTTTCTGGTGTGGGCAGGTGTGAGCTGGCAGTGGCTGTCCCTGTGGGTACAGATCACTGGCACGTGTGCCCTGCCTGGGGAGGAAAGCAGCTGCAGGAGAAGTGGGGAATTCCCACCCAGGCTGGTGCTGTGATGGTCCTGGGGAATGCTGCTGGGTGGATTTATGGATTTATGGGTGGTTATCTCCTCCCTGCCCTTCCCTAACCTGTGTAGCCCTCTCTGGCCATACAGCAGCACTGAATGTGGTCCTTTTGTCCTTCCATGGAAGTCAGAGCTGGGGCTGGACCTGCACCAAATCATCTCCTCTTCAGCCCCCAGAGGGTAAAGGGATTTGACAAGGGATTTGACACCACAAGGGGAGTTATGTCCCAGCCAGAGCCAGAAAGCTTCATATTCTGATATTTAAATGTGACATTTTCAGGAGGCCATATCATCCCTTTTAAAATAATGTGTGTGTGTATTTCCCACCACAGCAGCAGAAAAGCCTGTGCTGTACAAGTGTACACCTGGGCAGCTGCTGCATGGGCAGGTTTCAGCCCAAAAAGAGTGATTATAGGCACAGGTGCAGGTTCACAGAGCATCCTTCAGCTTCTTGTTGGTCAGCAGAAGGAAAATGTGGTTTTTATTCCAAGAGCTGCAACCTTACAGCTGGACAAGGCCTAACTTGTGCTACAGCCTCTTGTCTAATAGTGTGTCTTGTAAAACATCTTGGTCTCCACTTGCCTGTTTACACATTTGCATCACATTGTCTGGTGCAAAAACCATTTCTTGTGTTTCAGCCTGAGAGACACATTTCACTGTTTGTGTTTGGTTTGTGTGGCCAAGTGCTTTTGTGTGGCATTCACATTCTCTGAAAATTCCCTTGTCCCAGGATTTTTCTCCCGAGAGGCTGAGGAGCCTCAGAGAAAAGGAAAACAATTCTTCTCTCATTTGCTTCTCCTGTGCTGTGCTCATGTGGAATGTGTTTGGAGATTGTTCACCCACAGGAGATTGTTCCATTGCATTCTGCTGGGAGTTGTTTTGGCTCTTTGGGCAGTCAGGCCAAGCTGTGTCAGGGCTCTGGAGAGAGTCAGGAGTTTTCATTATTGTCTTTTTAGCATTCTGTAAGTATCCTTGCTACATTCTTTAGTATAGTTAGCATTGTATTAATCAATATAATACAGTATTATAAATAATAAATTGGCCTTCTGAGAACATGGAGTCAGATTCATCATTCCTGCCTTCATTGGGGCACCCCACAAATACAACACTTTTGGACTGCTGTGCAGTGTTCTTGAGACTTCGTTATTTTGGCTGTTGATTTAATCAGAGATGGGTAATGACAAGCCTGGTCCCAGGGAATCAGCCCCAGTAGCTGCCTGCTCCCTCAGAATCCCAGAATCCCTGGACCACAGCGGCTGGAAAATCCCCCCCAGCCCATGGAGCCCCAGCTGTGCCCATCCCCACCCTGTCCCCAGCCCAGAGCTCCGAGTGCCACCTCCAGGTGACACCTGCAGGGCTGGGCACTGCAAACCCCCCTGGGCAGTGCCAAGGCAGTTGCTGAGCCCCCTTTCCATGGGGAAATTCCTGCTGTGCCCACCCTGAGCCTGCCCTGGCCCGGCCTGGGGCCGTTCCCTCTCTCCTGTCCCTGTTCCCTGGAGCACAGCCCGACCCCCGGCTGTGCCCTCCTGGCAGGAGCTGTGCAGAGCCACAAGGGCCCCCCGAGCCTCCTTCTCTGCAGCCTGAGCCCCTTCCCAGCTCCCCCGGCCCCGCTGGGGCTCCGTTCCCTTCCCGGCTCCGTTCGCCGCCCCGGCCCCGCCGCAGCCCCTCCATTCCCGCCGTGAGGGCCCGGAGGTGCCCCCAGGATTTGAGGAGCTCTGCCAGCACAGGGTTCAGTCACTGCCCTGCTGCTGCTGCCACCCCATTCCTGACGCTCCCCGTGCCCTCCCCGTTGTCCCATCAGTGGGGAAGGTGTTTGCAGTGCAGCTGCTTTCTGACTCCACTGACATTCCAGAGCCAGCAGCTCAGGGAGGAGGATTGGTCACGGTGCCTTGCTCTCCTCTTCGTATCTCACACGAGTTCATTAAAATTATGAACATGTTGTGAAATGAAAATAAATATAATTCCTGCTTATCCGGTGTGAAACTAGCTTAGTCATGCCAAGAGAGGGTCTGTCTGCATCTGTTAATTATACCCTGACAGGCCTCAGCTTGAGACTCCTGAGACATCACAGGGTTTTCTGAGATCCCTTGATAGAAACCTTTTTCCCCAAAGTGCAGGAGGCAAGGGGCAGGAGGATTTTTCTTTGTTCTTTAGCACAAATGAATTTGTTGTTGGGTTTGTCAGTCAGTGGGTGAGTTACACCTGACCACTGGTTCCTGTGCCAGACAAGTCACAGAACCTCGTGCAACCCAAAGTCCTAACTCTGAGGGGAGTTTTCATTGCAGAAACTCTGGGAAATAATATTATAATTTACTGCTTTTTTGCAGTTTTGATTTCAAAAATGCTATAGAGAGTCCAACAAGTGTTAAACCTTCTGTAAGACACATAAGGAGAGGAGTTGCAAAGCACAAGCCAATGCTGGATACCTAAAGCCCAGAGAGAGAACAGATGTTTTACCACCTGCCCACTCTTTCCTACCAGAAAATAATTCAGATTTGGATGCTCCACACTGAATGACTTTTCATTTCTTATTTTTCCTTTTTTTTTTTTTTTTAACCGACATACCACCATCTCCTTCTACTTAAAGTGTAAGCAGAGGCGGTGAAAAAAAGACATTAGTGTTATACCCCAGGTTTGCACAGTGCTTACAGGAAAATGTTAAAATGAAGTTTTGGTCTCCTAGGGTTAATAATGTATGGTTAGTGCAGGGTTGTTATGAAAAGAACATAGTTACAGTGAGAGCATATGGCCAAATAAAAGAAGGAATCCAGCCTTTCGGAGATGCTGTTCTCATGGAGTGGGAAAGGCATGGAAATGCTGTAAGCTGCTTCTTTTCCTCACAAAACATTAGGGTTCTGCTTCAATTGTGGTTTTTGGTGGGGTGCAGTATTTCAGTCAGAGGTTTGAAGGAGAGACCTGAGGGGTGTGGAAGCGGTAAAACACAAAATCCCTGATTGCTAAAAGGGTGAGGAGCAATTTAGGCTGGGGTGAAATCACACGAGTGTGTCTGCTCTGGGGGGCAGGAAGTGATGGAGATGGTTCCAGAGGAATTCTTCTCTGTGTGCTGGTGGAACAGAGCTCAGACGAGTGGCAGGAAAGCCAGACTCAGAGAGATTGAATGAAGGGATGTGTTAAATTTACCAGGGTGCGATCTCTGTGTGCCGACCCGGGCGAACGAGCAAAATTAAATTTAAATTTCCACAGACCCACACAATGATCCAGGTGGGAAGGGACCTTAAAGGTTACCTGCTCCAGCCCCTTGGCGTGGTCAGGGACACCTTCCTGCCTGGCTCAGGACCCCCCAGCCCTGCCTCACAGGGCACAGAGCTGCAGAATTCTCCCACTCCCAAACCACCAGAAGACAGTTTACTTTACTGACGGAGATGAGCAGAGGGAGGCAGCTGTTGGAAGAATTCCATTGACCTGAAAACTTGTAGCTTTCCCTAAAAATGCTGGCAGGATAAATAGAACATTTAGATCCTGCGAAAATGCTTTTATATCCATTAGTTTTGGGGGGTTGGTGCGAGGGGGGTGTGTGGGATGGGGAAAGGGTCCCTGGATTTCCAGGGTGAGCCACCACACTTTCCAATAATATTGTAAGGACAACTTTATTTTCTCAAACGAGCCCAGAGCAGATGCCCTGACTGCTGCTGACTGTTCAAGGACTTCCTAAAGACAAATTCTAACTCTGGCTTCACAAAACAAGCCCAGACCACACGGAGTAGGAAGCTCCCATTTCAATGCCTTCAATAATTTAAAGTCTTAGTGGCACAGCAGTAGTCTGGAAATACTGAAAAATGCATGTAAGAAAACCAAACACGGAATTAATCCTGATTTTATTGATTTTTTTTTGGGGGGGGGGGGGGGGTAGGGGGTTTTTTAGCTTGATTTAGATCAGTTTTGATACATACTTAAGACAATTGTGTGGGAGGGTGTGTAAGTGGTCGGCCTTTTAGTCAATTCTGGTTTTCACCTGTAAAGACCAGAAATTAACTTAGTGATGCCTGCAGTTAATATATGGAAATTCAAATCACTGATAACATAAAGCTGATCCATACCTTTCCAGCTAATAAAAATGTGGTTTCTTTTTTAAATTTTGATCCTCCCCAAACACCTTCTCAGCAACAAATGCCTGAATTCAAACCAAGTTCTTTTTTTGGTTATTAGGCTGATAAATGGCAGATATCTTGGGCATTGGAGAAGATGCTGCCCTACAATCAAACAGGGAAATTGTTTTTATTTCTCCTTCCAGCTGCTGAGTCCATTATTAATGGGAAATAACCCCTTTCTGTGCTGTGTTTACTAGACCTGCCCACAGGACATGAATTAGTTGGTTAGAACTGGCTACAAACTTTTTCCATGGAACACAGAGATGTGGTGACATTGTAGCATTGTCAAAACTCAAATTTAATTTTTGCCAAGTCAATTGTCTTACCAAAAAACAAACAAAAAAAAAGAATATCCCAGGAAGTCCCAGAAAAGCTGGAAACAGGAAAAAATGGAAATCCAAGCATTACTTCAGATTATTTTGGGGATTTCCATTTAGGCAGGATTTTTGTTCCACATTTCCTTTAAGTTAGGAGTCTGAATCCAAAGCAAAGTCATCTTTTAGGAATGAGAACATATTGCTTAATCCCAAAGTAATTTTTGAGTTGACTACAAACGCCAGAATTTGGATCAGCCTGAAATGAAGTTTTTTTGTTATTGTTGTTATTGTTTTCTTTTGTTGGCTATTTAATTTGTCCATTATTTTATTTGTTTCAATCTACCAGTTAAAACCCAAGGATCTGCTCTCTCTTCAGCTCTGGTGGCAGGTGGAAGTGCCACTGGAGGTGCTGGGATTTACCCAAATGGAGAAGTGAGGAGAGGCTGATTTTTCCCCATCCTCCCCAGCCACCCTGACTCTCCTGCCCTTGGAGATTTCTGAATGTATTTAGGAAAGGTGAAGCACAAAAACTGCTGCAGAGGTGAAGTCATCCTTGAGGAAGTGTTGCATTAAAAGCTACATCTTACACCTTCAGCTTTAATAAGTTTTTTCACAGTAAAATTTTAATTTATTGCTTTTATTTTGAAACAGGTTTCTTTTTTGGGGTATTTCCCCCAAAATATCCTGAAGTACACCTTGCATTGACTAACACCCACTGATGGATATGCCATGCTTGTTGCACCAGGCAAAATGTGACCTGCTTGGGCACTTCTTGGTGGCAAAACATCAGCTTTTTGGAACTTGACCTCTGTTTGGTTTGGCTTAGCAAGGACCCCTTTGGGACACCCCTTTTCATAACTTTCTTTAACTGAGCACAGCTATAGAACTTTTGCTTGGACTACCTATACATTTTACACTGGAGAAAAAAAATGCCATGATAAAAATTAAAAAAAAAAAAAAGAATTCCAATGCTACCATATAATCCAGAGCCATTTTTGTTACTTCTTAGTTAGCTGGGTTTGCTTGGAGTGGTTTTTTTGGGGGTTTTTTGGTTGTTTTTTTTTTTTTTTATCATAATAATTCAGTCCCAAACTGGCTGATGAATACTACAGTTGCTTTCAAAACATGGAACAAATGGATTCTACAAACATCGGCCAACAGCTACACTCTGGTATTTGTTTTAAATGCAAGAGACAAGTGTGAGCTGAGAAATTAAAGCCCATAAATCTACCCTGTTCACATTGCCAGTTTATTTAAGTGATACACTGTTATGTTAGTTGAAGTGATCATAGGAGAGTGCTAATAGCAAGTGATTAGTTGCCCAGGCATATTTATTTAAGAAATATAATGGATTAAAAGTCTTCTGGTCAGAGTAGATACTCCATCATCTTTAAAGTAAAATAATTCCTGCAATTTATGGCTCCTTTTGTCATAATTCAGGCTTTAAACCCATGAATCACGACTGAATTGCTGTTGACTGGGCTCTAGGCAGAGAAATTTCTAACGACGATAAAAAGAAAAGGGAAATTTATGATTCCTGAGCCTATTTTCCTCTGCAGGTTTGAAAAGAGAACACTGAAATGTTCATTTCTAATGTCCTCCCGGCCGGCTCTGACATTTTCAAATTTAAAATGACTCTTCACCAACTGAAAGTGCTACAGCACTTTATGTAATAAAACCATTTGCTTTGCATTTTCAAGTAACTCAGTGGAAAATGATACACATTAAAGAGGCAGCAGTACCATTTCTGTGAGCACTGTGCATTCAACTCTTTTTTTGTTGCATTGACATTCTACATGAGGGTCGGGAATGCAATTCTTGACCATAAAGTGGTGTGTGTGTGGCTAATTATAATAGCAGAGCATAAAAGGAAAGAGAAAAGGAAATTGCAGGTACTGTGTCCTGCTGTTTCAGTGCCCAAAGCCTGCAGAAATGGGGTTGCCAAGGGATGGTTTTGGTCATCGGGATTTCAACTATTTCCCTCATATTTCTCATGACTGCTTTTTCCACTTCTTTGCCAGGACATGCTGTGGGAATGGCATCACCACAAGTTTTATTATTTAATGTAGTTCTCACCAGACATGGAGCTCCATCAACCTCCAAATGCTGCTGTTTCAAAAGTGATAATTGTGGAATCGTGGAATGGTTTGGGCTAGACAGGATCTTAGAGCCCATCCAGTGCCATGGCAGGGACACCTGCCACTGTCCCAGTGTCCATCCTGGCCCTGGGCACTGCCGGGGATCCAGGGCCTGCCCGCCCTGCCGGGAACAATTCCTCACTGCCAGGATCCCGGCCAGCCCTGCCCTCCGGCCCCGGGAGCCATTCCCCGGGCGCTGTCCCCGCAGCCCTCGGCAATTGTCTCCGTCCATCTTTGCCGCGGCCCCTTCGGGCCCCGCGGGGCCGCCCCGAGCTCGGCCCGAAGCTTCTCCCGCCCGGGGGAGCGACGGCAGCCGCGCCGGCCCGTGCTGCCGGCAGAGCCGCTCCGTCCCTCCGCCCGTCCCGGAGCCTCCTCCGGCCCGGCTGCGGCAGCTCCGGCTCCTTCCCGGGCCGGCCCGGGGCTGGGGCGGCTCTGCGGGTGGGCTCTGCCTGAGGGGCAGAGGGGCAGAACCGCCTGCCCTGCTGCCCACGCTGGGCTGGGCCGCCACGGGGCTCTGGGCTCGGGGCTCTGGGCTCAGCACGGGGCTCTGGGCTCTGGGCTCTGGGCTCTGGGCTCTGGGCTCTGGGCTCGGCTCAGCACGGGGCTCTGGGCCCAGCAGGGGGCTCTGGGCTGTGCCGGCACGGGGCTCTGGGCTCGGGGCTCTGGACTCTGGGCTCTGGGCTGGGCCCAGCCCCACAGCACTTCCAGGGCTTCCTCTGCAGGGGATCCCAGGAAGGAGAGAAGAGGAGGAGGAACCCTCCTGATCCTCTGCCTGCGCTGGTTTGGTGGAGGCCGGGATGTTTTGGGCCTTCTGGGCTGTGAGCACACACTGTTGGCTCAAATCCAGCTTTTCACTCACAGGAACCCCCAAGTCCCTCTCTGTCCTTCCTGAATTCTTCCCCCAGGCTGTGCTCGTGGGTGGGATTGCCCCAGCCCAGGGGCAGCACCAGTCCCTGTCCTGGTTCCACCTCCTCAGACCCCCATGGGTCACTTCTCGAGCATGTCCAGGTGCCTCTGGATGCCACCCTGTCCCTCAGGGGTGTCCCTGCACCCTCAGCTCGGTGTCACCTCCAAACTTCTGGGGGTGTGCTCCATTCACCTCCTTTGGTGCGGGTGTTGAGTGCCAAGACAGAGCCCTGAGGACTCCGCTGGACACAGAACATTTGGTGAAGCCACCCTGGCTGCCTCAGAGCAAATCTCAAATCACCTCCTTCTCTTGCACACATACCCACACATTGCTTCCATGGGGATATTTCCATGTCCTCCCCAGGCACAGAGGTGAGACTCACTGGTCTGGAGCTCCCCAGGTCTTCCTTTTCCCCCTTTTCAAAAGCAGGAGTGATGTTTCCCATTTTCTAGTCACTGGGGGCTTTGCCTGAGTGCTGTGACTTTTCAGATATGATGGTGATGCCTTGTGCAGGCTGACCTAGAACAGGGGCTAGACCAAGTTCCAGAATAAAGCAGGGATTTATTCAAAGGCTCTCCTCCATGGATCCACCTTGGGCAGCACCAGAGCCCAGCCAGGGCTGCACCCAAGATGACCCAAAATGGCCCCAAAATGCCCGGCCGGGCACGGGGTCTCTCCCTGGGATCAGCTCTGCTCCGTTTGCACCTTGCAGTTCATTGTCCCATCCCAGCTTTAGCCCCTGCAGTCCCACCCTGCTTGTTTTTCTCTCTCCAGCCCACAGAATTTGTGCTCCTGGCCTGAGATTTGGGTCATTTGTCCTTGGTGCCCAGCTGGAGCAGGAAGTGTTTTGTCTCCCTGCTCTGTGTAGAGAGCTCACCATGCCATAATGTGATGCTCAGACCCACACACTAAAGCAGCACAGAACCTGAAAAATATAAAAGCTAAACCTGTGGCAACCATGGAAGGTGGCTTGGCAACACCAGCCAGCTCCCTCAGGGGGCTGGGGTGCATCTCACCAGGCCACAGAGATGTTGCCACTGTTCAGTTTCGTCAAGTGATGCCCAAATCCTCTCTGCTAGCAGTGGCAGGGGCTTTGCTCTGTCCTTGCCCTTTCTTTCTGCCCTCTGCCCCGACAGAATCTCACCTTGTTACTCTTCCTTGCCACGTCCTGTTCCACCTGTGCCTGGGCTCTGCTGACCCCATCCCTACGCACCTGAGCCATGCCCCCGTTTTCTTCCCCATCTCTCTGCTCCCACTGGCTCTGCGTTTCATTCTCACTCCTCAGTCTGAGGAGTTTACAGAAATGAAATTGCAGTTGGTTTGGTCTTGATTTCTTTGTGTTGGCGTGGTGAGCTGTGTTTTGTACCACATTCACCTCTGTGCTTTCACAAGATACTGAATATTTACTGCTTATGTTTTGTCCCTAGAGATGGGTCACCCTTTCAGTGCCAGTGTGGGTGTGGGTTAGGGGTGGGTAACAGGAAAGGCTTTTAGGAATGAATGATAAGATTGATTGGACGATGCCTCAAGCCAGGAAATGGCTGCAATATTAAAATATCTCCTCTTTTTTTGCTTTGTCTGGCTGCTGATAGAGTGTCTGTTGCTCTGAAAAAAGGGCTGGATGTACAAGTTTTAATCTGAATAGGTCATTGTGTGAGTCCCCCTCTGTAAGAGCTTTCATTTGCTATCTGGGACCCAAAAATGGAAGTGCTCTGTGTGTGGGAGCACTTCTGGAAGTCAGGAGTATGAAAAACATTCTTGTCTGCCTTGCTGCACAGTGGTGTAAATGTTAATATATGAGCAATATGTGAGCAGAAGGTCTCTAATATCAAATCCTCCTGGATCCACGTGATCTGTGCTGGAACTAAAGCTCCTTTATACTGAACACCAGCAGGAGATGTGGTCACAGCTTCTCAATTTTGATCCCACCCGTGTCAGGTCTTTGCTGGAGTCTGCGGGAATTTCTGGTGTCTCCAGATGACAATGCAGAGCCCCATCTCCCAACCAAGATTTCAGCCCAAAACTGACCATTTTCCTGAGGCAGTCATCAGCAAAATGCCCACAAAACTGCTCTCCTGTTAGCTTCCCTCCATAAATCCACCACTCAAAAAACACCTCACCTGTACACAAAACAGCATGTTTGTAGGGTTACCTACGCCTACCCTAACCACAAAAACTTGTTGGGATTACCAAGGAATTCTTAAATAGGGCTATGTATTCTTGTGTGTTTAAAATAGTACCTATTTTTCCTGTCCCAGGGACAAAAAAAAAAAAAAGAATAAAAAAATCAGATTTTGTAGAAGCAGCAAAGGTACCTCCTGCTTGTTCTGACAGGCTATTGTACACAAGATATTAACACACTGATTTGTGGCCCGATAGGATGAATGCCCAGGTGGTCTCTGGCCTCCCAAAGGAGCTCCAGCTCCCTCCCTTCAGGCAAAAAGAACCACTCACTTAGATTAATGCTGCCTTATCTCGGCCTCCTTCAAAGCCAGCCCGAGCCAGAGCGGGGCTCAGCTTTCAGTGGCAAACCCGGAGCTGTGAGCTGAGCCCCCGGACTGGATGTTAATGCAGTTTTTTGGGTTTTTTCCGAGGGTAATGTCACGGTGTGTGGTGAACGCCTGCGTGGGCACGGGTGCATGAACTCACACAAACCCCCTGTCCTAGCTGAGCCCTGTTAAATTAATTGTGACATTAAACGAGGAGCTTATTGCTGGCTTCTGGGGAGGCTTAAACGTCTGGCCTTGGAAACAGGAGTTGCAGAAAGATAGCATTTTTCTATTTTAAATGCTTTCAGGTTTCCTTTTATAGAAGCCTGGGCAGAGTCAACATATTCCTTTTGTCTGACCTTTTTGCAGAGCATAAAGCTCTTCAAAGTCAGTGGAAGATTCCTGAGAAAATTCAAAACTCTTTGGATTAAGACCTAGATATATGTTCTAAAAAGGAACAAGAGATAAAAATACCTCCAATGTTTTCTTCTTTTTAAGAATTAGGCTGTTGTAATGCTGAAGTCTAATACTAAATTCTAATAATAACCAATATGACAGAAATGAAAACAGTGAAAATGTGGTAAAAGTGTAAGTTCTAATTGTGTGGTTACATATACACATCCCACAAGCAAAAAATTGCAAATTAAGTCTTCGGCATCACTTTGGCTTCTTGGGAAATGAGAAAAATTGAAGTTAAGACTTTGAGGGCTGCTTGGCAGTTGTAGAAGGAGCACCCTCCTATGAACCAATGAATAGTGAAGAATAAAAGAAATAATCAATTTCTTTTCTTGATTTAAAACTTTGCTGTCGCTTTTCTGCACAAGCCACTAACTCTTCTGCAATAATGCTGTCAAAGTGTTCAGAAACACCTTTAGAAATACCTTTCTATCCATGTTATGAAGGTTGTCTTATCAGTCCTAAAAGTCAATGAATATCTTTGGAGCTTTTCAGCACCCAAGAATTCACTGGATAATGAATATATTCCAACAGCAGGACAGGAGCTCCCATGGATGACATTTATATATCCCACAGGCATCTTAAGTGTGACCCAAACTACAGTGAACAGCTTATTATTACTTTATATCTTAGGGGGAATTTTTAAGCTATCTCCTAAATTTATCTTTATTATCTGTGCAACAGTTTAAAGACTTCCTCAACCTTCCTACCTAAGAAAAGAGCTTTATTGTGCTCAGCTTCCTTTGCTGAGGCAGAATTAGCCCTGTTCTTGTGTCAAAACAAACATTTTTAGGACAAAGCAATGAAAGTGTAAATCTCTCCTTCCTCTGTTTGCCCTGCCCAACCCTTTCCTCACAGTTGCTAAACTCAATTAGGGGGAGCAAGGGCTGTGGAGCAGACACCAGCAGGGGTTTTAGCACCCATGAGTCAGTGGCCCTCGTGCTGATGGAAGCAATTATGATCCCAGAGGCAGGGTCAGTGCTGCTGAGTGCCCCATGGACACAATCAGCCCCTGGGGAATTTGGGGAACCCCCCTGTGGGAGCAGATGTTGACAAGACCTCAGGTCCTGCTCTCCATCAGCACCCAGAGGTACTGCAGGGGTTGGTGTGTGTGGGACCTCAAACTCTGCCCAAAAGCCAGGGTTTTCTCAGCTTTTGAGTCAAAAGAGGAGGAGTGTTTGCCCAAGAGAGGGAGAGGCCCTGGCAGGAAGCAGGGGTGTTGCACATTCAAGAAAGGCATGTATGAACAGAAGGGGCTGGCCAAACTCTGCAAGGAGAAGCAAAGCTCCATGAAAGGATTTCTACAACTGCTGCTGACAAGGGCAGCAGGTTTTCCAGGGACTGACTTCACTGGCCCCAAAGCACCTCTCCAAAGGGTCTGCTGATGCAGTTCTGCATCCTTACAGCCCTCTCAGGCATCCAGCATCCCACTGCCTGCCCAGGGAACAATCACTACCACAAACAAATCCAAGTCTTCAGACCCATAACCCTTCCCAGGGACCTCACCAGTGTTAGAGCCCTTGGTTTCAGCCCCATATTCACAATCTGGAACTCGCTTTTTCTCCCCAGCTTTCAAGTATTGTAGGGTATAAAAGCGCCCTCACCTTTTATCCACCCAGCGTTTTGCACCAAGCTTCTATTCCTTTTTTATTTCTCACACACCTGGGTTGCATATAAGGCCATTATTGCAGTGTGGCTGCCGTGACATACTTAGAGTTTGCTAATAAGGCACAGGACCTGCAGTACAAAGTGGTGCAGTGAAAGTCCTCAGTGAGATGCTGAAAGCAGCAGAATGGGCTGGAATATGTTAGGAAGTTTTAACAGGCATTAATCCTGGGGGATACTCGGGGGCAGGAACAATCCAAGCTTCTGTGAATCGGAGTGAAATGATTGCAAGGGAGCAGAGGTTACACTGCGTGGAGGGTTTTGCTAGAAACCACTCAGACTTTCAGAGCATGGAAAACAAAATTGCAGCAAAATGAGCAAAACCTGAGAGGAATTTTTCAAGTCTCTCTTTGTGTTGCTTTAAGCCTGTGAGAATTTATTAAATGGTTCCACAAGTGGGAAATTATCTCATTCCATTTTTTTATTAAAATACACACATACATCTCTGTGACACTGAGCATCTCAAGGCACTCAACAGAAAATCATGCATACCCTGCTCTGAAAACAAAGGTCTCAATCCTAATGAGACAGCACAAGAATATCTAACACAGCTAAACACAGAGGAAAACGGCTGGGCACAAAAAAGCATGCAAGACTTGGCAAATGCAAGTGTTGCAAAGTCAAAAGCTACAATTTCACCAGAAAAATGAAAAAAATTGGAGCTGGCAAAGATGGATGGATAAAAAGTGAGAGGGGCAATGGGAGTGTGCAGGTAGGAGTGGATATCTGGTTGCATCACAGATGATAAAGTATAAACACAGTGGTGCACACTTTAAAAAAACCCAAAAATGGGAAAAAGAAGTAAAAATCCCCTCTCATGCCCTTTTCCCATTTGCATCCCACATGCTTCCGCTGAGCCACTCGGGGCTGTGTAAAAGAGCCCACTGTTCACCAGCAACTGGGGAGCCAGGGGCGGCTCCTGGGCCTGGAAAAAGCCACATTTCACTTATCTTTCCTCCCCTCCTCGCGCCCAGATGCTTTGCAAAACAAACAAACTACATATCTACATATCATAGCCAAAACTGCGTATCAGACTACATCCACTGAAAGCCTCACTGTCTGGGGCTGTGGGGTTCAGCAAACCTTGGCTGGGCTGTCCTCTGAGCCTGCTGCTTGATTTATGTTTTCAGATGGAAACTATATGAAGCTCTTAGTTATGCCTGGTAATCTGCCAAAAAATCAGTTTGACCTAAACTGGGCTTTATAGAAACCTAAAGTGCAAGGTGAAGTGTCACATAATCCACAGTAAAACCTGGGTCTATTTATTTTAATTTTTTTTTAATAAAGAAAGTGTACATTTTTTTAGACTGAACTGTGAAGTTTTCACTCATTTTTAGACTTTCTCTGTGGCTGCTGTGAGAAGAGTAGCTGGAAAACTCAAATTGGCTTTCCTGTCTTGACTTTTTTTTGTGTCGCATTGTTGGAGTCTGATACCAAGGCAACAAAGAGGCAATGAAATGGGACCAAAAATCGTCTGTTTTCAGTAACAGGCCCTATCTCTAGAGGGAAGGACCCAACTTTACACACGTGTAATAGGCTAAGGAATTCTGACAGAGGCAAAGAAATCACTGTGAGGCTCAAAGCGTATTAAAAAAAAAAAAAAAAAAAAAAGGAAAGCAGGGGGAAAAAGATAAGCTGAGACAGAGAATATTCACCAGTCAGTCGCGCCTTTTAAAAAAAATATTGTGCATCAGGTTCCCTGCCCTGTCGCCGATCAAACAGAGCGGGCGATGTTCATTAGCGGCGGCAGACGTGCGTTAATTACTGTAATTTGTAGGATGGGAAGTGCCACCTAGTGGCAAGGAGCGCACCGCCGCCAGAGTGCATCCCGCACCCTGCATCCCGCATCCCGCACCCCACATCCCGAATCCCTCTACCCGAACCCCACATCCCGCATCTTGCATTCCACATCCTGTATCCCGCACGTCGCATACCGCACCCCACATCCCGCATCCCATGCCCTGCATCCCACTCCCTGCATCCCGCATCCCATATCCCGCATCCTACACCCCACACCCCGCTTCCCGCATGCCACAACCTGCCTCTCGCGCCCTGCATGCCGCATCCCACACCCTGCATACCGTATCCTGCATCTCGCACCCTGCATCCGTCATCCCCTATCCCGCATCCCACATCCCACATCCTGCATCCAGCACCCTGCATTCCACATCCTGCATCTTTCATCCTGCACACCACATCCTGCATCTCGCACACTGCGTCCCATGTCCTGCATCCTGCTTCCCGCATCCTGCACTTCGCACCCTCCATCCTGCACCCCACATCCCTCATCCCACACCTCACATCCCTCATCCCGCATCTCACACCCTCCATCCTGCACGCCACATCCCGCATCCCACACCTTGCATCCCGCACCCTGCATGCTGCACTCTGCATCCCATATCCCACACCCCGCATCCCGCATCCCACATCCCACACCTGGTATCCCACACCCACACTGCCAGGGGTGCCCCAAATGTGCCAAGACCTCCCGACTAACGCAGCCTGTTAATGGTTTATCAAGTGCCAGTGGGAATCCCGGCTCCGGGCAAACACAAGGGGCCTCCTAGTCTAATTTAGCTGGGACAATGGGTCCCAGAGACCCAAGATGGATATCCCCGGTGCAGATGCGTTCCTTTTAATTCTGTTTGGTTTACCAAATAGGAGTTCCTCTAGGAAACCTCAACAAAGAAGTGGATTAATGAGAACCCTAGCAGAGAGTGTTTGCTGTATAAGCAATTCCTAGCCTAAGTAAAGCAAGGGGCAAAGTCTGATCAGCGTTCAGTACCAAACTCAAATAAATTCTGACAGAAGCGGGTGAAAAATGCGCCAGCTGCAGGTCAGCAAGAAATGCTAACAACCCTCAAACACTCGCCTGCCTACTTTCATTAAAAAGCAAACAGGGAGAAAAATAAACACTTATTTTCCCCCTGCCTTTTGTTGCTCGGCGGAGTTTGTTTTGACACTCGTCCTCCCTCAGCTGTAGTGTCTCCTGGTTTCCCTTGTTCTCATGGCATCTTGCTGTTCCTCAACCCCCTTTTCCTCTGTCTGGGCAGCTCCCTCTGCCAGGTCCATTCCCTGTTTCTGCTGTTCCAAAGGCTCCTCAAATTCCCTGTTTTGTTTTCATGCACAGAAGGAAGACCCTCCCATCCCAAGCTGCTTCCCTGGACTGTGGCAGGGAGATCCTCTCTCTTCTTGGACTGTCCTGGGTGTGCAGTGCTAAAACTTGCTGTATGGAAAGATGGAGGTTGTTGTGCTTCAGAGCTTTGTTGTAGCAGCTTGGCCATAATCATCTTGAAATGGTAAAGCTGTTTGTTCACTGGACACAAATAAAAAAAAAGAGATATTCTGTGGTGCTGGTGGGGCTGAAGCTGTGAAACAGGGGAAACTGGGCATGATTACTACTGGTTCCAGTAGGAACATTTCAACCCTGCAGCTTCCCCCATCCCTGGTGCATTTGAACCAGAGGAAGAAAAAGATAAGAGGGTAATCAAACAGCTCCTTCCTGTAGTGGGGGAAAGGAGGTAGCCTGTGCAAGGAGGTAGCCAAGGCCAACAACATGAAAAAGAAATACATCACCTCCCCATCTGAGCAGACCTGGACCCCTTCTCACCCTTCAAAATCAAACACCAGGCAGGTGGATATATGCATATCCATATTTATGGTTTCTTGGCTCATAGGACCATTAGGAAGGACCAGCAGCCATGAGAAAACTTCCATATGGCAGAAGCTTTTGCAGAGTCTCCGAGAGACCTCGTGCCCCCAGCGTGAGAGCCCCTTATCTGCTCCTCACCAGCCCCATCTGCAGACTCACCACCCCAAAGAGATATGTGCTCTCTGAGCACTTTTGGACATGGAAATGTCCAAAGCTTCTGGATATAGTGCTGAAGGGTTGTGCTCAGCCAGGTGATGGGAGAACCCCTCCGTTGCACTCACAGAAGAGTAGGTCCATTGCATTAGTATGGAAAAATCCCACAAAGTTTATGGCATTTCTGTCTGCTTTTATACTAAAAAAGGGCATCTTTTAGCTCCTACAGCCAATGCAATGAATGCTAACATTGTTCCCATTCTCCCTCATCCTGGGAGACCCAACTTGCTGCAACAGAGAAAACCTTTCACTGAATGTCTGGATACTGGAAACACTTCTTTTTATCCTTCCTTTAGCAGATAGAGGATAGAAATGGCATGTGTCTCACCAAAACATGGTGAGAAACCCTTGATGGCAGCCAAGACCGAGTAATAGCAGAGACCTGGGAATGGTGTGGGGAGAACATGGAGCTTGAAGCTCTTGGAGGACATCACAAATCAGTTCTCTCTCATTGACAGTACTGGGCTTCCCAAAGCACTGGACACCTCTTCCTCACAAACAGTATGATTATTTGTCCAATCACTTTTTTTTTTTCCTTTTCTGTCTCTGATTATTTTTATTTGGTGTTTAGGTCTTCAGGGCAAAGTTACTTCCTCTTTCCAAACTTTGGTCCCACCATGATTCATGTTCTGGGTAAAATTCAAACGAGGTTCAAGAATGTTACATTTCCTTAGCTGTGGCCTTCAAAAAACTAAAAGAAGGCATTAAAAATCAGAGAATATTCAACAAAGTAGGGTGCTTTTCAACAGACATGGACTGAATTTTTCTCTCTGCCTTCATACCCATTCTTTTCCCAATGAACAAAAAAAAGCTACCATTTCCTTCATCTGAAGTGGTAAATTCTTTTGGGGGGCAAATGTTTACAGCTACCCCAAGAGTCTTATAAATTGTGCCGAGACATATTTGCAGACATCCCCAGCCCCTTTTTTTTTTTGGTTGTTGTTGTTTATATATTATTTTGTTTGTTTGTTTGAAATGGTATTATGATAGGCATTATCTTGGACATGTCTGAGAGCCAATCAAAAGTTGTGAGATGCCAGGGCAGGATCAGATCTTTCAACCCAAATTTACTCTGTTTTACTCAAGGTGGGCTATGACTCTTCCTGTAGACATGGATGTTTTCATCCTTCCCTGCCTGCTAACAGCTACCAAGATTTCCACCTTTCTATTTCAATCCACAAAAAGGAGTCCCCAAAGAAAACCAGAGATTTTCCTGAATGGTGGTGGGGAGGTGGGGCAAGGAAAAAGCCTAAACTCCCTCTTTCCTCCACTTTTTAGGATGTTCCTGTTCTATTTAGTTACTTTGCTTCCCCTTCACACATAGGCAAGGAGAAGAAACTGTTGACTGACACTTGTGGAGTTAGCTGGATCTTTCCAGTGACTACAGTAGGTTTTGGAGTAATCACATTGTGAATGTTTGTTATTGCTTTAGCCAAGGATGAGAAGGCCCAGGAAGAGGAGATTAGTTAAGAAAATCTCTCTTAATCCATTTCAAGAGTTTGCCCTATCAGTGTGGAACCAGACCCAGCGAGTTTATTCTTTGCACAATGGAGGTACCTTCGTATCATAAAGAAAAAAACCCGAAAAAACCAAAATAAAGAGTATGAAAGACTCATTTCTTTTGGTAACAGCAAGAGAACAAACACATTTGATTATTCAGGATTACTTCTGCACTCAAGTTTATGATGCAGCCACAGAGTTATCAAAACAAAAATAATGCGTGCCCAGGATGGAGTTTATCAGAGGAAGCCCAGGACAGCACGGATTAGCACAACACTTGACTATGGCTCAGGCCACCCTGTACTGATAAGTTTCGCAGTTTCTTTCCCCCTTTCTTGCCTTGTGCTGTGTTTGGTCCTCACAGGGATCAGCCCTGAGAAGGACCTTGGTTGTGACCTGCCCACACTGACCACTCCTCCCCAAAATCACAAAGCAGCCATTCTCTGAGGAGCCAGACCCAGCTGTGGGAAGCAGGCTGCTCTTTCAGCCTGACCTGGAGACACAGCCTGACACTTACACCAGCCAGAAACAAAAACCACCAGCTTCCTGACACAGCTTTTGGGGGGATTAGCTGTGGAAACATAAAACATCCCAGTCTGGCCCCTTGTCCTTGGAGTCAAGGCAGAAACACTGAGTCAGAACAGAAGGCAGCATCAGAACACAGGAGGAAAACATCATTGCCTTTGCCATCATCATCCAGTGCTGCTGAAAGCCTGGACCTTCTCCTGATAAATCCTGTCCTGGAAACCGACTATCTCAGTGCAGATAGTGCCGTGTCTGCATCATTACATTTAATGCAGAAATAATACCCAACCATCAATTGTGGCTTGTTCTGCTACCAAATGAAACACTCTATTCATGGTTTTTCATAGCTGAGTGCTCTCCCCTCTGCTGAAGAAATATGGAGTAAAAATAGGTGGAGAAGGGTTTTGCCACAAAAGAAACATTGACATAAGCCATCAAGTGTTTTGTTTGAGAAAGCGGTTGTGTACACTATGGTTACCACTGCTGCTAAGCCTGACTCCTTTGGAGAGTTTTAATTTGCCTCTGAAAACATATTTCACTCAAAGCGTAGGAAAGAGAAGTACTGGGGGCAAAAAAAAGGTTTTCTGAAACGTGGAATCAGAGAACTTGCAAAAAAGTTCTATTGTTTCAGGAGATTTTGTGGTTTCTGAAAACACATTGGGGTTTAGATAACTGAATCACTGCAGAATAAGAAAGCAGCCTGCATATCTGTACCTCTGAGAGGCAAACTGGGGCAATGGACTCATTTTCAGCGCAGCTGCCATGGCACAGCCCTTTGCAAGTACATGGGAGTGTGAAGTGGGACCTTCAGAGCCACTGACCAGGTGGAAGAACTTTGAAAGGATCTTTGATTTTGCTCGAACTGACCTTAGTGCTGCTGACATCAAAATTACATGAATTATTTCCTTTACTTTTACGTAAAGTTTTTTTCACACACAGCAGCTCAGGAGGAAAAAAAGCACAGAAAAGACAAAGAAAAGGTGATTGTGAAACCACAAAAGATAGCTTAAGAGAACCTATGCCAGACAAATTAGATTTTCCTTGAGAGACTGTGTTCCAGACCCACAATATTCTTTCAAGTGATGGGAAGCACTTTTTTTCCACAGATGTTCAGTTTGATATTTGCACATTGACTGTAGCCATGGTCTAATTAATTTCAGATATTTGAAAACAATGGTTTCTCATAAAGAACCATTTAGGGCCTGTGTTTCACATTTAAAATGATAATCATTGTTGAGTCAGTAACATAAAACCTGTGCTTAAGAAGTGTGTAATGAAAATAGTATTTTTCTTCATCTCTGGACTACGATGTAGCTGGGAGGATTTTTTTTTTTTCTCAAGAGATATTGCTTTAGGATGGAGACAAAGCCTAAACATTTTCCCTTTTGTTGGGTTTTCTCACACAAATCTGAACATCTGAAAACAATGATTTGTCATGGGAGACTTTGGCAGCCTGAGCAAAGGTTTACTGTTTCTACTTTGCCTAAAATATTTACAAAGAAAAGTATCTGACATTGACAGTAAATCAGACAACGTTTCAGGCCCCTGACATAACCCATGGAGGCAGTTTGCGTGGTCTCCAAGAGGAGGGAAGGAGATCCCCTTTCTGGACAGTTTTTTGGTTCAGGGCAGAGAGCTTGGCTCCTGGAGAAGGTGGGGAGGGTTAAATAAAATAAGATGAAAACACCGAGGGACTGCAGCAGTCTGTTTTTCCAGCTTGATTCGCTCCTCACTTTCCCCAGTCATCCCGAAAAGCCCCGAGGGTCTCCGGTGTAACACACCCTCCTTCCTCCGGGGTTTTCTCTCCCTGGCGGGCTGGGGATGCCCAGGAGGAGTTCCTCATCCCTCCCTTCCCAGCCCCCCAGGAGCCCTGCGCCCACCCCCGCCCGTGCCTTTGTCTGGCCAGCCCCAAAGCCTCCCCCGTGCCCAGAAACCTCCATCCCTCCGCGGGAAGGGCAGGGGGAGCGCGGAGCCCCCCGCCCGCCTCCTCTCCTTGTGGCCCCGCCGCGGGGAGGGTGAGGAAGGGGAGGCTCCGCTCCTCCAGCCCCGGGGCCCCGAGGCTCCGCGGGGGCTCCGGGAGCTCCGCGCCGGGCGGAGAGGAGGAAGAGGAGGAGGAGGAGGAGCAGGAGGAAGGCGGGGAGGAGGCTAGGGAGGAGGGGGAAGGGTGGGGGTGGGGGGGGTTCTGTATCCTCCGCTTTCTTCCCAGCTCCGAGACGGAGCGGCTTTGGCCGGCCGGTTCCCATCAGAGCTCCGGCAGCCGGGCGGTGGGAAAGGAAAGGGGAAGGGGGAAAGGAAAGGGGAGGGGGGAAGCGGTCTTTTCTCTTTAAAGAAATAATGCATTTTCTTTCCCATCGTGAAAAAGAAAAAAGAGGTGCTAGCAGCGAGCCGACCCGAGGCTGGTTAGCCCCGGGCTATTACTACTGGTTGCTTTTTGCTGGTGCTTGTAAGGCAGAGAGCTGCGCTACCCCCCGACCCTACTCCCTGTTCAGAATTCTGGTCAGACTCAGGATCTCCCCATCCCCTGGAGGGGTGGCCAGTGCTTCAGCTGGACACCAGCACAGCACAGTGGGAGCAGAAACCTGCAGCTTCCCCTCGTGGAGCTGTGCTGCTGCAGCCACAGCTGCGAGAGGATGCTCCGCAGCAGTCACTCTCTTCCCACCCTTTGCCAGGAGCAGTTGTTCAGTCTCCAGGGGACAAGGGTCACGGGGTGATGAAGAAGCGAGCTCAGGGCTGCAGAAGTGGCTCCTGCTCTGCTAAATGTCACCTCTCCTGCCTGAAGCCAAGGCAGGGAGCAGAGTAGGAACAGGTGAGGCTGGGAAGTTGGGGCAACTGAAGGCTAGAGGGGCAGCTTGACTGTGGTGCCTGGTCATTTAGAAGTTCCTTGCTTGTCCTAGAGGATGGCCTGGACAAAGGGATCCCCCATCCCCCTGTGCCATGGGGGATGTCCTGCTCTCCTTTCCAGAGGCTGAGATGGCAGCAGGATGGTCTCCCACCTCCTCACCTAGAAAAAGGAGTGGGCCAGAGAGATTCCTGCATTACACCTATGTCTTCAGAGGGTTTGTCTGCAGCCTGGGAAGGCTGAGATTGTGTGGGGAGAGGGGACAGTGCCCCCACTGTGTGTCTCACCCAGCCCCCCCTTACATCTGGGAGGGCAGAAGAGGCTTGTTTGAACCAGTGTGGGAGAGATTCAACGTCAGTGTCCTCCTTTCATCACAACACTGTGCAGAGGAAGTGTGCACTGCCTCAGCAGTGACATTGGCGAGGCAGGCAAGGCTACCAAAAACAGGAACTGTGTGAATTTGCATCCAACACCCTCAAAAAACGTGCCCACAACTGTTTGTAGTGCCTGTTTGAAAACAGAGTGTTGTCAGCTCTTCTGACGCACGATTTCCAGGATTTCAAGGATTCAGAAAGTTTCAAGGACTGAGAAGCCTCGTCCCAGCGTGGGGCAGGTCCGGTGGGTTGAGGTGTGGCAGTGCCCAGGAGGCACGTGCACCATGCAGGGCTGACCCGGGCACGAGGAACTGGGGGGACTGGTGCTGCTGGGAGGTGGCACTGGTGGGAGAGAAGCCTCTCTTCAACCTCCCAAGTAAGCAATTGTGTATTTACTCCGTGTAAGGAGGAGAAACAAAGAAGCTCTGCAAGCTGAGGTAAGGTTTTCAGCCAGCGCTCCAGCTCCGCTCACCCAGGCCACAGCTCACACAAAGCTGATCTGGCTTAAGCCTCCAGGTCTCCATTTCTCCCTGCTTGGCTGTCATCTCTTCCACCTCCCGCCCCTCCAACTTGGCACCGAGGTCTGTCTTTGGAAACAAGGGCTTTGGGCTTGTCTGAAATCCTCTGTCAGTGTAACTCTGGGGACACAGCAGCTGGAACAGTAACAGCGAGAGGAGCTGAAGGAAAACTCCTTCTGCCTCTTCCTAGTGTTTCTACCTGGGGCTGCCAAAAACGTGCCCAGAGCAGTGCAATCAGACACACCTATTTCTCGAGGCTTTTCTTTTCTGGCTCCAGCTTTATACCTTCCTGGAGGAGGGGGACTTCTGGCATCTGCTTCTCTGAGAGGGAGCACGCCAGAGAGCTGCTCTTGCCAGCGTTTTGTGCTTGGTGAGGGTGCCTTAAATGTCTCCCACATTCTGAGATAGGTACATTTTGGGATGGGGGCTGCCTGGAGAACACACCAGACCCTTTATGAACTGGTGAACATCCCTTGTAAAAGGGTGGTTTAGAGTTCCACTTATGACTTCATCTCTGAGAGGTTTGGACAGCAAACTCAGAGTCTAATCTTAAAAAAAAAAAAAAAAGAAAAAAAAGAAAAAAAGAAAAAAAAAAGAAAAAGAAAGTGGCTGGAGATGCATGGGTGGAGAAGGTTTGGCTCAGACGGCTGCCGATGTGAAGCTGCTTGTGAATTGGCATCGGCAGGGGAAGTTTGGAACCAGCACCAATTTATTCTTTCATTGCAACCTCCGCTGAGACTGGGGAGGCAAAGGGGAAAAAGGCATTTCGGTCCCAGTCACTTTCCCCATTTCAAGCGGCTTCGGGAGCCAGGGTGGAGGAGGTCTCTCCATTCTCTTCCCGGTTAATTGTCTAATTGGGGAACAATGCGCCTCTCGCACCCGCCTGCCCCTCTCCGGAGGGCTCCGGGCGAGCTCGGACGGACCCGTCCCGCCGCACCGGGCTGCGGGTCCCCGCTCCGGGTCTGGGGGCCGGAGGGAGCAGCGAGGGGGCGGCCGGGCCAGGCCGGGGGCGGGGGGGCCCCGCTCGTTGGAGGCAGGCGCTGGGGGCTCTCCTGCGCCCAGCAGCTGCGGGAGCTTTGGAAATTGCAAGGAGGCTCTCGCAGAGCTTGTGAACCCTCCTCTCCCCGAGCCAGCGCCCCTCCTCTGCAGCGCTGACGGTACAACGATATAATAATGATGGGTGGCTGAGGCTCGCATTTGAACTTGCAGGCTCGCTCCCTTTGCCCACTGCTCGGTCCCGGCTCCGCCGCTCGGAGTCAGGTGCTCGCCGGCGGGAAGCGAGCGAAGGAGGGGAGACCGAGCTCCGGCACAAGGGGAGAGCCCGGAACCACCGGCTCCTTCCAGCACTAACGAGGGGATTTACTCTTTCATGCGGCCACTGGGATCTCTGGACTAGCCCAGCCACCACGTTGTGATTTTTTGCTATCTCTGCAATACGCTACCTTTTAAGGTAACTATAACTCTTTTATTGCGGGTTGGTTTGTAGTGGTTTTTTTTTGTGTGTGTGTGTCTTTCCCCCCCTTTTTTCTATAATATGACTGCCAGCAAACGCCTAGTCTAAGATTTAAAACAATTGTTTTACTGCTTGCACCAACAAAGAGTTTGAACTGCAAATTTTAAGCGGGAGGGAATAGCGATGATTGGTGAATTTAAACAACCTGGGGTAAGTTCAACGACACGCGGGGGAAGAGGAGAAGGAGGGATGCTCGGGATCCGACTGAAAAAAAAAAAATACAAAAAAGAGAAGAAAAAACCGGTGCAAAGAGGAGAACAAAGAAAACTAGGGAATAGAAGACTTTGGAGTGGGAGCCCTGACAAGAGTGTTCGGTGCTGGTGGCTTGGATGGCTGGGAAGGTAGAGCCGCACCTTGGCGTGCGACGGGGCTCCAGAGGGAGACGGGAGGAAGCTGTTCCTTACGGGTGTTAAGTACACAAAGCGCCCGTGTGGCAGGAGCGACGAGAACAGACCTTTTCCCCCCGGCCACCAGTTTTGTAGTGCTGGGAAAAGCGTGCGCTCTGTAGCCTCCACTCCTGCGTGCTCCCCACATCCCTTTTTTTTCTTTCTTTTTTTTTTTTTACCCCCCTCCAATCCCTTCCCCTGATGTTCCTGGAAAGCTGCTCGCAGGGCAGAGAGGCTCTGAGGTGCTCAGCATCTCTCCAGAGGAGCCGGCGAGCAGCGTGCCCCGAACCACATTTTCTCTGCGGAAAGGGGGGCAGTGGGTGAAGAGGAGGAGGAGGAGGAGGATCGCAAGGTCAGTGGAGCAAAACGCCCCCTCTTACACCCACGTCCACTTTCTGGGGCACGGGCTTTGCCTTCCCCCTCCGCTGCCACGGATTTCGCCTTTGTGTTACAAAGGAAAAGAAGTGAGAGCACGGTGGAGGGCAAGCGGGGAGTTCCGACGGCGGGAAGGAGTGGCTCTGTGTGTGTGAGTGTGGGAGTGTGTGTGCGGGGACGGCAGCGGGACCGCGGGCAGCCTCCGCCGGCCCCCGGCCCCGTCCCCACACAAAGGGGCGGCGGGCAGCGGGCGGGGGCCGCCCCTCATTGTCCCTCATTGTCCCCCTGGTCACGTCCTCCCGGCCACCCCCTCTCTCTCCCTCCCTCCCAGCACCGGCTCTCGGGATTAAGCCCCCATGGCTTTTCTTTTTTTTTTATCATCTTTTTTTTCCTCTTCTTATCACCCGCTTCCTTCGGGTTTTCTCCCTTTCCCCCATTCTCTTCCTTCCCTCTTTTTCTTCCTCTTTTTCTCCTTCTTTCCCTTCCTCCCCTTTTTCCCTCCTTCCTTTCCTTTTCCCCCTTTTCTTCTTTCTTTACCCCCTTTTCTCTTTCCCCTTCTTTTTGTTTTCTCCCTCCCTCCTCCTCTTTCTTCCTTTTCCCTACCCGTTTTTGCCCCCCTTTTCCCCTATCCCTCCCTTTTCCTCCCTTTCCCTTTTTTCCCTTTCCCTCCCTTTTTTCCCTTTCCTTCCCCTTTCCCCCTTTTTCTCCTCCTCCCTCCACCTTCCCCTCCCCTTTTCTTTCCCTTTTTTTTTTTTTGTTAATTGAGGCGTGAGCGTCGAAACGCGCTGCAAAAAATAAAAAACCCAAAAACCCAAAACACAGAAACCAAACCAAAAACCCATCCCGGGATGAGAGAGCGTAACTGTTGGGCGGGTTCAGTGATTGCCTTTCTATCCGTGCCTTTTTTATTATTTAATCCTTTTCTCCTTTTTTTCCTGGCCTTTCGCTCTGAGCGAAAGGGGAAGTTTCCTCCCCCTCACGGAGCGAGTGAGGCTCGGCGGGGCGAGCCCGGGACGGGGCGGGCGCGGCCCCGCGCTGCCGGGGCGGGGGGAGGCTGTGGCAGGGCTGGGCTTTGGCGGGGTCTCCGTGTCGCGTGTCCGCCGGGGGTCACGGTCTGAGTGCCGGTTTTGGGGCGGAGGGCTCGGTTCCGTATTGGGCCCGCGGGTTCGGTGCCGGTTTGGGGTCGTGGGCCCGGTGCCGGCCCGGGGGCGCGGCCGCTGTCGAGGAACGGGGCGGGCGCGGCGGCGCCGCGGCGCCCCCGGGCGGCGAGCGGCGGCATGGCAGCTCCCCCGGCCGCCGGTTTCCCGCCAGAGGGCTCCGGGCCCGTCGCCGTGAGGGGAAAAAAAGGCCAACCTCCCCCAAATCACCGCCGTAATAAAATAATTTGAAATACACAACACCCCCCTCGATAAAAGTCGCTGTCTCCGCTGTTCCTCGCACTCCCCATCAACCCTGTGAACAAGAAGTGGGTACAGAGGAGGCTCCGGGACGGGCGGAGGGACGGAGCGGCTCTGCCGGCAGCACGGGCCGGCACGGCTGCCGTCGCTCCCCCGGGCGGGAGAAGCTTCGGGCCGAGCTCGGGGCGGCCCCGCGGGGCCCGAAGGGGCCGCGGCAAAGATGGACGGAGACAATTGCCGAGGGCTGCGGGGACAGCGCCCGGGGAATGGCTCCCGGGGCCGGAGGGCAGGGCTGGCCGGGATCCTGGCAGTGAGGAATTGTTCCTGGCAGGGTGGGCAGGCCCTGGCACAGGGTGCCCAGAGCAGCTGGGGCTGCCCCTGCATCCCTGGCAGTGCCCAGGGCCAGGATGGACATTGGGGCTTGGAGCAGCCTGGGATGGTGGAAGATGTCCCTGCCGTGGCAGGGGATGGCACTGGATGAATATTTAAAGTCTCTTCCAGCCCAAACTATTCTGTGAGTCTGTGATTCTGTGGTGCTGGAGCAGGCAGTGCCCGATGGGCAGCGCTGGGCAGCGGGGTGGGACTCGCGCCTTTCCAACTCTGGGCAGCCCCTCAGTGCCTGGCTCAAGGCTTGAGGTGGCCCCGGGGCTGTGGGATGGCAGAAGGGCACCCACAGCCACCCCTTGTGCCCAGCAGCAGCCCTGGGTGAGCCCCAAGAGAGCTGAGGAGCCGCTGTTGGAGCCACAGCGGGGTCCCGGTGCCTAACCCCACAATGGCAGTGCAGGGTGCCATGGTGACACCTTCACATTGTTTCCACCTCCACATTGTTTCCACCTCTTGCTCCCTTCAGCAGTGCAGGTGGTTGAGAGAGGTGGCCCTCAGTTCTCCTGGAACCAAGCCCGACAGAGGTCAGTGTGTCTGGGCAATGCTCTCAGGCACGGGGTAGGATTGTCAGAGTGTCCTGTGCAGGGCTGGGAGCTGGACTTGCTGATCCCTGTGTGTCCAGCTCAGGATATTCAATGTTTCTGGAAGGCAGGAGCGACAAGGTGGAGCTGAGGTGATGCAGAAGGAGCAGGGTGTGCTTGCTGCTTCTCCACGTGCTGCCTCTGGCAGTTTTCCACTGTGTCTCTGCGTGGCTGTCCCAGAGCCTGGAGCTGCTCCTGGCATACAAGCTGTGAGGGATGTCCCGAGGCAGCAGCTGCTGCAGCCAGAACACGCTGTGCTCTGGTCACTGCTCCTTTCTGTGCTCCAGCCTTCAGGCAGCACCAAAAGAACCCAGCCTGGGGGAGTTTCCCCCTACAGCTGCTGGAGGTGATGAGGAAGAGGTGATGCAGACACCCCAAAGACCTTCTCCAAGGCCTTGGGAGGGCATTTCCAAGGGATAATGGGCCAAGCAGGGGCCACTGGTGAATGGGATGCAAGCTGATGTGCCATGTGTTGGCACAGTGGGCTAATTAATCATGTGGCAGAGAGGTGGTGAGGCTGGCAAAGTTAATTAGGCAGCACTGATGGTGAGGTGGATCCACGGCAGCAATTAACAGTACCAGGATCAAAGGACTGCAGAAGTAAAGGAAAGTGCAGAATGTTTGCCTTTGAGGAAGAATGATACCTGTGAGGCTTTCAGAGCTTGGAAGGTAGCAAGGGATGTGCTGTGACTGGGATTGGTCATTTCTACCTTTTTGGGGTTCCACTGGAAACTGTAATTTACTGTTTTAGCCGTTAGAATGAGCAGCCTTCCTTTCTTCTCTAGTACCGGGTTCTGTTCGGTCCCACCCTCTTTTTTTTTTTTCCTTTCTTTTAATCTTTTATGTCATTCTGACTTTCACTAGGAGGGTCAGATGGGCAGAGGCTGCTTTTTATGTGCTTAAGGAACATATCCAGATTTCACAATGCAGCTGTGGAGCATGTGCAGAACCAATCTCAGTGTGACTTGAGAAGAGAAGTTGCAGATTTCAGAGACATTGTTACCTCTATGAAAATGGCTAATATGGCAAATTCCTCATTGTCTCAGCTTCAGAGAAACCAGGAGCATTTTTGGATTGTAGGTTTAGTCTCTTCCACACCAGGAAAATTCGCTTTCTGAACCTGAAGTTTTAAACAGAAAGAGAGACATGATGTTCTCTCATCTGGTTAAATTAAAATAGCATTGGTGTGAGATCAAGCTTGCATGGCAAACTAAACACAAGCTGGAATTGGGTCAGAACTTAATGCTCCTATGAGTTTTTGCTGTAGTAAGGGAAGGTAGCAGTGCCTGCAAAAAAATAGCAGAGTTCTCTCTTTCCCCACAGACAGAACCCCTACTGCTAATTTTTAAAGATGTGAAGTTTGTCCAGGAGTTTTGCATCTATTGGTTTAAAGATGCTGCACTCAGGGCTCATTCCCATTTAAAAATGTAACACAAATTCCTGCCATAGATCCATCTGCCTGTAGAAGACTAGCTCCTAATAAAATGGATCAGCCCAGTTGGAAACCAGCCAGCAGGCAGCCCAAGTTTGGTCACGTCAAGTGAAGTACTTTTTTAGCACAAGGTGGAAATTAAACACTTACTCAAGCCTTGCAGCTTGAGTTGGCAAGATTTGCTCACTGTGTTATGGATTTCTTTTACTATGGGTGTAGTGACACCAAGGGGAAAAAAAAAATCTTGTGGAAAAAGGTAGAGTTAGATGGGTTTTGGCTAATTGCAGTGGACTTAGGGGCAGTGCAGCAGCCAGACAGCAGACTTCTGTGAGCTGTAGGGTGCAGGAATGGGAAACACAAACCTGTTTTAGAGCAGGGATTTAGCTCTGGGGGCTACAAGAGAGCACAGTCCTCTACAGCCTCTGCCAGCAGAAGGGCAGGAGGCAGGAGCAATCACATCCAAGAGCCTGGAAATGTGGGTGGGAATCGGGGTGAGGTGTAAAGGAGCAGCCTCTGCCTCACCTGTAGGTCCTGAGGAGGATTTTTGGCACCAGGTCTGCAGAGCTCTGTCTCCTCCTGAGCCAGGCTGCCCTGTGGGGCTGAGCAAGGTGCTGCTGTTATGGTCTGCATGTTTAGAGAGGGTGACAGAGGTAGTAATTCCATGTTCATTCTGGCAGCTGGAGTGGAGCAGCACTGGTCAAACCAGGAGTGTTTATGGGAACCCACCAAGGCCTGGGGCATGAAAACCAACCTTCAGGTGTGGAGGCTTGTGTGGGAGTCACACTCCTGACCCTTAGGGCTGAAAATCAGATCATCCTCCCAGGGGTTTTCATTGCTTGAGTGAGAATTTCAGGATAAAGAAGATTTATAAAAAGTCAGGAGGTTGGTTTTCCAAGAGTCAGGTAGGGATTTTTGGCAAGAGTCTCATGTTAAGCTTTGTGCTCAAACACTGCCATTTTTTGGAGCTATCCAAGCCCTTGGTGCAGCAGGTGTAATTCCTGCCCTTCTCAGTAAAAGGCTAGGAGCCATCACATCCAGGAATGTTCTCTTCTGTTCCCATGGATACGTTGAAAATTGCCCTTCCACAGTTGCCTTTTTGTTTTCATCTGTCCCCGTGGGTGTGTGTGTTGTTTGGTGACTGGAAGCGTAGCAGCAGGGTTTGTGTTCTTACCAAACATGGAAGTAGTTGTGTTATGACAGCAGTTGCAATGAACTTCCAAGGGCAACAGGCTTCCACTGACACATGCCAGGCACCCAGGTACGCCAAGTCAGAGCCAGGGAAGTGGGCCAGGTGCAAAATGCAACCAGCTCTGCTTAGGTGCAACACCCCCATTGTTGGGAAAAAGAAAATACTTTGTTCTTTTTCTTGTCAGGTTTCTTTGATTCCCTTGGTTCTGGTCCCAAAAGGCAAGGTTGCCTTCAGGGGAAGGAGGGAGATAAAACTCATGGGTAAACATGGAGAGCTGAACTTGTAAACATTCTGTTCTGGACCTTGGCTTCGCTGTGGGTGCAGCCAGTGTGTGACGCATGGGAGCACATGTGGGCAGAACATCTCAGAAGGTCTGGAGCCACTCAGCTCCCACAAGGGCCAGAACTTTGTCTGGCAGGGAGGTCCTTCACTCAGCACCTTGGAAGGTGGAGAATTCTTCCAGTCAGTCTTCTTTCCATGCTCCCATCAGAGCTCTTGTGTTACCAAAGGAGCTTCGCTGCGGTGGTTTTGGTGTTTGAGGCTTCCAGCATTCCTGGGATACAAGGATTGCTTGAAGGTCCTTCTGCACATCTGTAGGCTCAAACTGACATCACTTTTTCTTTTAATTGTTGTGTAATAATGAAGATCATTTAAGTGTTTATCTAAGCAAGCATGTGACTCTATTTCAGAGCTGATCCATTGCATTCAGAGGATTTGGATGTCTGCAGCTCTGATCTTGTGCAACCTCCTCACTCATAACAGCCTTCTACAGGGAGTTTGTACCAGGGCACAGTATAGAATTTTAAAGTTAGCTAATAAATAGTCATTTTTGTTTTCTTCACATGCAGCTTGGCTTGTGTAAATGTAAGAAGAAATAATAGTCTGGCTGAGTGGTTTTGGGGGTAGGTGTTAGGGTCTTCATTATAAGTTTTATGGCATGTAGGGCTTAACCTGAATGAAGTCCCGGTTCTAGTTTGGGACTCAGTTGTGAAAAGTGCAAATTCCGTGAAGTTCACGTTGCAAAATAAGTGATATCACACTCTACACTCAGCTGTCCTGAACGGCTGGAGCAGACATGGGGCGTCCTTGGCAGCGTGCAGCCTGCTCTGTGGAAAGCAGCTGCATTTCTCCCTCCACGCCCAGGGAATAGGTTGTAGCACATGTTTCCCTGTGCAATCAGCTGGCTCTGGCCATCCATGTACAGAGAATGAAAGGCTCTGGGGTTTTCAGCCCTGTTGGGTGGGAATTTTTAACTTGCCTCACTGGAAAGGCTTGGTTGGAGATGTTTTGCGTCTTTCCCGTGCTGCTCAGACGTTACAGGATGTGTGCCAGTTCACACAGACTCCTGTGGAGTTTGGGCTGCAGCTGTGAGCTGTGGAGAGAACTGTCCTGAGGTTGAACACGTCACCAAGAGTTTTCTGAAGCTGCCTCTCTGTGTGTTTTTGCTGTCATGTTCAGTGCAGCCTGTGGAGTTTTTAAAAGTGGAAGTTTCAAATTGTACACGTGTGCGGCGCAGGTTCCAAAGTTACAACACAGACAAGTACATATCTATTAAATCTCTCCTTCACTGATCCTTAAGGCAGTTCAACTGCAAGCTCTCTTGAACAGGAAAAAAACTGTCAGCTTGGTTACTTGTCCTAGTGAAGAGCTCAGGTGGCAGATTTTGCAGCAATATCAGGAAAATCAAGGTAGTGATAAAAATTTGTCAGCATTTTGGCAAACTGCTGCTGAAAGTAATTTATTATGTTGGGACGTTTGTAGCACATGTATGGATGAGGGACTTTTTATAAACCCTTTGTAGTCATTGGTGTTTGTGTGTCTTGCAATGCTTTCATAACTTTGGGGATATTTACAGATTCAACGTGTGACTATGAATGGAAGTGAAAACTGTGAAATAATGCTGTGAACATGCAATTTATTATTGTGTACATATGATACATGTGAAGAGATTTCCAGCTGTTGGAAGGTGGAGTCTGTAATGGAAAGTGAGAGGCAAACCCAAAGGGAACTGACATGTCAGAATATCACTCAGGACTCAACAACCTGAACACCCATTGCAAATCTCTATTCCATGGAGGCAAACGGTTATTATAACAAATCTCCACCATAAATTGCTAAATGAAATGCCCTGAAAGCAGGAAGGACTTCTTCTGATACCAGTGACAAACATTGATGTGCTGTGTTACATTTGCTAAGGACACAGTGCAATACTAACCACTTACTCCTTTGTTCTTTGTTTCTAGGTCAAGATGTTGTTAAGTATAAAAAGTATCTTATGGATGTACTCTACGTTAGTTATAACATATATGCTACCTAAAGGTAAGTCTTCTGTACATAGAACATTTCATTAAAATTAATTTAGTGGTCTAATTGGTAGGGCAATTCACAGGACTGAGGAAACAACCCAAACTCAGGAAATTGTCTTTCTTTGCCCGTGCCATGCTGTGCCATGTCACTAATTTTGTTTCTGCGTCCTCCTCAAGGTGTTAATGATTTATTTCTGTTGTGCTTGGGCTGCCATGGGCTAAGCTGGGGCAGATCCCTTGGCCGCTGGGGTCTTTAGCAAGGAGGTGTTAGAGCAACTGCAGGTTTGGGTGGAAAGGAAGGAGCCCTTACAGCCTCTCTTGGTGATTACATGCCAAGACTGAAGTATGTATCCATGTGTGGTTGCCCTGGTTATTTGAAAGTTTGGGTCAGGCCTTCATATGGAAAATATCTCAACAGCTACTACAGACTCACAAAACTGGGAAAGCAGCTTTCCCAAGTCTCAAAGCAAGATTTTTCTTTATTTTCTTTCCCTCTTCTTTCCAGGTACTCCTCAATCTGATTTTAACCTTTGGGAAAATCAAATTTACTACTTTTCTTTTTTCCACCTAGCTGGAACACTGTTGCCAGTAACATGTTTAGGTAGTCCTGAATGATAAAAAAAAGGATTGGTTCATTAGTGGAACAAATTAAAAAAAAAAAAAGGATAATAGATTTAGATTGGCTATAAGGAAGAAAGGTCTGGATCAGATCATAGACCTGACTCACTGCCTTGCACAAATGCAGAATTCAGGGATACAGGGATTGAGAGGGCAGCACTCTTAGGTGGGGAGAAGTGCATGGATCCTTGGAGTTGTAGAATGTGGGATGGCATCTTTACATGTCCTTTCACTTACTCCACCTTTTATTACATCATAAATGGCTCATTTATCTCCAGAGTGGAATTTTTGGTACTTGGGAGATTCTTATGAATGTCCCATTCTTTGGAATGCAGATCAGGTTGTGACCCATCCTTATTTGTCCAATTTTTTTTGAAGAAATTCAGAAAGACCCTGGTGTTCCTAGAACACACTGTGAACTTTGTGAGGTTTGCTTTTTAAGTCAGGGGCCATTCTTTTGGCCTACAAAGTCTTAACCATTTTCAAACTATGGCCATGGTGAGGAGGAGAAGGATGAAAAAATTTTCCTTTTTCATGAATTGATCTAATTGGGATCCCAAAGAATCTGTGGAATCAACTCATGCCCTTTTCTTTTGTAAAAAAGTCAGTTGGTGCAGTAATATTTTTGAGAATGAATGTTAGAAGACTGCACACAATCTTTATAAGTACAGCTTTTGTTTAAAAATACTCTAAAAATAAAATGTATCTCAGCATTCTGAAATATAGACACCCCACATTTCAACCTTTTCTTTTTGAATCCTTAGTTTAGATTTAAAATTGAAGCATTTAAATCTTTTGTGAAATACGAATTCCCAACTTATCACTATTGTGTTTTCCAAGCTGGACCTTGTGGTTATAATCAACACTGGAGTTTTTCCTACCTGTTTTGGGTGGCCATTTGTGGTGTTGAGTTCTGCGGCTGAGATTTACATTTGCCTGGCTCCTTGTGAGTGTCTTGTAGACTATAAAATTAATTCTTCATAATTCTGTGTGTCCTTTTCTTATTCTGCTTGCTCAGACCACAAACCACCTAGCAGAGGTTATTGTTGGGTCTCAGTCTATTACCTTTCAGTGTTTCCTATAAGTTTTACTCATTTTAATTCACTATTATCTTCACTAAAAGATTGGTGGTTAATGCAATAGGTTCTCCTAGGCTCAGTGCTAGCTGGATTGACAAAACACACAATTTTAGTGATCCTTTCTATTTCTGCTGCTAGACAGGGCAATATACCATATGTCCCAGCAGGTTGTTGATGAACTGAAAAATGAGATGCAACATTTTCCTCTTTTTTTTTTTTTTTTCTCTCATAAATTCAGCTAAAAATAAATAGAATATTTTATTCTTTAAGCATGTGGGATTTGTCTGCATAGTCAGTAGCAACATTCTGTTCAGCTAAACTCAATTATGAGGCAAATGCACTCCTCTAAGCAGTGTCACACCATGCAGGGCACTGTTTTCTTCAGACTCCTTGTCCACTGCAGACCTATTGCCCTGGTCATTGTGAACAATGTGATACAGAAGGGCATAATTCTGTCCATTTAAAAAATTATCTAGACTCCAACTTTAAGACTTTTCTAACCACAGAACAAGTGTATGCATTTTGAAGAAAGAGACTTTGTTCTCAAGCAAGAATTCCTTTCTTCCCACTTCAAAAAGAAGACATCCAGCTATGTGTCGTTGGTCTATCACATCCCATTGATAGAGACTGACATGGGATATAAGCTTAGCCAAAATGCTAAAGAGGGTAAAAAAAGGGTCATATGGATTAATATGAGATACTGATAGTTTCTGCATTGGTCAGTAAATTATGCTAGACTAACTATTTTGGAGTGCTGCAAGAAATCAAGCTTTTTGGAACGGTGCAGGAGCATCACTTAATCTTGTATTTCAGGTATTATGTCAGTCAAATATTTTATTTTTCTGTAGGGAACAATTTCCCTCTCCTCTTCCTCTTTTTCCTCTTCCTCCTTTTCCTCCTTCTTCCCTCATCTTCCCTCAACAAATAGTTTTTTATAAAGTGTTGTATAATGCTTTCTAAAGCTGGGCAGAACTGCAATTCCACAGGATCTTCTGTTCTGGGAAGTAGCACAGCTTGGGCTGGATCTAGTTTTCATATCAGGATTAAAAGTGTTGTTTGCCAGGTCTTCCAGCTGGCTGATATGAAGACACGAATTTTAAAGGGAGGAAATTTCCTCAGGGTTCAGTGCTGATATTCCAGATCACTCATAATCATAAACAGTGTTCTTACAAAGTTTATTAAAGTTCTGTCAGTCAGTATAATTATAATTTAGTCATTCTTCAAATAAGAAGAAAGTTCCTGTAAGGTCTGTAGATGACAAGAGATCGTAATACATTCTAAATATTTTGAGACTGATTTTAATCTCCCACCTGTGCAATTTGGCAGTAATTCCATCACAACTGATAGAACTGAGAGTTCACTCTATTTCTTTATCTCTAACCACTGTAGCTCTGTGACGTTTCAACAAGATAAAGGCGATACCAAAGATTTCTGGTTTCATCAGCTTTGATACCATTATCTTGACTCTATCTGAATTGTGTGCCCAAGGAATTCTAGTTTGGTAGGCATGGATGAAAAGGACCTGAGAACTTAATTCAGAATCCTGTGTCTTCCCTGTCAGGCCATTTTTCTCTTTTTCTGGCTAGTACTTTATTATTAAAATGCTTGGGCATTAAGCTGATGACTCTTGTATTGAACCTGTTCAGATAATAACATTAAGACTTTGTCCTGTGGGAAATCATCTGTCTCCACTAAAAATAACCAGGTTAATGAGCAACTTTTATTTTTTCTTCCATTTTCCTTTTTTACCCCATTTATTTTTTCTGTTTTCTTTTTTCTTTTTTTTTCCTTTTTCTCCCTCTTCTTTTTTCTCTTCCCTTTTTGCTCCTCTTCTTTAATTCTCTCCCTCTGCCCATCCTTCCATCCCACCCTCCAATTTTCTACTCTTTATGGAGAGATTATAATTTTCACGTGCTGGTGTCTCCTGTTTCATGTGTCACTCTGGCTATTATTAAGTTATTATATTTCTAAACTTTATAAATCCCAGCTCTCTTCAAAATAATGATGACCATGCTCTACCTTTCAAAAACGTTAGTAAAGGACTGTGAAAGAGGTAAAACAGTTACTGTTGAGCATCAGCTTTTAATCTTCGTTAACCCATTATGTGTGATGAAATAACATCACATAAAAAAGGCAAATCCATCAGAAACCCTCTCTTCAGTCACAGTGTGCAGCTTGAATGAACAGTAGTCAACTTCCCCCTCAGGATATTGTCAGATGGAAGCATTTCACTGTGAAATGTTTGCAGCTGGAGATGACATAAAAAATGATAAAAGTCCTGATCTTGTCAAGTCTGAGCCAAGTAGGGACTTTCTGCGTGCTTTACTTCTTCCTTTGCTTTTACATCCTGAAATATTTCATTTCTGCCATGTGTTAAAGGCCCAGAGGCTACAAGGAAACAACTTTGAAAGAGTGACTATTTGGGAGACTCTCACTGGAAAGCCTTTTGTTTCAGCACGTGTGCAGTAAAAGGATTTAACCCCTGAGAGAACGGTGGGGTCAGGGGTGACAGGGGTGCAAAGCCATGGGCTGTGTTTCCATCTGAGGATAAGAACAGCTGCTGTGAGGCAAGGCAAGGTGTCAACTCCAGCAGCTCCCCTGCATTCAGGGTTTTGGCCGCTGAGGTAACTCATGATTTTTCAGTCAGAGTAGTCTTCCTCCTGTGACTTGAAAAGAGCTCTTAGAGTTCATGTATTGCCTAAAATTTCAGACCAGTTCCCAAAGGTTAATTACTTGGTGACCATAACAAATGGAGAAAAGAAGTCAGAATGAAATTTTCCCAAAGAAATATTTGTCCCATCATCAGCTTAAAATGTACCAAGATTGATACAAACTCTTTTTCAGCTCATACTCCCCATTCCTGTTACAAATCAGCTAAGCTTCATGGATTTCAGGCTTTGCATTAGTGAATCATTAATTAACAATGAAATAGATCTGTTTCTGATTTTGCTGTTACACTAACATGATTTCTCCTTTTTCTCTCCTCTCTCTCTTCCCTTTTTCTAGTTAAAGCAGAAAAAAAAACCCTGGTCAAGGGATCTCTCTCTGGAACTTCAGTCCTGCCATGCTTCTTTTCAACCACACCCACCATCTCCTCCAGCTACGCCGCCGAGTACCTCCGGATCAAATGGTCCAAGGTGGAACTGGACAAAAGCGGGAAGGACGCCAAGGAAACCACGGTCCTGGTGGCCCAAAATGGCAACATCAAAATAGGCCAGAGCTACAAGGACAGGGTGTCTGTCCCCAGCCATTCCGAGGAGAGCGGGGACGCCTCGCTGACCTTCTCCAAGCTGCGCGCCAGCGACGCCGGGGTCTATCGCTGCGATGTCATGTACGGAGTGGAGGACACACAGGGCATCATCTCTCTGGCTGTTGAGGGTAAGGATTTGTCTGTTTCATTTCTAGCCAGCAGTGATTCCAGTTAAAGCAGTGAAACTTGGTGATTAACACAAAACTAGAGAGGATTGGCAGCAGTGTCTATAGTGATTCGCCCTTTGTCACTGTCATATTTTCTGAAAAATCCCTTCACCAGGATTTCTTCTCCTGGGAAGCTGAGAAGCCTCAGAAAAAAATGAAAATAATAATTATCTGATTGCTTCTCCCTGTTTTACTGCTTTGGAATGTGGTCTGGAGATTGTTTGTCCAACAGGTGGTTGGTTGATTGGTTTCATGTGAATTGTTTTTACTTAATGTCCAATCACAGCCACCCATGTCGGGGCTCTGGAAGCAGCCACGAGTTTTCATGATCATCCTTTGTAACCTTCTGTCTGTATCCTTCCTCTGCTCTTTATTATTCTTTAGTATAGTGTTCTTTTATATAATATCATAATATAGTAAATTAGCCTTCTAAGAACATAGCATCAGATTCTCAATTCGTCCTGAGGACCCTAAAAATACCACAGCCCTTGGTATAAAAGCAATTTATGATGGAAAGTATGAAGATTTAGGATGTAAAGATGCCACTGAAGCTGTGGTTGGCCTGTCTTGATGTCCCAAATTATGCCACCAAAAGTGAGACCCTCTCTTTCTGGCAAAGGAATATCAAGCATGAAGAAGTGCTTCTTTTTGCCCAGTAATAACTTTTGGATGGGCATAAGGAAAATTCATCTGTGAGAAGCTGCAAGAAAAGAAGTAGGAGGTGTTTGCTAAATGTGGGGCAGGCAGTGATAAGAGTTTGCCTGCCATCTCTATTAGGAAATAGTCTCCAAAATTTTGAGAGGGAGAAGTCTATGTGTTGAGAGACAGAAGAGACAGGAGTTTCAGAATGGTTGAGTTGGAGAAGACATCTAAGATTAACAAGTCCAAGCTCTAACCCAGCCCTGCCATGGTCAGTACTAACCCAGGTCCCCAAATGCCACATTCAAGCATTTTTGGAACTCTCTTAGGGATGATGACACCCCCAATTCCCTGAGAAGTGTATTTCAGTGTCTGACCACCCTTTCAGTGAAGTTCGTAATTTTTTGATGTCTGCCCTGGCCCGGCCTGGGGCCATTCCCTCTCTCCTGTCCCTGTTCCCTGGAGCACGGCCCGACCCCCGGCTGTGCCTCCTGGCAGGAGCTGTGCAGAGCCACAAGGGCCCCCCCGAGCCTCCTTCTCTGCAGCCTGAGCCCCTTCCCAGCTCCCCCGGCCCTGCTGGGGCTCCGTTCCCTTCCCGGCTCCGTTCCCTGCCCTGGCCACACTGCAGCCCCTCCATTTGTTGTAGTGAGTGGCCCAGAGCCGCCGCTGTGATCTGAGGTGCTCCCTCATCAGTGCCCAGCACAGGAGCAGTCACTGCCTGTGGCCGGCACAGCCCGGGGCCATCGGCCTCTTGGCCACCCGGGCACCCCTGGGCTGTGTCCAGCTGCTGTCACAGCACCCCAGGGCCTGTCCCAGCCTCCCAGCCCCTCTGTCCCAGCCCGGAGTGCTCCATGGGTTTAAGCAAAACCAAAGAGTGAGTGGCCAAAGCAGCCTGTGATGTGTGGGTGTTTCTCCCCTCGGAACCCGCTCGTGGAGCATGGCACAGAGACTGCTCCAGAGCCCGTCGGGCTGGCACTGAGCCTGGCCTAACAGACTGTGCTGAAAGGCAGGGCATTAACCCAGGCTCTGTGCCACGCTCCACATTCTGGACCCGGGTTTCTGCCTGTGCTTAGAGCAACACTGAGCTGTGTGGATGGATCTCCTCATAGGAGCCTTGCTTTGGGCCCTGCCTTGCACACCCCTTTGCAGCTCAGTGTTTTTTGGAAGTGCAGTATTTACTCAGGTGAATGAATCCCAAAACAAACATTAATATCTGCTGCTGGAAATCATGGCTTTGGCTAGGGCTTTTTTGGTGAGCTTAATAATGTATTGTTCTTCCAATCTGCCTAACCTAATGTGAACAGTCTGTTGGCATTGATTCGACAAAAGGATTCGAAGGTGTGGCCTTAATTTGGAAACACAGTAAATCAGTGTAGCCATTAATGTCTGCATAGCTTCATAAACTGTTAGGTCCTAATGACAAAAGCAAAAGAAATCCTGGTTTGAACATTACTTTTCACAACGAGTGTACCTGGCATTCCTTACCCTTTTCAAGTGTTCCCTTGACTACATATCTATATCCAGGAGCTGCAGATGTTTATGACAATAAAATATCAGATGATTTATGGTGATACTGTAGCTTTTGTACTTGCTGCTCCTGCAAAAACACTGCAAAGTGTTGAACTGATTAGATTTATGATTTTACCTCAACGAAAACTTCACAGACTCCATTTTCTTTCTGCAACTGTTCTTTTCCATGACTGCTTTAATGTCAGAATTTCAGGAGAGGAAAAAAGCTAAGTCTTGATCCAAGTGGAAAATTGGTTTGCTAGACCGTCATTTGTGCCATCCATTCTCAGTTTTCTCCATTATGTAAACAAATGGCATTTATTAGACTCATAAGAACTTCATGCGAATGTTGTTGCTGCTCAACTCTTCTGCTCTATTCTTTATGGTCTCTTATTATTTTAGCTTTTATTAATAAACCAAAAAAGAACTTTAGTCCTGAACACAAATTATCTCTGCCATTTCTTTTTGAACCTGCGCCCCAAAGTGACACCATTTGATGAGACTGTTCTCCCCCTTTGTCCATCCTGTCCTGACTGGGGTGCAGGGAGGTATTTCCATGTTAACTGAGCTAATTCCAGAGCTGAGGGGTAGTCTGGTTCAGCACTGTGCTTTGGTCAGCTCTCCTGGGTGGAGCTGGGACTGCTAAAGCTCTGGTAAAATTATCACCAGTTTTTTTATTCTGCTCATTTTATGCTCAAATTAAGTAGGCCAAAACTTTTTGGAAGAGTTCTACTGAAGCAGGTGTAATTTCACTTTTGCCATTATGATGAATTTCTGGTTTGGGGTTCTTTTTTTATGATTCTTTGGGTATTTTTAAACCAATTTAGGGCTTTTTTTCTTGGTATTTTCAGGGTCTCTATTTGTTTTATAGACACTCCCTAATTTTAAACTTTAAAACAAAAAGCATAATGCAGCATCAATGAAGCCAGGAAGATAAGACAGCTGGCCAGCTTGTTTTTCAAATTAACCTTTATAGCATAATAGATGGCTTGGAAAGATAACTAGAATAAAATTACTGTAATTGCCATTTCTCTCCTTCAGGTACGCTGGGAATACAAAACTGCTATTGAACACACTGTGCATCAAATGAATGTATTTTACCAGTGATGGAATGTACTGTGAATGAAAAGTGGGATTTCTGAGGAAGGATAATTTTCTCAGTAGCATACAGATTTTCCCAGGTTAAGCTGAACAGCGAATATTAGTCATTGAAAGTAGAACTTCTAATGCCTAATTATTTCTTTTGGCTGGGTCTCAAGCCCAAGACTGTACAAAAGCTGTAACTGTGAACCTATTTTTTTTTTTCTGTTTAGCTATCACAACAGACAAATTTGATAACTTGTGTGCAAATATCCAGTTAATTTGTTGAAATGAACTTCTGAAGTCAGACTCATATGTTATTAGCAACAAACTGTTCAGACAAAAGATCTGGCTGTCCCAGAGTCCTATTCCAATGAAAGTAGCTGATATCAAAGAGCAACCTTAAACACTTCCCCTGTTGCTGTCAGAGACCTGTCACCCGTGGAATTACCCACACAGAGACCTGTGTTTTTCTCTCCTGAACAGATATGGCTTTGGTTTTTCCATTTGGTTTTCGAATGTCTTTCCTTATCCATGGGTGGACTCCTGCTTAAGCCACCACTTAACCACAGCTGGTAATCTTAGTTATCCTTCACAAGGAAGACCTGTTTCATCACACACATTGCCTTTGTCTCTGCAGTGCATATTTCTGCTAGGTCATTTTTTGACAGGTGAAAGTTTTCCAAACAGTGACAGATCTTGGAAACTGATGTAATTCTCTGGCCTTCCTTTGCCTTGGTTGTGGGAATTAACAATGCCAGCTACTGGGGTATCAATAGCTGCTTATATTTGGAAATAGATCTGGATTTGGAAATCTTTAGGGTCCCTTCCATCGAAAACCATTTCATGATTCTGTCTCAGAGACATCATCAAGACACTGTGAGTTCACATGGCATCTTTTGTCTGCTGAGCAGTGCTTGGCTGTGTGTGCATCAAAGAGAGATCAAATATTTTGATCTGAGTATCTGTTTAAATGTCTCATCAGAGCAAAATACCTGAATTGGCCCATTTTATTCTAGGGGTGTGAACAGTTGTGTTCTGGCTGGGGTGGCTCTGTGTGCACAGCCCTGGGGATCTGGGAAGTCACAGCAAAGTGTAGGAGAAGGATGACACGTTGGGTTACTCGATCTAGTTTTCCTTTGGCATTGCAAATCTCCATGTTACGTGCTGAGCCTTGTGCCCAAACCCAGCAGAGAACACCCATCCACAGGGGCCAGGTGCCCTCTCCACACTTCACCCCTGAGATCAGGGTTACTGTTTGGCGTTTTGCACTTGGTGAGGGTGTAAGAGGGAGGAGGGAAACACTATTTTAGCCCACGAAGGAAGTTTGGGGCAGCCAGGTGCCTGCCTTACTCATTATTCAGGCCTGCAGGACTGTCCTTGGGGCAGGCAGCTCTGCAGGATCACTGGAGGGGCACTTTCCTCACACTGGATACCCCCTTTCCTGTCATTAATCATGGAAAATGCTTTCCTGACACCCTGGTTGCTGCTATAATTACACTGACCTCCCAGACAGGGATACGTTATGTTCAAAATGGATCTGACAGCGTGGCAGTGTTAGATGCTTCAGCTTCTCACAAGGAGAGGAATGAAGAATCTTAGAATATTTTGAGTTGGAAGGGACACACTAGGATCATCCAAGTGCAATCCTGGATATGTAGAACAAGTCATTCATACTCATTTTCACTTCCACGTTTTCTTCTCTGCCTTCTGTACATGTTCCTCCCAAAATTTTCCCTCTGTCTCAGGAGCAACTCTTTGTAAGATTCTGTAATTTCATCTCTCTACGGTGTTTTGTGATTTTCTTCTTACCTTTCTTGCTGTTACTGAGCCCAGAATTCAAACTGTCTCACACTGGGAGTTCTTGGCCTCTCAGTTTTTGGATATTCCTGGGTGAGGTAAGCTCTCTGCATTAAATATCCCAGATTACCAATTAGGGAGATTTATAGATCATTCTTTAAGACTCAACTTGTAACCTTTAGGCAAAGCTACCTTGTGTGAGTTGAATTCCAGGAAGGATTTTATAAAAAGTATTGCTGTACCTCTCTGTGTCCATACTCATTCCTTCTCTCTAGTTGTAATGAAGTCCACTTTTATAAAATACATTTGAGCTGCCTTGTAAAAATCTGACCTAGAAATGAAATGGCACAGTACTTTTCATTCTGGAACATTTCTGAATATTTAGTGAAATACTTGTTTTGTGCTATGATATTGGGCAATTAAGAGGAACATCTATGACCCAATGTATTCAATATTAAGAAGTCTGAACAAACCACTCATTTGAGCTGGTTTTTTGTTCTCCTCCTTGGAGATAATTGGATTTAAAGGGATCAAAGTGGCAAACGGGATCTTTCTAGTTTACTTACTCTTTTGTTATAGGTCCTCAGTGAATATTTTTCTGCCAAAAGTGAGAGCACTTTATTCTTTTCTAACTGATATTTTGGGAATTCACTCTTTTCATGGGCCTCATTTTCTCAGTTTCTTCTTGATTCTGCTGCAAGTCTGAAAGGCTTCTTCCCCCCCCCCCCTTTTTTTTTTTGGTGTATTTTCTTTTTAAAGCCTTTAAAGACAATCCCAGGCTTAAGATACTGTTCTTTTTAATGGGAAGAAGCAAGCATTAGGGAGGCAGCAGTAGATGGTAATTCACATTTTCATTTTTATGCAAACGCGTCTTTCCTGCAAACGTTGTAATGATAATAAAAGAAAGTTGTTTCCGATGTGGGAACGCTGCCACTCAGAGATTGTGTGCTGACAACCTAATTGATCTATTCTCTCTGCAGCAGAAATCCCCTTCTTTATCTCTTAAGTCGGCATTTGAAGAGGTGGTTTTACCTAATCTTTCAGACTTACCTGTCTTGAAACCTTACCACCTCTTGATGTTGATCATGGGCTCCTGCATTTTTCAGCTCGTTTTTTACTCACCTGCCTAATGGATCCTGAGGAATCTTCCTGGCAAGGGAAGAGACAGTTGGTATGGACCATCAAAGGATGGCAGAGGGAAATTTATTTCTGGGTGGTAAAGACCCGGGGTCTACATGCAAGGCGTGCCAGGAAGAGGGAAGGAAATGTTCTGGCCAAGCTGCTGTGTTTCTCTTGTAAATTTTGAGAACATGGCAGCCTCTGGGTGGAGAGGCTGGGGTGGTTCTGGAGGCAGGAGCTGTGGTGGAGAGAAATAAAGGATAAAACCATAGGTGAAGCTCAGCATTGATCCCTCCTCTCATTATGGGGAGCTGTTTGGAGGCGTCCCTGTGCCCCTCCACCTGTGTGCTGTGAGGATGGGCACAAACATCCTGCACAGGGGAGCACCTGTGAGCTGGTGCCTGTCCCTGGAGAGCCCTGGCAGGGCAGGGGAAGGCACTTTCCCTCCCCACCGTGAGTTCCCTGAGGCTTTTGGCAAGGCGAGCCTCCTCTTCTCAGGTTGCCAAAGCCCGAGCCAGGCGTCAGAAGATGGGTGCAAAGCTTAGAGAGAGAGAGACACAAACGAATTATTCATGCAGAGAATAGAAAATGCTGCCCTATTCCTTCCTTTCATACAGTGCTCAACCTTGTAACCCATATTTTTGGGGTGTGTTTGTAATGTAAATTATCTTCTACATCAAGCCCAGGGAGGATCTGAACTGTGATCTGAACTGTGTGGTAGCTCTGGCACTGGGCTGGAGGTTATTGCAGGGGTCTGCACCACAGTGTCCAAGGTCTGAAGACAAAAATTAACAGGATAACAAGCAATGCCATCACAATCTTTCCCCTTTAGGTATTTGCTGTGTGAGGCAGATTCTGAGGTTCAGGGTTTATGCTGCCACATCCAACACTGCATGAGGCAGCAGCGTGAGCTCACTAGTGAAAGTGAACTATAATTTATTAGCCATACCAGGAGCTAATAAACTAGCTTCCCCTGCAGTTCCACAGGGTTTTGATGCATGATACACAATAAAGCAGCAACCCAAAGGGGTGTAACCACGGATCCAGGCTCTTACCCGTGGAAACCCTTGCTCGTTAAAAATGAAATGCTTCACATTTTTATTTTCTGCTCTAAGACATGAGATAAACGATGAAAACACGTTCACCCTTGCTCTGACAGAAGTGAATTTTGCATGCTACAAATTGCTTTCCTATGAGTGCTCTTTCTTGCTGCTACTCCTTCCTGTAATTACACTGACTTTGTTTGCCAGATGTTCAGTGACAACGTTATACCGCTGTAGTCTGTTTTCCAGTTGCTTTATTTGTTCCAAGGACAACTCCTTTCTTGCCTTTTCTTTCGGGGAGGAAATAGACAAAGGGGGGAGGAAAAAAATCCTTTACAAATGTTTTAAAGTGCAGAGACCGGGACAATGGGTTTTCCCCCTCTCTCTGTCTAACTGAAACAATGAAAGTCCTGCACTTTAATCTTCTTAGCCCCAGGGGTCTTCTAATTATTGCAGCTGTTGCACAGGCTTATGCATAGTGAGTCCTCCTTCCCATTCATCTCGCAGGCTCTTTCATGTCCATTAGCTCCTCGCTGGAAATGGAGGAGCCTCCAGCTCTGAGAATAGGTGAAGTTTACCTTGTGGATCAGGGCGAGGAGAACAAAGCATTCCCCGAGTTCCTTTCCAGGATTTACAAATGACCAAAGGCTCTTCCTTGCCTCGGCGAAATCCGAAATCCACTTTAAATTGGCTGGGATTTTAACTCTTTAGTCCTGCCTTGTTCAGGTGCCACACGGCTGTGCCAGGGTAGGAAGGGCAGTGGTGCTTCCAACACGGAAAAAAAAAAGGGAAGGAATGAGAGGTGAAATAGTTAGTTGTGGAAAATACACTCATATGTTTAAGCAGCAGGAAGCTTTAAAAAAAACAGCTTTAGAGGAACATGTTCCCATCCCCTCTAAGGTAACAAACCTTTTGTTGGCTGTACTGAGAAGCAGAAACTCTGGTGCCCAGTTTGAAGTCATAGACTATGACTTCAGCAAACTTGGAAAAAAAATATAAAAACCAGACAATTAATCCAAATTCACACAAAATACATTTTAATTAGGATTAAAACAACAAACTGAATTAACAAATTGCTTCATGTAATTGGACATTTCTGACTCAGCATCAAATATGCTTTATTACAGAACCACCACTCTTATAAAAAAGAAAGTTTTAAAATGTTTGTATATGTTAAAAAAAACCCCAAATAGAATAGCCAGATGCACAGCTTGTGACTATTATTATGGGTTCACAGTTGTGAAACAGGGTAAATATTTTATCTGCTTCTGTTGAGAGCTCTTTAAAAGTTGTCCATTTTTAAATTCTAGATCCAGAACAACAAGCAGACCACCTGAAATCCTGTTTTTATTTACTGCTGTGCTACTAATGTAGCAATCCTCATTTACACCAGCAGGTTTTCTGCTCTCAGTTTCAACCACTGCTACTAAATTCCGAATATATTAAAATAAATCTTTTTATGCATACCATATGTTAAAAAAATACAATTCACCGGATAACATTTTTTGTGATTTTAGGGTTTAGATGCTGATGTTGGCTAACTCTGTGTTCTGGGATGTGAGGCTGTGGGGAGCAGGGTGTCCCCCATCCCCACTGAAGCACTCCTTTGGCTCCCAGCACAGGATGAAGATGCCCTTTGGAAGCTGTCCCTGTTCTCTGCTTGTTCTTGAAATCTGCCCAGAAATTGTTTGGAACAGTGTTGTGGGGCCTGAGCCAAATAATGCAGTGAAATAAGCTAACAATTTAACACCCTTAATGATTGAATTTCAGGCACCTGGAAAGTTTAATGTAATGATACAAACACAGCCATAATTTTCTGGGGTGTATTCTTCACTTGTCACTGTTGCCAAACAACGCTTGGATCCATTTGAAGCTGAAATTACACTGTTGCTTGGAAGAAGCTGTTTGTGATGGGTTTTGTCAGTTCTGAAAGGCATTTTATAGGGATGCTGGTGGTCTGCAAGCTTCCAGTTAGTGGCTGCAGCTGGTGTGTGACTCCCTATTAAATGATGAAATATGGGGATTCCCAGTTTTTCCCCTTTTATTTCCTGTTTCTCTGTGAGTGGCTTTGATAAAAAAATGATGTCTGATGGCTGAGTAGTTTTCAGATAATATCTTCTGCATTAATTTCTTAGTGAATCATGACAAGAAGAAAAATGTGTACTCGGCTTCTTGGCCATATGCAGATTTGTGATGGCTGGCAAGACTTTACTGAGTTTGTCTGCATGAGAAAAAGATTTCTAAATAAGTTGGAAATTCTTCCATCAACAATTTGCCAAGTGACCTGTATTTCTATTTGCTTGTGAACTAGCAGACTTTCTGTATCTTTCAACAATGCTCTAATAGCAAAGACTTGTTGTAAAATTAGTTACTGCTACAATATTACTATTTTCCCAAACTATATTACAGTATGATGTTTCCTCATCATGAAGTACTCCAGTAGAACCATCAGAGAAAAGGATCATTCAATGGTTTAGGGGCTTGTTTTGTTTTGTTTTCTTTCCATTCTCTGGTTGTTTTATGGTGTTGAAACACTTTTGAGGATTTTAGAGTGCAATTAGGTATTGCAGGGGACATGCCTTTGATGCTAAACTGTAAAAGACAGTGGTAATAGGGGGAAATGATTTTGTAAAGTGGGGTGGCTGTTTTCTGCCACTTCAGTGCCCTTTATGGTTTGTTCTAGCTGTTGTCAGATTCAGTGGGAATTGCATGTGTGTAGAAAACAGAATGTGGCTTCTAGACAGATCCTGCTTTAAAGAAAACCATCCTCACACCAGGCCTCCCTCTCCAAAGGTCTGACGTGCTCCAGAAGCTGCTGAAATTGTCAAGGTCCTTTTCAGAACCAGAAAACCCCCAAATAAAATCATGCTTTGTTTTGTCTGTACCATTTGTGGTGTGTGCAGGAAAATATGGCTATAGAAAAATGACCAAAATCCATATAGTGATAAATTATATATTGTAGGGATCTTTGATGTGTAAAAATGGGCATCAGGCCCATCATTGATTAGCAAATCTGCTTCAAAAAAGCGCATTTTTGGGGTATTTTGTCATTACTGGTAGCAGCCACTAGAGGGGGAACATCATTTATACCGTGATATCTCAAATTTTTGTACTATTTTTCATTCTACCCACCTGTTTTCAGCATTGTGACAACACCTAGGTGAGGTTATAGAGTGGTGATGGCTGCGGAAACCACCCAAAATGTGCCTCTGATGGGGTTTTTGAGTTACAGAGTGGTGATGGCTGTGGAAACAATGCCAAATGTGCCACTGATGGGTTTTTGGTTTTTTTTTTTTGCCTTCCAGGTGTTGTGTTTCACTACCGGGCTGCCACCAGCAGGTACACCCTGAATTTCACCCAGGCCCACCAGACCTGCCGCGACAACGGCGCCGTCATGGCCAGCCCAGAGCAGCTGAAAGCTGCCTATGAGGATGGCTTTGAGCAGTGTGATGCTGGATGGGTGTCTGACCAGACTGTCAGGTGAGGCTTTCAAAATGCCCCTTCATGTTTTTACCCAAAATTTGTGTGCCTGGCCTGTGCAGACCTGAACTGTTGTTTTGCCATCATTTGTGCCTTGGAGGGGCTGCCTGGAGCAGAGGCTGGACAAGATTAAGAGAATAAAGTGGGTGTTTATTACAGGCCTGCAATAGGTACAGCTTGGGCAGTCAGAAGCCTCCCAGAGGCTGCACCCAAGATGGACAATGGTCACAAGTTTTTCACACAATTAAAGGTTTGGTCCATTTACATTTCAGGGGTTAATCCTCCAATTCCAGTTTCACGTAATGAAGTCATTTACCCCAGTTTGCTGCACTTCAAATCACTTTTGTTCATACTTTCAGGGCCTGAGGCTGTAGGGTGTCCTTGAGCTTCAGGCCCAGAGAGATTTTGTCTGACCAAATTGTGAAAACAGGACCTAACAGTCTGTATGGAGCTCAGAGTTATACCCTAAAGCAGTACAGGATTTGAAAAATATAAAACCTAAAATCCTAAGGCATCGTAATGATAAATTTTCTGCATTTCCAGGTATCCAATTAGACATCCAAGAGTTGGCTGCTTTGGAGATAAGATGGGAAAGAAAGGAGTCAGGACCTATGGGCGCCGCTTCCCTAACGAGACTTACGATGTTTATTGCTACGTGGAGCACATGGAAGGTGAGATGGGTCTGCAAAGCCTGGAAGTGCACTGCAAGGCTTAAAAAGTGACTGGGGAGCCTCATGTGGAAGAGCAGAGAGGAGAAAATTCCTTTTAAAATAAGTTTTGGCTGCTCTGGATCTGAAGGGAGCTGCCAAATGGAGGGAACCTACAGTTTGTGGTCTTGCAGGTCCTAATTAAAGGCCTGTGTGGAGTCTACAGAGAGGCAGTCAGGGTTCATGCTGCCTATGGTTAGTGCAGTAGATCTCACAAAAGCTGCTGTTGAAGTGTCTTATTTTTTCAATGTTATATAAAAGTATTTTCAAAGAAATGCCTTTAATGTTTGAGAAACTGTGTATGCTATATATAAGTATATACAAAGATAGATGTAGTATATGTGCTAACTGTATTGCAGTTCATAAAGTATGTAATTAAGTCTTTTTATATGTCCGTGGCATAAAATTAGACAGATATTGAATTGCCATCTATGTTTAATAGTATCTTTTTAATAATGGGTCATCTCAGGTTCAGAAATAAAAAAAATGTGAAAAAGCTTTGCAGTTTCTGGGCCTAGTTTAGTAAAATTATTACAGAGATACTTTGCATACTAAAGTATATTTTCCACTTACTCCAGTGGCCTGAGTGTGTCACAATGCTGTCTGGCAGGTTTTTATTCCATGCCAGTTCCTAAGTGCCTGTCTAAAAAAGTCTGTTAATTCCCAACTAAACATCCTCAGGGATGGTCCTTGGCCATTACACATTTAATTTGGTGCTCTTAAAGTCAACAGAAAAATAAATCAGCCTTGGCTCTGAGCAAGCCTGCCTTTGTAGGTGTGCATATATTTTTAAAAAGCAAATGCAAAATGCAAGGGCTCAATGTTTGTAATTTGTCTGAGATAAGATATAGATTAGAATATGCAAATTTTGCAAATATGCAAATTTTTCTCCTGCTGGGGACTTAGAGAGATTTTAGTTATTGAAATCAGTAGGTGTTTTATTTTTAATAGCTGAGGATCTGTCCTAGACCACTTGGAGATTTATGCAGTACATGCAACACAGGTATTGCAAAGCCTCCAGAAAACATATATGCTTGAGAATTTTTAACTTGACCTTGAAAATTAAGTGATAGAATTTTGTTAGTGCTTTTCATTTTCTTAATTTTAGTTATGTCCTGTTTACACCTGTCAGTGAGTGGCACCCGTGAGCATCTACAAGTCATGACATTTCATCCTCCATCAGTCCTTGATGGGATTGGATTCTGAATCTCCTCTAAATCAATGCTTTTAAATTCAGTTTGGGTCTTTCCTAGCTCAAAAAAAGAAGGCTTAGTCAAAAACCTAATCCGTATAATTCTTGGGTGAAGAACAATCTCTTGCTCTTTTCCCTCTTCAAGAACAGAGAAGTATAACTAATACAGAGCAGATTGTCCTGGGTGCATGTGAGCCAGCAGTTTCTCAGGGTCAAAATTTATCACTAAACTTTCAAAAATAAAACTTAAGTCAAAACTGGAGCATTTTCCACTGAGGCTGATGGTCTCAGCTTGGAACAACCTGGAACCAGACTGGTGTGTGGCTGAAAGAGGTCACAGTGACTGTGCAGTCCTCATGGATGAAAATGCACACAGTTTCTCATGGACATTAATTGGTTCTTTGTTATAAAATTTAATTTGCCAAGATTTATGAGCTGGTTTCCCTCTCTGGATGCATCTACACTTCTGTCCCTCTGCTGTGGCCTGACAGCTGGATTGTGGTGAGATGATCTGCTTGCATATGAAACATGCAGATTTTAACAAATACTAAGCTAGACCACAATATTGTAGAGATTTGCTTCATTATATTGCATACATTATATTGAACAAGTTTAATGTCAGATTGTTATAATAGTTAGCCAAACACACTCCCCAACTTTTCCCTTCTGTTGTTTTTTGTTTTTTTTTTTTTTTTTTTTGCTTGGTTTGGGTTTCTTTGTTTGTTTTGTTTGTTTTATTTAGGTTTGGGTAATTTTTGTTGGTTGGTTGTCTTGTTTGTTGGTTTTTCTGTGCATGTGAGAGAGATTTTTTTATTTTATCATTCTCTCAGAATTTTTAAAATGATCAGGAGTGTGACAACAACTTTTACGACCTCCAGGAGGAGTTTATGGGTACAGGGTGCAAAACAGTGCAGGTAGGTTCTGCTGAGGAGTTAAATTACTCTGTTTGGACGAGGAGAAGCAGGCACACTCTGAGGAAAAGACACAGTGTCACATCGTGGTGTACTGCAGGATAAACCATCCCTCAGTGCCCTCACAGAAACTTGAGCCTCTGAACCAGACTCCCTATTCCAGGTGGGGCTGAGGAGCCAAGGTGGCTTTGTCCGCTTAACAGCAGCAGTTTCTGACAGGACAGAGGTTAATTTGGAGTGAGGAGGAGCTTGTTAGAAGATACACAGCATCTGTGAGTTTATACTTCAGAACAACTCACCCAGAGAAGATGGAAATTTAGAATGTCAGCGGAATTCTTGGAAAGTTGAATTAAACTAGATTGCTGTGTTGGTAGGAAACTTGCAGATCAAGAGCTAAAGTTGTGCCAGATTTCTGATGGCCCTTTTCTCCAAAGGTTGATCCTGTGAGGTGAGACCTTTAGCTTAATTCATAGCAAAATGAATCTATGGCACTTAGGGTGTGCTTCAATACAACTTTTTCCATGTGAATTTTAAAGCTCATGTCTGTGTACCCTGCCATGATTCAATGCCAAATCTATTAGACTTGCTTGCACTAAAGAGGTCCTTATTTGGAGGGTGTGTGTGTCAGTGGGGTGACTATTCATGGCACAAGCCTGACTAAGGATATCAAAATTTGGGCTATAACAAGGGTCTCACCATGGAAGTCATTGAACACTTATTGGTCTGTTGGCTGCTGTTGGTCTGTCACCCCAGAACGCCATAAATGGTGGTGGGAATTCTTGCAATACATTTTAAAATAAATGTGCATTGAATTTGCAGTACTAATTTGGGTATTTGCACTGAGGATTTGTAGCAGCAACTCCATCTCGATTTTATTCCTTTTTGGCCGTGTGGAATCAGGAAGTTAGCCAGAGACATGGATTTCTCCTTAAATCACAAACTATTAGCTTAAATTGAAACCAGTTATCTAGGCTAACTCTTGCCATTTCCTTGTTCTGAGGAAAGCCAGAGAGATTAAAGACTGCACAATTCTAATTTAAATAGTATGAGTTTTGCTGTGACAGTCAGAAGAATAACTGTGGGAAGGATTGAAAATTTCTGAGCTCCTGGAGATAAAAATGACAACCTGGAGTCAAAGTATCATTAAAAAGGTACTAGGCATGGTGTTTTATTACAAACTATTTTACATTCCTCATATTTCATCACTTATTTCAGCGTACCAAGCACTAACAGAAACATTTAGGATACTTTTAACAGCAGGAAGTGATTTATGAGTAAAGATTTTCAAATGATTGAGCTGCAAAAGTTTGGGTGCTCATCCTTTAGCACCACCAGCCGAAGGGGTGTCTCCTGTGGTGTGATCCCTTGGATGGAGATGGTGGTGGGTGAGGAAGAGTGTGAATTAATTCTTCAGACAAGCAGTGCGTGGTTATCTTCGCAGCGCTGTGGTGTCAGAGATGGAGATAGAACCACCACCAAAGCCCGCTGGTGGAGCGAGTTTGTGCTGAGCCAAGGCACAAACCAGCCCATCAGGATTGTCTCCTGGCCAGAACCCATCAGAGCCCATGTATGCCTGACAAGCCTCCCTCATGTGCAGATGGGGCCCTCACGCTGACAGAGTTATTTTTGGGGTGTCTGTGGGGAAGATTGTACAGCCCTCCTTCCATGCACCACCTCCCCCCAACAGTGAGAGCAGGGAAAAAGGATAAAAACCAAAACCAGATGTCCTTTGAATACTTTCCACCTACTCTCATGCGGTTTTGCTGTTGTCATGGAAATTTCTGTGAGAATGATACTCGTAATTAAAGGAATCATAGTCTGAAATGTGGCCTCAGGTGAGAAGTTTCTTCTGTGTTTTGGGCAGCTAAAGATCTTCTCTGGGGTCTGTTCTGATTCTGGAGCAATTAGATTAGGTTTCAAAACTGGGATACGGTGAAAAAAATCAGTTTTTTTCTCTAGTTCAGGGCCTGTGGTAGAATTATGATCTTTTTCATTATACTGGACACTAATCCAGCCTTAACCCCTCATGCAGTGTTAAGTTCTCAAGAGGATTCCTGTTCAGCCAATGGGTGTGCACAAAATAGACTCAAGACATTCAGGAAAGTTTAGTGAAATCATTGCTGCTGTGCATCAAAATGAATCAACTGACTTGTTCTGACATGCAAGAGAAAAAGACTTCTTCATCTTGTCCAGCCTCCTGCTTTAAAGTTGAACCAAGCTGCTTAGATGTTCGTGTTTTTCCAGCCCTGCAGAGTGGTTTTGGTAATTAGTGACTTTGTTAAGGACACCTCTTTATTACCCTGGTGTGCCGGAGCACCAAGCCCTGAGCAGCAGAGAAAGGGGGATGAGGAAGTTCTTGGTCCTGAAGGCACCAGGGTAAATGTTTTAGTCCTCAAGGTGGTCATGGTATTCCTGCTTCTTTGCACACTTGACTGTGTCCTGGGAATGAAGCTTTCAACAGATTCCATGTTTTTGAGGAAAAGAAAGTTGTGATGGCAGTGTGTCATGACTGCCTGGGTTTTTACTGCTGGCTGTGTCCAGGTGAGGAGCAGTAACCAGAGGTTACAGGTGCAGGTGGGAAAATGCCCTTGGAATGCTCTATAAAACATGAGAAAAGATGGCATTTTGTCACTCTTAGCCAGCTTTTGTCTCTGACCCAGGGTTTCGTCTCTACCCAGCTGTATTCACAGAACCCAGGAGCTTTAACACTCCCAAAGGACATCTCTGCTTGGTGAACTTGGTGGGTTCCAACTCTCAGAAACAAATGAATAAATGAATAGGTCTGGAGTTCACCACAGGCACATTATGCTAAAAAAAAAAAACCAAAAAAAACCCAAAAAAAACAAAACAAAAAAAAAACGAGTTCCCAAATTCTTAGTGGGAGATAGTGTTTCTTCTCCTCAAACAAAACTATCACAGAGGAACTAAAATGAAAGGCACTGAAAAGTTTTTGTCTTGGCTTTGTTTTTGTTTTTTGGGGTTTTTTAAATTTTTTTTTAGTTTGGGGTTTTTTTTTGTTTTGTTGGGGTTTGGTTTTTTTTTTTTTTTGTTATGCTGGGTTTTTTTTTGGTGGGGTTTTTTGGTTTGGGGTTTTTCTTTTTTTGTTGTTTTTTTTTTACTTGTTTGTTAGTTTTTTGGTTTTTTTTAATTGTGAGAATTAAGCATTTCCTCCTATGGGAATGATTATCTTTTCATATAATCAATATCCCTCTGCCTTTTCTAAGCCTGGCTTTGGTTGACTGTGAAGGGTGTAGAGTCTGAGTGCCTGACCACAAGGTAAAGCTCATGAGCACCAAATTCTGGATGGGACAGCAATTATCACAGAATAATTAAGGCTGGGTAAGAATAATTTTGAGATCATTAAGCCCAACCATCAACTCAGCACCACTACCCCAGAGAAGAGAGGTTGTGTGTGGCTTTGGTTCTAGCCTGCCCTTCCTCCTACCTTGCTTTTAAGTTGTGTGATTCATGACATTCACATCTACCAGTGTGCCCAGCTCACCCAGATATCTCCTGAGGAGAGAAAGTGAATCAAAGCAATTAAATTTGCTGTAAAATCAGCTGATAAGATTGGTAGAGCTGATTCTTGTAGAACTTAAACTTTTTCCTCAAGTATTGCAGGTGAATCAGCTTTTGTCCTCAAGAGAAAAATCTGACTTCTTCATCTGCCCCCATGTTTTGTAAAGAGATGGAAAAAGCCTGACTTTCATCAGGTATCTTTTTTGACCAAGCAAAACAAACACATGTAAGAGGAAAATCCTGGGGATTCTTGGAGTGCAGTGACCGCTGAGGCTGCTCCATCAGCCTGAGGCTTGGTTTGGAACAGGAGCCAGCAATAACACACATTACATTATTGTCTGCAGCCTAAACACTGTCACGTTCTCCACCCCACCCCCTGGTACTGCAGAACCAGTTTTTCTTCATCTGCTGGCCTAAGCCCTGGGCTTTGCCTGCAAAATATTGCTGAGTTACTCAGGGTGTGCTCCAGATATAAAAACAATGCACGTGGCTGTTTAACACACACAGAACTGAATTTTCCCTGCCTGGTGTTGGTGGCTATGTCATTTGTTTGTCCAGCAGATGAGTTTTCCCTCTTAATTTCCTTGTTTTCAGGGTTTTGGCTGGGAAACTGAGGGGCTTCCAGTCATCTTAATAAAAACCCTGTAAGAGTGTGGTGGGATCTGTCCTCCTGTTAAATATGGAAGCTGTGGTGCTTTCAAAAACAGGAGTAAATTGTAGAGACTGCATGGATTAAATACATTTCGTTAACTTCAGAATTACTTTTCTTACTTTTTAGAAGAAGATTCTTTGCAAGGCTTGAGTCCTTCTCTCTTTGATACTTGGAAGGAGTCGGAGTGTTTCAGCCATGTGCTAGAAGTGAATGAGATCAAGAAACCCCAGGAAAGCCCCCATATTTTAATTTTTTTTTTGTAACGTGGTTTGAAAAGCTTGCAGAAACAGAACAAACTGTCAAGTGTTTCTGGATTCACATATCAACCAAGCCCTTTATTAAGCTCTTTCTTTGTTTTCCACATTTTATCCCAACAATTAATAAGCGTGTTAAGTGCATATTTAATCACAGAGAATTTTAATCTATTTCAAACTGGAGAGACAAATTGAGGAGTCATCGCTCCTAGAGTAACTTACTGCTATTTGCAATATGAATTTTGCCCAGTACTTGATTTTTTAAAAATAAGAAATGAGGAATCATAGAGAAATGCTCTCTAACTACAGCAATTACAAGACGGCATGTTTTAACATCTTTGCCCTTTATCTTATCAACAGCATTCCTGAAATAAATGCACATTTACTTGGTATATGATAGAATTTTGCTGATTACCCTGCTGCCTTTTTGCCTTCTTTGTGAGGTTGTTATCACAAATTCTTGAATATACCAATTAGATGTCAAATACATTGTATTTCACTTATTGGATTGTTTTGGTTAAATGTGTTTTTCCTTAAATATGTGTGGGCTTCTTTTTTTAAATTGGTTTGGTTTGGTTTCTTTGTAAAACTATCCTTGACAAAGATGGTGTTTTTTTGACAGCAGCCAATTTTAACAGATGGACAAAATAAGCCCATGTGGGGTCAGTAGAATATATTCAGTGCAGAGAAAGATCTGGTACTCATCTCTTTAAATGTGCAGGATTATCACTTTTGCAGACACAGGCACGCTCCAAGGCAAACTTGAGGCAGACTTCTGCCTAGAAAGTGCAGCTTGTGAAAGTCAGTTCTCTGCAAAGGGACCTCTCTTTAAGAAGAACCCTGCATTTTGAAATCTTACACCAAGACTTAACCCTTCACTAAGTTTCTCTGTCTTAACTGAGTGCAGATGACAGCTCAGAGGAATAAATAGCACTGACTTTAATGATGTGGTGTACAAGCTCCATTTGGAGCCAATGATCCAAATCACCTGATGGAAAAATTGCCCTTCTAGTAATCCTGCACTGTTTGCCCTTTTTCCTGTGTATCCTATAGTTTATCTCATAAGAAATGTTGTGGGATTGTCTGCAATTATTTTTTTATTAACAGAAGTCACGGAAATTCATTGTTCTTCACTTTTCTCGCTCGCCTAACTGGACTGATATCTGCTGTATAATTGCAATTAAATTGCATTTTAACTACTAATTTTCATATACATCATGGCTTCTGTGAGAGGATCAGAGAACTGTTCTCAGAGCAGAGAGGGCTGCTCTGGAGAGGCCTTTCTTTGCTCCCTTGTTTCATGGTGCTGCTTCTGGGACAGGACTGTGGAATAGCTGCACCCATCACCCTGTGCTGGACATGGCAGCAGAACTGGCAGGCAGATGCAGAAGGACGTGAAACAAAAAATGGTCATTTTCTGTGTGGTCTGAAAAGCTGAATGAGCCATTCTGAGGACGAATAGCTCTTTGCTTCCCTTATCTGTCCCTCTACCTCCAAGCTGGGAGCTGCACACAATGTGCATAAAGCAAATTACACTATGGGATTGGTGCTACAGCTGTAATAACAAATCAGAGTTTCTACCTAGGAGGAAAAAGAAAGCTGGCACCTTGCCTCCTTTCACACTTGCATTCCTTTCAGGCCCCAAACAAGTGTAATATTGATGTGAATGAAACTGCTCGGGGTGATGTAGTTTCTGTCTGCATTTTTCTGTGTTCCCCCCAGACCTGTGCAAGGGTAGGACAGACTGGCTGGCGTGGAAAAGCAGTGTTTTCCACAACAGTGGCTGTAGTGTGCTGGCCTGCTGGGGCTGAGGGAGGGCATTGCCGTCTTGCAACAAATATTTTGATTTTGTGCTCCTGTTTTGTACACCAGCATCTCATTTTAGGTCTGGCTGGTTTCATCTGAAGTCTAAGCAAAAGCTGGAAAAGGGTCAGTTTACTGCTTCATTCCCAGGACATGAACATGAGAGGCTTGACTTTTCTTTAGAGTGTTTGTGTGAATGAGGCAACCAAGACAACTGCATAATGGTGGTTTACCTTGGAAGCAAAATATTAGATGTGCTATTTGCTTTGTTTTAGCGTCCAACTGGATGGTTATTGCTTACAAACTGTTATTCCTTGGAAGCTGAACTATGCCATCAACTTTGTGGACTAATTCAGCTTCTCCACACAAAGAGGGCTTTGTGCACGCAACATGTCTTGTGCATTTCCTCGCCTTTGTTTCCAAATGGGACGAGAGGAAGACTGATGGAAATCCAACATTAGGAGCTGCTCTAGAGCAGCCAGTGAAGAATATTTCCTGTTTTTTGAGTGTTTGAAGTGAGATTCTAGCAATGCCTAAAAGGGCCAGATAGGAGGCTTGCAGAAGTAGGTTTGCTTTATGGGAAAAGTAAATTCTGATGGACTGGATTAAATTAACTCAGTTGAGCTGCAAATTCTACTCTAACAGGGGTCACAGTGGAGCCTCAAGGCTGCTGTTACCTCTGCTAGAGACCAAGGAAGGGATTTGGTGTCCAGCCACAGTGTACTTCATGGCATAAGGTTTGCCTATAAATGCTCATGCTTTGCGGCAGTTTAACTTTCAAATTCAGGCCTGGAACACTTGGTTTACAGCCATCTGATTATTTTTCTCTATAAGGAAAAAAAACCCTCATGTTTTGGGAAAAAATCCCCAACCTTGCAGGACTCTGGAATTGATGACGGCGGAGCGTGCCACTCAGCCTTTGTTACCTTTTCTGTTTCCTCCTGCAGATGAAGTGGTCCACGTCTCAGCCCCTGAGAAGTTCACCTTCGAGGAAGCTAGGGAGCTGTGTGAGGAGCGAGGAGGTGTCCTGGCTTCCGTGGGGAACCTCTACGTGGCCTGGAGGAACGGCTTTGACCAGTGTGACTACGGGTGGCTGGCGGACGGCAGCGTCCGCTACCCGGCCTCGGTGGCGCGGCCCCAGTGCGGCGGGGGTTTGCTTGGGGTGAGAACCCTGTATCGCTATGAGAACCAAACAGGCTTCCCTTACCCCGATAGCAAGTTTGATGCCTACTGCTATGAACGTAAGCATTTATTATTTTTCTTTTCTGGGTGGGGATTTGCAGCATGCTTGCCGCTAGAAGTGCTTCCTTTGTCGCGTGTTTTGTGTCGGTTCTTGCGGCGCGCACGGGTTTTTGGGAACTAAAACGTTGTTGTCTTAAAGTAACATTGTCAATTTCTTAAAGTAACGTTGGTAGGTTTTAAGGCAGGATTTCAGCCTGAGCAGCGTTTTGACCATGAGTTTGTGCGTGGTCCGTATTTTGGAGCCTGAGCACACCTTGGTACCTTTGTATCTGGTCAATGGGCGCCAGACAGACATTCAAAGACCCCCTGGGCATGTCACCTCCGCCAGGTGACTCTGCCTTGGCAGGAGGCTGGACTAAACAACCTCCAGAGGTCCTTTCCAATCACATCTATTCTGTGGTTCTGTGATAAATGTCCTAAAGGTGAACAATGGATATTCTGTCTCTGTTGATGGCAGCAAGAGAAGCTATTCACGGACTGCAAAGGCTGGCCACTTTCAGATCTCTCAATACCAGTAATTTGGGGCTATCTCTGGATCCCAGGCACATTCTCCCATCACTTTCTTTCTCTTTCTTACTCAGTGTTCCGTGGGCCAGTGGGTGGTCTAAATTGCCTTTCTTACTGCTGTTTGTTTCCCTCCTGGTATTTTCACAGGCACTTCAAGTGCTCACCGCATTCACATGGTAGACTTCACCAATCTAAACCAGATGTCCTCCACACCTGTCAGCTTTCTTTTGGGGTCAGATATTGCCCTGTAAGCTCATCTATCTTCAGTGCCAGCTGCCTGGCTCTGTTATGGTGCAACCTCTCCTTGAATGGGTTCCTGTTGTCCCAAAAGGTTCACGAGCTTCCCAGCTGAATATCCTGCTTCCCTGAGACTTGCAGCCTCAGCACAAGGGGGTTGGACAGCTCAACTATTTCCCTGCAGGCCTCTCTGTCCAAGGAAGTTCCTTGTTGCAAATAGCATGACTGACATTAACGTTGTGTTGACTTAAAATTTCAGAACTTGGTCATTAACTATGAATATTTAGGTTTTTTGGACTCAGTTCAGTGACTGTAACTCAGAACTACTTGAAATGTGCAGTATGTACTGTCCCCATTTTTGAGGATAATGAACTTACTGCAGCTGCAGATCTTTCCAGCTCAGGCACTGAAGACCCATTTATGAGCAAAACTTACTCTTTGAGAACAAATCCCAACATCTGCTGCAACATTATGGTCTGGCTGTTCTCAGACACTGTTGGTTTGTTGTTTTAATTTTCCTTTATAGTTTGTGGGTATGATGTTCCAAAACTTTGCATGTGGAAATAGTCCTAATGGAACTGGTTACAGGAAAAAGGACTTAAGTTCAGGAGTCTGTGCTCTAATCTGCAGAGCAGCATTTTGTCATATCCCTCCTCCTGCTCCTACTCCAAATTGTTTATGACCTGTTTAAAGTGTTGTGGATAAAAAAGACTTTAATGAGGGTGTATTTCATAAGTCCCTCTAAAAGACTGGGGTAAGAACTGAACATTTTGCCTGTAATCTAGTCTTTAGTTCGGACAAATTCCAACCTGCTGTTTATTTTTGTGAATTTCGCTGCTTTCAAGCAAGATGTGCCTTTACAATGTTCTTTCCAGAAGTTTTAGTTAGCACAGTTTGTGGTAACATACCATTTGTTCCAAAAATGACCTTGATAGGTATTGGGTTGTTGCCTTTTATATAAAGATTTTTCCTGAGAAGTCTTGCCCTTGGTATATAAAGAATAAATATTTCATCACTTTGCAACCCAGGAATAGACGGTTCAGGACTATCAAACTTTTTACAAGAGAAAATAAGACTAAACAGAACCAAAATAATTTGGTAGAGGCTGAACAGCTCTCCAGCACTTTTAATTACAAACAATGGAATATAAGAATTAATTGAACACTGCTGGCCAGAGGACTCAGGTTTTGCCAGATGCATCTGCCTTTGTATAGGGAAATGCAGGAGTGTCATGCTATACCCTCCTTCAGGGTGCCACAAATTTCAGAAGTTACTGAAAACTCTCCCTCCCTCTCAGAAGGTGCTTGGGATCTCACAGGAACCAGCTGTGACTCCTCACTGCTTTTGCTAAAAGATTTATGCAAGTGGTGAGTAATGAGACTCCCTGCCCAGCATCTTGGTCCTCCACATCTCAAGCAGCTGCCTGGTGCAGTGGCTTTAGAGTGAGTCACTCTCTCCCACTGGGGCCTTGGAGCCAGTCCCTTCTTTGGGGCAGAAAAAGGGAGAGGATAAAGAAAAAAATAAGGCTCTGCATGAGAGCAGAAGGCTTGAATTTCAGCCCTTTGTTTCAAATCATCCTTTGTCTGGAAGTTTCTTCCGAAATTTCCCATTATCTCAGTTTCAAAGTTCCAGTCCACCACAAAATCTGTTGTCCCCCAGCTCTGCCTGCTTTGGGGTTGGCATTAAGCTCTCACACAGTGATTCCCACAGTGCCTGACAACACAACTGTCCTGCCCAGGAGCTGGGCTCTCAGTGAAACCCCAGGCCCTGCTCACAGCTCTCACTGTGTGTCTCACACCTCGTGGGTGTCTCTCCCTCCTCACATGGACGTGCAGTCACACCACAGCACCTCTGTGCTTCTTCAAGCTGTTCCTGACTGCACAAAGACAAATTGTGCCTTTGGGAACAGGGATATCTCCTTCATCCTGCTCAGGCTCCTCACTCCTGGTTCGTGATTTTGAGTCTCTCTGCTGGAAAGTCTCAAAATGTTAATTTTAATTCTTTAATTGAGAAACCTCAGTCCATATCTTGAGCATTTTGCTTGCTTTTAAAGAGGAATCATAGTTATTGAAGTACATGAAAACCACAGGGAGTAAATTCAATTTAAAAATGATATTCACTAGTTTCAGTAGAGCAGCCAACCTGGACAACTTTTAAAGTACAGTTAAGTTCAGGATTTTAACTTCAGCAGTGTTATGGGTACAAAATTACATTGTATGAAGTGTCTTGACTTTATGAAAATAAGAGTGGCCCAGACTAATACTACATGATTTAAAATCTAAAAGCCTTGTTAAAAAACCCTGAAACTTTCTCCCCTTTGATCACAAGTGCTTTTCACTCTTCAAAAACCACATGGGTCTAAGTTTCTGAAACATTATCTTTGTGTTTCATTTCATACCTCCAAGGCTTTTGTCGGACCTTTTCTTCCTTTCTTTATTTTCCTTTTTTTTTTTTTTTTTTTTTCTCTCTGAGAGATACCTAATCATGTAACTGATGGGGCCTGAAAAGGTTTCAGGTCAGACACATGATTAAGTACTTGCAGCTCCTTGGAGGCTATCATCAGAGGGAAAGTTTTTCGAGTGTTAACATATAGGACTTATAGTAACATGCTTAAATTAAAAAAAAAAAAAAGAACAGCTGTTGCTGAGCTCTTATGCTAATTTGTAAGAGATGAAAACATTTCATCATTAAGAAAATGATGAATATAATTTCAATCATTTAAAATGTATCTTTTTAATAGATACAAATTTAATAATTAGTTCTTTCAGAGAGCTATAGGGGATTTACTTAATCCAGTACTTCAGCCTCCTAGTCTCTCCAGGGCTAATTCACTGGAATTTGTAGACATGTTGTCATAGACTTCAGCTGACTTTGGATGGACCTTTTTATCTCACAGGACCCATTGAACAAATTGCACTCCAGAAATGCACTAATCAAAATGCCTTCAGCTTTTTAACTTACATACCTGCAGCAAAGCTGAACTTGATGAGCTCTGTACAGAGAGGTGGTTGGATTTTTTGAAACAGAAATCCCCTTTTTGCTGAGAAACATTGATTTATTAAAGCTGAATTCTTTCATAGACCTGTATTGGTTTTGGCGAATCTTTCAGCAAAACATTTTTCACTCTGACTCAAAACACGTGTAGACCGTTTCTCTCTGGATTTGCCCATTCTCTTTCCCATTTTCCTCTCTCATTTTGACTTTGTTTCATGCACCTTTATTGCTTCTCTTTTGTTACACCACTTTGGTTTGGCATCGCGGCTCAGTTTTAGCAGGAGATTGGAAAATTCCAGTTCTGGGCTGGTGTTGCCATGTGCCTTCCTCAGGAATGGAGTCCACGCTGCTCTGATTGTTCCAGCCCAGCCCTGTCGAGAGTGGATCCAAGTCTGCCTCTGCTCGGGGCTGAGGCCCTCTTGCTTTGATGCTTCATCCACCTAAAGCTCAAAATCACAGCGCTACTCTGTAGGAGAAATATAGGGAATTATGACCTCCACAGGGCTTTGAGGCGTCCTGCAGCACGAGCCACCACCGTGGCAGGCTCAGGAAGCATCCACAGTGCTCCTCTTGTCCTGCAGCAGGAAGGATAAAGACTGCTAGGCACAGCTCAGAAGCTGGCAGGAAAAACGCTGTCCTCCCCTTCTGCTGCATGTGACTTAGCTTGGAAAACCTTGAATAGCCGGGCAGCTCTGTCCTTCTCTACAGCAACCGTCGGTAGCTGCGTGTCCCAGCTATTTCCTGGATGAGGGAATTATTTCCAGCCTGATGTCAGGGGCTGTGTCACGGGAGATCTGTGGATTTCTGATCAGTTTGGGAACGGACGCAGAATAATGAAGACATCGGGCGTGGCGAAGCACGAGGAGCAGAATTGCCAATCTGAAGGGGAAAAAAAAGCCAAAAAAGAAATTTATCTCTGAAGGAGCACATACAGCGCTGGGCATAATTAACACAGTGTGCTCCAGCATTTCGGAGTCCAGTATCAGAATGGGGAAATGCCTTTGGGCAGGTGGGGATCCCAAGGTCAGGGCACTGAGCACAGCCTGTGCAAGGCTGCTGGCTCTGCTCAGGCCACCTCTCTGTGAAGATGAAGCTGTGCAAAGAGATTACCTCCAGACAACCATTCCCCAGCCTTTTATTATCTTCCTAGGAAAGTAGATTTGTGTTCCTCTCTCAGATATGCCGTTTGTCAAGCCCCCCACAGCTGCAGAGATCCTTGGTAATTTCTTGGCCCAGGTGTGGCTGTAGTAAATCCCTGCTTCTCTCTGCTGGGCTTATGGTGAGCAGCACATCCTTGCAGCTTCCTCACCCCACTCTTCCTCAGGGGTTTGAGAGGTCAGTTAGACCATGCTGAAAACTGCAAGAAGACCTCAATCCACTCCAAACCAGCCCGTGCTGTTCATCTCTTCAGTGTCTCGTCCTGAGAAGGAGGGGAAGGATGTGGTCCCTGGGTGCAGCTCAGCCTTCTAAATGCTGTGTAAGGTGGGAGCAGAGATTTATCAACCTGACTGATGTATGAGGAGCAGCTGTTTGGAGCACCATGAAGTGCTGGGGAGGAGATGCTTCTTTTGCCTGAGCAAGTGAACTTGCATTTGCCTGAATGATTCAAAACTGGCTGCTCTAAGAACAACCTCTAAGTGCAAACATTGTGGCCAGACAGAGAAAGGAAAGAGAAGAAGACACAGTTGGAGGCATTTTCCTTTCATAGCCTCAAGTCACTGGGTAGGTTAGGTAACAAGGAGAGGATGAAGAATGTGAAGAAGGGGAAGGTCCACCCCTATAAGTGTCCAACTGCAGGAAACATGAATTAATTTTGCTCTTTGTCGCCTTTGCTCCATTGCTGTGGGGTTCTGGGCATCACCCATGGCACACAGGGGTGATTTCCCTCCTTTCACACCAGGTGGGGAGAGCAGAGCACCAAGAATTATGCTCTCAGTTCTTATCCAGGTGACAGTCTTGGCCCTTTTTGTCCTTCAATTGTTTTCTTGCGGTCTCGAAGCAAAGATTATTGCTTTTATTTGGTGCTGGGTTACAGATTTAATTAGGAAGAGCTGACTAAAGAGGCTTGCTGATTATTTTTTTCTTTTTGGTCCTCTTTGGCAGTTTCATAATAAGTAATGTGGAAAGAGAAATGTTTTTTGCTATTGTTCTTTTGTGGATAGATTGGCAGGTTATAATTCGTTCACAGAACTACACTTGCATGTGGGGAAACCAGGAGATAACATATCTTTCTCCCTTCAACCATCTGACTTCAGAAGTTATGAAATAGCAAGTGGTTTCACTTAAGAGTGTTTGTGCTCACAGAGCTGAAAGAGCTGCTGCCTCTGCTGTTTTGTTAGCTGGAAGAAAAGACCTTGGGCAGTGGTGCGAAGAGGATGCAAAACTTTTCATTATAAGTTTTCCTTGCAAATAAGACAGCCTGATAGTTTTCAAATTTTGGGGTATTTTTTAAGAATCCTGTTGGTTTTCTCTGATATGGCACATGCTTTGTAAGCAGGAACAGATCCTGCACTTAAATTTTCATATTTTTCTCATTACCTTTGGCTTTTGATTTTGACGTCAAAACAGAGTGTAGGTGAGTGGGAGTATGCACCTGGAGTTACAGAGAAATTCTTACAGCTGCACTGTCAGATTTTGAATTCTGCTACCAAAACTCTCATTATTTATGAACAAAATCCCACATGCCCTGTGCACCACTGCTTCTGGAAAGGCGTGAATGAGCAGGTGCTGGATCAGTGCCATGATCAGAGGCTTCTTGCTCAGTCTGTAACTCAGAGCACCACTTTTTTTCCTTTCCTTTTCTCTTTTATTTTTTCTTTTTTTTCTTTTTTTTTTTCTTTTTTGATCTGTTCTTAATCTTAGACTTGTTCAGCTTGGAAGGCTCTGCCAGTAATTTAAACTCCAGCTGGCAAAACTTTTGGACTCAGGGGAACATTCAAGGCTGTCCTTTCTGCCAGGGTTGGTAGCAGGGAAGGAAGAGACACCAAGAAGAAACTTAACAAATTAACATTTAAAAAATATGTAAAAATTAACTAAGGCAGCTCTCTGCATTGGCATCATGCTCAAATCGGACTCAAAGATTTCAAGCATTAATTTTGAGTGTCTTAACATTATTTATATTTTGAAATAATTTATTTTGGCTGTAATTCACAGAAGGAATTCACTATTTCCAGTTTTTGTTCCAACCTAAAGCACAATTTTGTTGTTTTGCCTGTTAGCAATGACTCAAAACAATCTCTTCCTATAGGGTCTATGTCCTTCCAGGTTCTTTGGTACATATCTAAATGTAAACAGATAAACAGTATTTCTGAGTGCAGAAAAATTGCTCCAGTGGTTCAAGTTAGGTACATGGGTAGGTCTGGTATTGCTAAAAAATCATGGCTACAAATGATAATATATATAATTTATATATAAATATAATTTTTAAAATAAACATTTCTCCTCCATAAAGTACACTAATACTAATACCAAATTAAACAGTACAGAACATACTAAAATTCTCTTCTGGTAACTGCAAAGTTAAACCAGGTTTGAAGTTGTGCAGCTTGATTTCCTTGAAGAAATAGTAAGTTTCAATATTGCTCCATAATTTTGAATCCTTGTTTAAGTCATGGGGGAAAAGAAGAAGAAAATGCTTTACAGTAAAACCATAAACTAAATAAATAGGGAGTGAAAAAGTATAACTTCTCTGCAACGTCATACAGCCCTTCCAAAATCAACTTCATGCATGTTGTTCAATGTAGAAGGAATCGATTAAAACAACAACAAAAAAAACCATAGCCTTTGATATGAGCAGCTGTTGGTGAGATAATTTGCTTTCTTGCTGCTAATATGTTCATGCATTTTATTAGGAAAATCTGTCTCATGTCTTGAACCAGAAGGAGGACAAAGGAGATAGCATATTGCACGCATGATGCAAGGAGTACAGTAATGCAAAACATCTGGGTGGAGTGGAGGACAGCTCAAACTGGTGTTGTCTATTAAAAAAGCAACCTTCTCTTTGTTTATTCTTTTTTTCTTATCACACAGAAAAAAAAAATAGCATGGATATATTTCTCATTGAAGAAGCAGTGTCGGGTTTTTTTTATCCACTCAAATAAGTTTGCACTCCTGAATGATGTGAGTGAAAAAACTTGCATGTAATTGTTTAGACAAAGTGACTTTAGAGTTGCTCATGTTGATTTTAACCAGAGCTGAATTGCACACAATTTCCATGGGAAAAAATCTGGCTGTTTATTGATAAACTCTTAAAAAATATGGGTTCTACTTATAACACTCTATAAAGGTAATATTTATTGATTCAGTTATTAATATAAGCAAACCAAATATGCTTGGTGTTTTTTCAGGTTGGCATAATAAATGTGTACCTATTCTGTCAAGTCATTTGCAGATAATAAGTCATGAATAATAAATATCTGCATCCCAGGCATAAATATCTGAACTCTTGGGACTTCCAAGCATTTCTTGGAAATCTGGAAGCTGCGTAAGTGGTTGTGAGTAAGTGTATACAATTTCCCAGCAGCGATGAAATAAACTTACCTTTTTTTTTCCACAGATTTAAAAAAATTTGTCCACATTGCCCACATTTTTGTCCAGCTCTGTTAGAGGGTATTAACGTTTTTTATATTTGTTCAGAGGGTGATCCTGATGCTCACTCAAAGTGTGGCAGCCGAAGCCTGAGTGAGTGTTTGTGTTGGCTGCAAAACCAATTCCATCCACATTAAGGAAACTGATCCTGTGATTAGAAGGGAGAGATTGAGACTTTGCTGCCTCCTTTCCGTTTTGCCATTTAAAAAAAAAAAAAGTAAAAATTGCTGTTGAGGAAAATGGATTAATTCTTTGGTAGAGATTTAAGAGCTACCACTCAGTAGCACACACCACTTGTGTGCATCCTTCATTTCCCAAGCTGTGAAGCAAAACTTGTGAAGTTTAAACCAGCCCTATGCAAGCAGAGAGGGGAGGAAAAAATATTTTAACTTAAAATAAATGAATACAAACCATTCTATATATATATGTAGCTACATCTTCTTTGTAAAACCACAAAAAATTTAAATTTGTGGTAGGGAAAGGAGTCTGCTCCTTTTTTTTTCTGCTGGCAAAGAATACCACCACTTCTAAACAGAGCGACGTCATATTTTCTTGCCCTCACAATTTCCTTTTCACTTTCACTTCTCATTCAGGAAAGCTGAAATATCAACCTTTTAACCTCATTTTCCTGCTCTGTAATTCTACACCTTCTTCTAGAAATTTTGAGCAGTTATCCTCTGACCAGTCCCGGGTCTTTTACAAAGGTGGCATTTTCAAAGCTGAGTGTGTGAAACTGAACAAATATTTGTGTCACCCTGAGTGGCACCTGCAGAATTCATATCTGCAGCTATCAAAGGAGCACCTAATTAGCCATGGGCATTTGAAAACACCTGGTTTGTGCATGTGTGTTGCTCATGCTTGAGTATAAATTGTACAATAATGTAACTGTTTTGCTTTCCGTGTGCAAGGGGAAGAACCTTATTTAATTCACTACATGCTAAGCAAGATTTTATTTTCCAAGAGGTTCTAGGTGTAATCATGTCTGTCTGGTAAACAGTGAATCCTCATTAACACAGATTGTTTAATGCATTCTTCATATGCTGAGTGTGATTTAAAAGCTGTCTTTTTCTCTTTATTTGCATCCTTATAAGGCTTTTGACTCTCAGTCGCTTAGCAGTTAACAGCAGTGGTTTAAGATATTTACATCTTCTACCCATCTGCTCCCATTGCCCTTCTGAAGATTACTGACCTGGAAAAACTGGCAGAAGGGAAGATGGTTCCAACCTGGGCTTTTCCTGAGGAAAACCTTTTTCTGAGCACTCACTTTTTCCAGGAATTAAAAGTCTGCTGACACGCCTTGCAGTGTTAGCACACATTTCCTCCTCAGATGGCATGGCAATGTGGGCTAAAAGGAGTAGAAAAGCAGCAAGGCCACCAGGTTGTTTAAAACATCACAATCTGGAAGGACCTTGTGCCTCCTGTTCATCTAGGATAGCAACTCCCTCACCTTTTCCATCGTCCAGAGGGTTCGGCACTTTGCCTTTGCATGTTCAGCGCTCCCATGGAAGCATTTCTGTGTGTGGAGGAGTTTCAGATGTGCATCTTTGAAGTGTTTTCAAAAGATCAACATCATTTTAGTAGTATTAAGTTTGTGATCTTACGGTTCAACATTCTCACCTTTACCCACAATAAATTTCTCCCAGCATAATTCAAAGGCAGGGCAGCAGCAGCACTTTCTGGTGGCATGCTTGATCCTGATGCTTGAGCACACTCTCACTGCAGTGAGGATTCCTTTTGGCAGTTTGTAATTATGTGCTGAAAATAAACTAAAGCTTTATTTCAGTCCCTTGATACATCTGAGTTGGATGCTGCATCAAGCTTTGAAGAAAACCCACAGCTCTCCTCATTTGTGACATCTCAAAATAAAATTTTATGTCCCCAGATCAGTACCTGGCAGGTTGATGGTCACTCATGTAGCACAAGAACTTCTAGGGGTAATTATATAAACCACAAATATGAAGAATTTTGCTATTTTTTTCACTTCATCTGACTTTTAAGTCAGGCATTCTGCAGCTTTACAGTGTTTTATTGCATGCCATTCAATGCTCTAAAGAACTACCTAAAACCTTTGAGACTTACACTTATTTTTCAGCATGGCATTTATTTTCTGTTGGGGGCATTCAAACTAATGAACTAAAGTAGCTTGTGCACTGACTGTACCTTTTTTTGTTTTTGCTTTTTTTTTTTTTAAAGCTAAAAAAGTCACAACAGAGCCTACAACCATCGAGCCTGTGACATCCCTGAGAACTGACAGCGTGAAATCATCTCCTGCCGGAGCTCCTGTCGAACCTCCCATCTCTGAGACCCCACTCACTGAAGTGCCTGCCACCCAAACAGTTTCTCTGGAGGAAACAACCCCAGAGTCTGAGGAAGACACAGAAATGACTACTGATGTGGCTGAGGAGAAAAGGGAGATGGAGGTGCTCATGGAGAACATTCCGCTCACCACCCTTCTACCTCAGACTGTCACCGATGGCGAAATATTCACTTATGACACACTGGGAAGGACTGAATACGATGTCTCACCCAGGCTCACAGACACCACCGCCCCAGATTTGGAACTGGATCACACTCACTCTGAAGCAGAGTTGCCCGAGGAACAAGGTAGGTCTGAAAGCATTGAGGACGCTTTCTTGACCTCTGTAATTTTTCAGGATAGCACAGCTGTAGCTAAGAGTTCCACTGGTTTTTGGGAAGATGCTGAAACGGGAGATGCACAGAGGCATGATGTTGATAATCAGACTGAGCAAATAGAAGTGGGTCCTCTGAGGACAGCTACAGATAGCTTCTTACAGACTTCTCGCAGAGAGGCTGCCAGGACAGGGACTGCAGATTCACTAACCAAAGAGAATGTGTCTCACATTGCCCACCTCACAAATGCACCCACGAAAAAATCTCTGGAGGCAAAATCTGACGAGAAACTTACAACTGTTGTAATCCCTAAAGCTCTGCTCACCCGTGAGTCTGCAGAGAGGGAGGGCAGCGAGAGCATGCACACTGCTGTGTCTGGCACAGATTCTGGGGTGGCTGCTGGTCATTACCCAAGACCAGAAGTGCCTGCTGCATCAGAGACACTCCTAGATGAGCAAGCAGTAACCACTGGACAGTTTTCTGCAGCGAAAGAGTCAACACCCTGGGTTAAATTTAGCTCTGCAACAGCATTTGACAGCGAGACCTCAGCTCAAGGGAGCACAGAGGACCTGAGGGATGTGCAGCCCACCGTAGCATCTGGAACACCTGTATCCTTTTCTGTGTCAGCTGCTGACCAAACAGAATCTGAGGCCATCTCTGGAAGCACCAATGCCCTGCCAAGCTTTGGAGAAGGCACCGTGTCTCTTGTCCCCTCATCTCAGCAGACAGAAGCATCAGCTGTCTTAGAGGAGCAGGAGGAAACAAAACAGCCAGAAATGAGGACAACAGATGTGGAGGTCCCTCATTCCACAGCTGCCATTCCTCCATGTATTGCAGCAGAATCTCAGGGATGTTCTGCAAGGGAGAAGATCACACAGGCCCCTCCAGGTTCTGGCACGTGGCTGCCAACAGATAAAGAAGAGGGGTACATGACAGAAGAATCATCTCACACTGGAAGAGTGATTGAGTTAGCTACAGAGGATGGCTTCTCTGGAATGGAGCCCTCATCATCTCCAGGGCACATTGTGGAATCCACAGTGCATTCAGGAGCTCCAATTTCAGCAGCTACAGATGCAACTGAGACAAGCAGAGAGCCAGCAGAGACCACAAGGGATGAAGAAGTGGTATCATCTGATTTTGGTCAGACTAGAGACACTACAAGTGTAGCCCACACGAGCAGCTCCCTGGATTTGGAAATGACCACAGTATCCAAAATACCAGTGGAAGAAAGTAGTGCAACCATAGGGTTTTTTAGCTCCCCAAGTGTAACTGTATTGCCAAGGGCTGTGCCCACAGCTGTGGGGGTAACAGAGCATGAAGGAGATGAGACGTCAGGGGCAGAGGGAACTATTAAATTTACAGGTGTAACCAAGGTAGATACTGCAGTTCCACAGAAGGAGTATGATGCTTCCCTAGTTCCAGTTACTGTAGACAGTGAGGTCACTAGAGATATGCCAATTACTGATCAGACTCCTTTTGATGATGTCTTTCATACAGAAGCAACAGAAACAACTGCAAAACATAGCAAGGTGTTCCCAGAACTCTCCACACTGGACCAAGGTTTGGAACCAAGAACTGCCACACTGTCTGTGACATCTGCCCACACACACGAACCAGAGGTGTCACCAGGATCTGAATGGTCTCAAACAGCAGTTCAGGAGACACTGGATGAGACAGGCTCAGCTTATGAGGAGATGTACCCAACCACAGAGGCACCTGTGCCTGAAATGGCATCCACAGACCACGGAGGAGTTCTGGCACCTGAGGAAACCAGCACCTGGTTGCACCTCACAGTGACTCCAACAGCTGGAACTGCTCCTGACCAGGATGAGGAGGTCACTGAGGTGATGCCCATAACTGCTGGAACTGAAGCAAAGACACAGGACAGCCCAGGAACACCCACTGTGGAGGAAGATGATGCAGTGAGCTGGGATTCTGTGCCACCCTCCCATACGATGCCAGCAGGACGTTCCACTGTGGAAAGCATTACTGACCTGACTCTGGGAGCTTCTCCAAGCCAGGCTACAGAAGGCTCAGGAATGACTACAGAACCTGAGGAAACCAGGCCAGCTGTATTTGCAGCTACTGCAACAGATAAGGCAACAACTCTCAGCAGCATGACCACACCTTCCCTCGCTGCTGTAGACAAAGCACAGCCTACATCTGCAACCAAGCCTTTTGTCACTCAAAAGTCCCCACGCATCATTCCTGAGGAAGAGGAGGAGGTAACAAGCCATGACATCATCATAATTGATGAATCTGTTTCTCCCAGCAAAGCCACTGCTGAGGATGACCTGCCAGGAAAGATGCTGGAGCCAGAGATCGATAAGGAATATTTCACAGCGTCCACTGCCACGGCGGTGGCACGACCTACTGCTCCACCCCAAGTGAAGGAGGCCACAGAGGCCTTGCAACCTCAGGAGGTGTCTCCTTCCACTTCACACCCTGATAATGACATAAGATTGTATGTTATTCAAATCACAGGCAATGACACAGGTAAGATTTTGCCTTTTAGACCCGCAGTCCATCAGAGTGGACAGTTTGTCATGACAAACAGGTGTGCTTTAGAATGTGCTGGAGATGTTTCTTGGATCACTGAAGGATGCAAAGTACCACTTTTGTCTAGACAGCAACTTACTGAATATTGGTAGGTCTATTTTTCTGTCCGTTAATAGCCCCTCAGAAATGTATTTTATATTTCCTGGGTGGTAAGAATTATTTCTACGTAAGAATGAATATGAAATTGTTTTATTTCTTTTTAAAAGTCATGGTGGCTACAGTCCAGTTTTCTTTTTTAATGTTGTCAAGTCATTGATTTAACTCCAGCTGTCTGTGAAACAAGCATTTTAATTTCACAGCTTCCATTCCATGCATTACTAGTCCTAAACGAAGCACTAGATTATTTTAACATTCCATTGGTCTGTAGCAATTAACAATGCCATGTACAGTGTAGTCAGCTAAAAAATGGTTAAAGCACTCTACTGCCTCCTGTGATTTGGAGGAATGGGGTTTTTTTCTTTTTTTTTTTTTAATAGCATATCATAGCATTTTTTGAAATCCGTTTTAGGGAATATGTGGTGCAAATTGATGCAATATTTAATTCTGCCACATTTTTTAGCTGATGATTCTGTACATGTGTATGTAGCTTCAATTCCATGGGTATCCAGAACAGAAACTTCTAAAGTAGCAATGAACTGTTGGGGTTGATGATGAAAATGTCTCCATAATGCAAATGTTGAAGGGTGTGCAGTTTTACATCAAAGAATCCTGTCAACTGATTATTATTTAAGATATCAAAGTAAAACATTATATTTTAAAACAAAAAGCAAAGGAACTGACAAGCAGTACAAAGCACAGAATTTCTGTTAGGTTCAATGTTTTGTTGTGTTTAATTTTCTTATGATTGTATAATAATTATTTTATTTTTTTGAAGGAACACAGTAAAAAATGGATTTTTTTTTTTTTTGATCTTATACACCTTAACTACATGCATGTCTTTTGAATGGTTGTGTCAGAAACTGTTTTCTCTTTGGTTCTTGGCCATAACCTCCGTGCCTCTGAAGAACTCATCCAGCAGAATTCATAATTTATGGGAGTCTTTTGGATGTTTTCCTCAGGTTTGTTCTTGGTAGGGTTCCATTCAAAAATCAAAAACCACTAGTGGTTTTTTCCTTGAGATGTGCCATATCCTGTTTGGACATGTAATACCTTAGCTTGGTATCTTTTTGTACATTGTGCTTATTATCCTACTTTATGTTTGGGGTTACAGGGTGCAAATCTGCACAAGTTATAGCAATAGGAGCTTAGCCTTCTATTTCAGAAAATGATAGTTCTGAAACTTTTGTTTCTGTGGTATATTATCATTATTTTGTCTTTATATGTTACCAGTGCCTTGGGAGTCTCTGTTAAATGATACAAGTCCAGTAAGTCAGAGCAGAAGGGTAATTTCTGAAGACAAGACTTAACCCACATAATAAGTCCTTTTGTACCTGTGGAAATTCCCTTAATTTGACTTAATGATGAGTAGCTGGACTAGGTAATAGTGACCTATTAGATTTTCCCTATTAGATTTTTGGGTTGTACTCCAGTTTATTTCCTACAGGAGGGTGGGTTGTGCTGGGCGGCTGCACGTTCCAAGTGATGGGAAGAAGTAGGATGGTTTGGAAGGCTGTGGATGTAGGATTTCTCTGCATCTACATAGAGAAGAGCCTTATTTTACTTTTTTTTTTTTTTTTTTTTTTTTAAGAATAGTGTGAGTACTGTGTTTCTTAAATCAGGATTTGGTTCAAAGTGGATTATCTGAAGGACAGAGTGTGCAGATGTCTTCATAGCTGCTCTTTCTTACTCTGCCTTGGGTGATGAGATCCTTAGGACATAACTTTCTTCAGGGTTTGTCTTCTTCATCTTCACAAACTTTCAAAGCTGTGCATGCATTTCCCACATATAGCTATGCATATGTGTCAGGGTGTGTGTAAGCAGACATAAAGTTATAAATCCTTAAAAATCTGCCTTTAAGATTTATTTAATCTGTGAGAAGAGGAAAAAACTTTATTTTCTTGAAATATTATTTAATTCATCAAATGGCACTATCTGTGTTCTCTTTAAACACAGAGAGCCTCATCATGTGTCTAGTGCAATTTTAAAAAGGAAATGTCTTCATTTTTCTGTTTTCAGGCCCTGGCAGTGGGAATTCCTCCACTTAGCTATCCACAGACTAAAGGCACCCCCTACCTACTGACCCCAAACTCAGTTAGAACTGACAGAGATTTATTCTCTCTGAGGGTTTGGATTGATTTCTTTTATTGCTACAGAAATGAAAGACAATATCTTAAAAATCCTGTCAGGCCCAGTTTCCCCTCATCGTTCCTTAGTCCATAAATTTTTCTTTGTGCTGAAGAAAATGCGTATAGGGAGTAATGAAGAGGGATGAATTTGGCAAATATTACCAACATTTCCCTTTCACTAGGATGTAGTTTAACTTCTTATTCTATCACTCCTTATTTGAGAATTGATCCACTATCATAAAGAACTACATAAACTGTACTTGTGGCTTTTTATTCTTAGCTCTTCAGAAACTGTAAATACAGTTTACATCATTACAACTCTGATAAAACAAAGGTTTTTCCTCCTTTGGCATGTTTTCAAGGTAATACAGTTTAGTGTTTTTAGATAAAGTTAATCTGTGAGCTTTATAAACAAAGGCCTTCACTGATTTTCAAGTCAAGAGTCCCAAAGAGCCTCCTAAGAAAGGACATCTTGCTTACCAAAGCCCTTCAAGAAATAACTGTTTCAAATAGCAATTATAATCAGAGGTTATATATAGATGGCATTGTCCATAAACGAATATATTTTCTTTTTTGTGTTTGCAGAAGTGCTGGAACTATTTATGAGATTATTCTTTCCCCCTCATTCTTCACCTCCTAGTTATTCAGCTTTTGCCAGAAGCAACAGTTTAACAGTGAGGCAGGGCTCAGCAGAAATTCAGCACCATGTTTTGTTTCCCATCACTCAATTACAATAAAAACCTTGCTGTTACACAGCTGAATATTGCTCCCTGCAGCTCCGTTTGCCATCCACAGCGTGGGCACAATAACATTTAAGTGCTCCATGGAGGTGCCATTAGGCTTTGTTAGGAAGGAGCAGTGTTTTACATTCCACGTGGAAGAGAAAGGCTGTGCTAAATGTGTGCACTCTTGAAATTCTGAGATATTTTTAGCAGTTTCCATCGAGCAGGACAGAGAGCCTGTGGTGGTGGGGGCAGCCCTGGCTCAGGTGAGCTCAGCTGTGGCCAAGCACAGGTGGAAGGAGAGGCAGGAAGGATTCCTTGTTCCTTCCTCCTCCTTCTCAAACCCTCCCCAGACTGGCACCAACTTCTCTGAAGAGCCTGGAAGTCTTTGGGCTGGAATGTGCTGTTGAAGTATGGAATGTGTTATGGATGTATGGAATTTCAGGGGATATTATTCTTCATTATTACTGCAGGCTGAAGCTGCCCTCGAAAGGTGTGGAGTTAAATTCAGTTAAAGTGCCAAGGATTTTATTCTGTCTCAAACACACATCCCCTTTAGTATAAAATAGTACAGTAACTGGAAGGTGATATTAAATATTATCATTTCTAAGACTTTACATTTATTACACCAGAAGAAGGTTCTCCTAGAGGACTTCTTTTCTTATTCTAGAGATAAATATCTTTACTCCTAGCTTTTAAAATGCATGCTTGCAGTCAATGAAAACTCCCATAAAGGAAGTTTACTTTTAGATTAGAAAAAAAACAACAAAACAAGGCATGGAAACAGAAGTAATTTGAAGGCCTGGTGGAAGGTCAAACTCAGTTTGAATTTTGGAGGACGTGTTCTAGAGCTGATAAGAAAGAACACAGAACTGAACAGATAAAGCTGTTCATTTGTGTAGGAATACAGCAGTTTTCATTGAGAAAATGTACAAACAATCCACACACTCCCATGTGGGCAAACATGAGGCGGGTGCACAAATTAATCTGGGTGGTAAGGCTTGTTTTCTCTGACAGCCCATGGGCAGATCTCAGGGAGGTATTTCAATTAATGAGGAAAACCTCCTTGCACATGAGGAAACATCCCTTTTTTATGCTACAAAAAGAGCCCCACATGTGTTTCAGAATGGAAGGAGCCTGGGACCTCCATCCACTGGAGTGGAACCAGGAGCTTTTCCCTTGGAATCATGATGGTGAGGAGGCCAAACACCCCTGCTGTGTGAGGTGTTACCATGTCCACAGCCTCCCATGGCATCAGATGGGACACAGGATTCCGTCCTTCTCTATGAGGATGCAGAATTTGCCACCTCATGCCCTGCTGTGTCCTCGCAGCTCTGATGCTTCCTGGTGCTGCTGGTGCTGGAAGGTCATGGATTAGCAGCTGGGAAAGGGAAAAAAAAATCAACCAAATCTGAAGGAAGTTTTCAGCCCATAAAGCTTTTATGAGCTGAAAAATGCTTGTGGGGGTGTTGTTTAGCAGTGGTTGAGGGGATGCTGGAAACATAACTCCTGTCAGAATAGGAGTAATTTGCACACCTGCGTTTTTTGGAGACATTTAAAAGTCTTTATTTAGTGCATATGTTTCAGAGTCTTTGTTGGACTCTGGGACTCACACCAGCTCTGTCTGGTTTCTTGTCCCCTCCAGCTTTGAAGAGAGTGGAATTGCAGGAGCTTGTGCTCTGTGGATGTGGGGTTTCACGGAAAGAGGTTACAAACCTTTGTGTTTCAACATGTAATTCTCTGACATGCATATTTCTGTCTTAGCAGCGTGAGAGGGCAAGTGAAATTTGAATGAAATGCAGAATGGTAAGGAGTCATAGTCATAAACCTTAACAAAGGAGGCAGAATAGAGTCTTTTCAGGTCCATCTCAGGCCTTGCCTTAAAATTCATTTAATCTTCTTGTCTTCACAGCTCCTTCTGGAGGGCTGTCAAAGATCGTCATGGCTCTGTTTAAGCCTGATTCTAATATCTGGCCTGAATTGCTCCTTGGCCAGTTTATACCCATGTTTATTCTTGCCAGCATTGTCTTTAGCCTGAATAGGTCTTTTTTCTTCCTGACATTTATCCCTTGATACTTTTATGTCTCTGCTCAGTCTCAGAGAATGACCACGTCCCCTTGTTCAGCCCCCGTTTTTGGGGACTCCTGAGGGGGGAGCGTGCGTGGGAGAGTGGGAATGCGCTGGGGCTCTGCAGGGAGGGAAGATGCTGGCTCTGCCCCAGGGGCTGGGGCTGCTGGGGTGACCAATGCCTCTTCCAGGCATTGCAAGAGACAGCCTGGAAGTTTGCAGCATCCAGGTTTGCATCTCTCTTCATCTGTGCCCACACTGTTCTTCTTTAAGGTGTTTTATTTGTGCCCGCTGGCAAGTAATCTCTCTGGACACCATTATTTGTGGTGTACACACGTGAGCTAGGTGCAATTATTGGTGTGCCTTTTTTGCTAATTATTGTGTTAGAGAGACTTCTGAAGGGGAAGAGATTTTGTCTTTTGTGTGCTGAAATCACCATTTGTTTTTACCCCAAATTAAGGGTAAATGCTACTGAAAGCCATGGTTTCTTTATAGGACCTATTTCAATCCATGTTTTCTGTAAGAAAAGCTGCTGTCTTGCAGCTAAGCTGACCAGAATTAATTTCTGGTGGGATCTTGAAGCAACAGCAAAAGTGGCCTCACATGGGCAGGACCAATTTCCCACCTTATTAAATGCAAAATATCCTCTCATTATTTCTCTTTTTTTTCCCCTTAATGGAGGGCTGGGCTTGTCTCCTTATCAATTGTCATGTCCTAAACTTCATTTCCCAGGGAAGCAGGTCTGACAGGAGCAATTTTCACAACCTGAATGACCAAACTCTCCGTGTTATTCATAAAACCTGCTGCAGAGTTGGCCACGTTCTTCCTGTGCCTGGAGTAGCTGAAGTGTTAAACGCTGAGTACCGTGGCCAGGTCCTGATTTCATCTTCCCCAGTGTAATTACACCACAGTAATTCCAATGAGGTGATTGAGAGCAGAGCTGTGGTGGGGATGTGGGGATGGTAGGCATCACTGTGTCTTCATGACACTTTAAAGATTCTGGGTCATTGTATAATTAGGTGATTATTTCCTTCAGAACACATTTGAGTTCAATCCAAAATGGTAGGTCTGTTATTAACTAAACCAGTTGGGGTTTTTCTATATTAGAATAGTCTCTTTTTTTTTTTTTAAGCTGGGGATATGGAGGGCATTTTAAAATAGGCTGTACACCTTCCCATATCAATTGTATTTAAAACAGAACAGCAGTGATGCCTTGTATGAAAGCAGAACTAATAGCCAAGTAATTTTAATAAAAATTAAGCTTTTTTGTGCATTTCTCCTTTTCTCAAAACAAAGGAAAAACAAAAATGAAACCAACCCCACCAGCCCCATATCCAACAGAGCCGAAACTTGATACTTATAAATTTTCACAAGAAGCTAAAACTGAATTAACAAGTGGTCTTTAGGCCACTATTGCTGCCTCTTCCTGAAGAAAGACTTATTATAGAACAATAATTTCTCTTTCCACATTCCTTTCTAAACTTCCATAGCTACAAGGAACAGTGCCCTCACATTAGATACTGTTCAGAGGATGCCTACACATTCCCTGCTGTTTTTGCATTGTATCCAAGGAGACATCTCAGATTTAGACATAGGGATTACACATTTCCAGCTTTCTTATAGCTCTTTGTTTATTCATGAGAGAAATGAAGGAATTTTATTCATAGGTACAATGTAGTTTTTCATACTTCTGTTGTGAAGAGCAGGAATCCTTTTAGAGGTTTTATTTACATGTGGAGAAAGCCTTAAAAAAATCCTACTGCAGGAAAGATGAGCTGTCTCTTACATGGTGATGCAATATGACTTAATTTTTTTTTTTTGAGGAAAGTGTTTTTCTGTACCAAACTTTTCTAAATGTGTCCAGATTGTAGCTGTCTTAGTATGGACTATTCAGTGATCTTTTTTTGCAGTTGTTTTTGCACATTTTCAGTTCAATGAGTGGATTAATCCTTGCTAATCCAGCCAGTCTTTTAAACCTTCCTCGTTTTTTGAAGTGATTAAGTGATAAATTTGATCAATAATATACAAAATACCCCCTGGTGTCTTTCAGAATGTTTTCCTGTGACAAGTGAGGATGTGTGCAGAGTGGCTGGTTAACATTTGTGTTGTCTTTGGGAACATGTTGCTGAAGTTATCAGTCTTTCTTTAGAGTAACTTTTTTTCTCCAAGCTGCTCAGTTCTTTTTCTGACAAGCCTTGTATTACTGCTTTTCTAAAATGAGGAGAATTCAGTATGAAAACTTTCTGTTTCCTGAGGAGGAGGAAAGCAGTTGGAATTTTATTCCTGGTCAGGAGTGTCTCCCACTAGTCCCTGCCTGCCTAGGTATTACCTCTGCTATACTTCATTACCTTTTTGATACCCATCATTAGCTCAAAGAGTGCACAAGAAATATTAGTTTTTAACTTTAAACCATACTCTTGGATTTTACATGTAGCACCTCATCAAGCAGGAATCCCATAGTTCCAGTGGGAGGTTCTTTGGCATTAGAAAAGGAATTTCCACATATTTGATTTAATTTTTTTGTTGCTTTTTGCCAGAATAGCAGCAAAGAATGTGCCTGTATGTACACAGAGTAGCACTGAGATTTTTGATTGTATTTCATTGTGGGATTTTTTCCTAAACCATTGCTTTTTTTTCCTTGAAAGTGGTAAGTAAAATGATTGTGGGCTTACTTATACATTCACTACTCTGGCTTGTAGTGAGTTTCCAGTCACATGTCTAGTTAAATAGTGAACATTAGAAGCAAAATTCATGAGCCCTTGGGAAAAAACCAAGTTGGGCACTTGGTCCAACTGACAGGACCAAGGATTAACCCAAAATGTTCTTCAGACAAGTATTTGTTCACTTTAATTGAATTGTTTGACTTCCTGGCCTATATCCAATTTTTTTTCCCCAGTTTATTCTGACCACATACAGACCCTGCCAGGTTTGAAGCAATTCTGCAGCAATATTATCATGTTAGCACAGGATGGGGTTTGTGGCAGTGCCTTATAGTCAAAAATATGTCTCCCTCTGCTGATTTTTAGTGGTGCAGTAACATTACCACAGCAAGGCATCTATTTTTAGCTGTAGTTGGTTTAAAACCTTTGTTCTCAAGTGCTGTCCAACAGAAGTGTCTTTTCCAAAAAAACCCCAAGTGTTTGTAAAAACAAATTAATATTTTTCCGGAACAAATGCTCTAGTTTTGCCAGGGAAAAACAAAACAAAGCAGAAAAGAAAACTGAGATGAAAAAAGTTACTGAAAGAAAAAATTATGTGATTCTATGGTTAAACAAACACTCATGTTCTGTAGGCACTGTTTGAAATTGTGTCTGGTGGAGAGACACGTTTGTGTCACTCCAGCTGCAGCAGAGGGGAGCCTACAGACTTATCCTGATTTAACTGAGAACCTCTGGTTTATCCCTAGGCTGCTTCAGGTGTTTTATAAACAAAACAATTTTATTAACACCTGTAGATAAATTTATAAAATTTTCACCTTTTTTTTTTCCAGAAGTAAGGGATGATAATGAGAATAATCCATTAAAGTTTTGCAGAATCCACTCTCTATCTCCTGAGTAACATTTCCAAAGTACAGGACTCAGATCTATATGCAAAAATCCTTTTGCCACATATATCAATATCTAAGTATGTATTCACTTTAATTATGAACTCTAATACTCACTTGCATTTAAGAAGTTATGAAGACACTGCAGTACCTTGAGCTATCACTGCCACTTCTGTAGCAACTCAATTACTTTTGCACATGCCAAGACTGATTTGCCCCAAACAAAATTTTAGTCACATTTCAATGAAGAAAAATGAAACTTAAAAAATATATTTGCCATGGGAAAAAGATTGTGCATTGCCACATGACTAATCGCTTAAAATAATGCCCCAAAAAGGGCAGGGACTGCAGCTAAAGAATGTGATTTTTGTTGCTTGCTGCACGACTAGTGGGCTTGTGCAGGCATTACATTAAAAGTGTTCTTATGAGGTACATGAAAAAATGCTTGAGAAATAGTAGGGGACTAAATGCCAGAAAATCATCATGATAAGGGGAACAAACTCCTCCAGATAGCTGTAAAAAGAGCATTTTGGGGTAGAGCAGCTGGGGTAATTGTCATCAGAGCTTCAGTTCTTGGAAAAAAAGACATTCTGTATCCTTCCCTTCCCTTCCCTTCCCTTCCCTTCCCTTCCCTTCCCTTCCCTTCCCTTCCCTTCCCTTCCCTTCCCTTCCCTTCCCTTCCCTTCCCTTCCCTTCCCTTCCCTTCCCTTCCCTTCCCTTCCCTTCCCTTCCCTTCCCTTCCCTTCCCTTCCCTTCCCTTCCCTTCCCTTCCCTTCCCTTCCCTTCCCTTCCCTTCCCGGCTTTATTTTTGCCACATAATTCCTCTCGTGAGACAAATCAAGAAAGAAAAATTTAGTACCTGCCTTGTACATAAACCAGCCTTTATTATGCTAAAATAATATGATGTCAATCTATTTTTTTCCCCAAACTGCCACATTAAGGAGTGTACTGTAAGTTTTTATTTCCCCCTGATGCCAAATGAGGGCATCAGTATTACTGGAAAAAGGAAGAGGGGAAAGAATATTCCTTTCAGCCCTGAGCAGCCACAGGTGCAGTCAAAGGGTGGGCATATGCCTTGAGATTCTAAGTGTAGTATTCTGACTTTTGCCCAAATTTATGTTGTGGTAAGTCAGTTTTTGATTCTTCTAGGAGGGGACACTCTCTCCCCATATTGGTCGGGCCAGAACTGGTTCATTCTTGTCATGGCAGAACCATTTGAGGTTCTCCCAATTAGCAGGACGTAAATGTAATGAAGGGATGGTGGTGGAGTGGCACAGGAAAGCCCAACATTCATTGATACCTCAGTGTTTCCACCTCAGTCATGGAATATCATGCATGAAATAATGGATGAAGTTGAAGTCATTCTGGTGAGCAGATGCTTCTTTCCCAACCAGCTTTTCCTGCAGAGTTGGACTTCCCTCTGCAGACACACCAGCCAAGCCAGATACAGTCTGACTCCTTGCTTTGTTTTGGGCTCCATCTGGAGAAAGATGATTTATTGCACGGCAGTTGTTTGGGTTTGGGTTGTTTAGCCCTGCAGAGCTTTAGAATTGTCTTCTCTGTAGGCAGTGGGAGAAATGTTGTCATTGGAAGGATGCTCACGCCCAGGACTGCTCAGGAGGAGGCTCCAGGGGCCGGAGTCGTGTTTTGTTAGTGACATATTGGAGCAGAAAGGAAGTGGGAATGACTGCCCTCAGAATGTTGCATGACAAATATCCAGGCATTATCCAGGGAGCTGTACCCTGCCCGTGCTGGGGCTCATGGCACAGCTGCCATTTTTAACAACTTGACATTTCACTCAGTCTGCTTCTTTTTAACAAATTTATTGTCGGGTGGGGGAGAAGAACAAAGGAAACACCAGGAATTGCCAGAGGGCTCCGTGATATGCTTTTATAATAAAACAGTTCCTTTCGTTCTGACATGGTTTCTGCACCATGCTGTCTGCTGCTTTGGAGTTTGGCAGGGCTGAGGGAGCCCAGAGCCCTGTGCAGAGCAGATGTCTGCCTAAGTGACACCCACTTTCCACAGGTGCCTCTGGCTGTGGCCTCCAGCTCCAGCCTGGGGTCCTGTCTGGGAAAAGGCTGCAGGTCAGGAACGTGCCAGAAAGTGATACTCATGGATTTTGCATGAAAAGCCCCAAATATGGTAAAGCAGACGGACTGGATAAGTGAATTTCAGTAGGCAAGACTGACCACCCACCTTGAATTGCTTTCAACTCCTACCCAGCCAGCTGTGCAAAAGTCACTCCTTACAATTACTTTCTCCCAGCAGTTTACCTGAATCACTGAGACTTTCATGCAAGAAAAATTTATATATGTGTATAATGTAATAATCTCTTTTGACTCTCAGAGAGAGAACAAAATGTAAATTTTGATAAAATTTAGAAGGTTAAAAAAACCCCAAAACAATCCAAACCTCAAATTATTGAAACTGCCCTACCTCCTTGAGGATTTTTAAAGTGAGCCAAAGTTAACAAAATTTTAGAAATATATATGTCCAGCTGGGAAACATTTTAAAGTGAACTACATAAAACCTTTTGTTTACTTAGAGTGAACAGTAATCAAGACCTGGATTTTACTAGACCTCATCATGTAAAGTAGTCATGTTAACATGAGGCAGAAGGATTAAAAGCATAAAAAATTTAATTATTTCTGGATTTAAATTTTTTTTTTTTACATTTTTTGGCTTAGGTGTGTATAATAGTAGCCATGTTTCTTTAATGCCTTCGACCAGCTCCTTGGCAGTATTCCTACTTTTTCCTGAAGAGGAGAAGGGGTATGCCTGGAGCACTGTTGCACTTTGACCATGCTTAGGTGGGATAATGATCCTACAAGATGGCACACGTTAAAGGAATTGCATATTCTAAAGGTTGACACTTGAAATTTTGGTTCTCCAGGAAATATCTGTATTTCAAAATATTTTATTTATTTTTTGAAACATTAAATGAAAAGAACAATATACATTGAGAAAAAACCAACAAAACCAAAACTCTTCGGTAAAGCAAAACAGCACAAAAGATGCTATCAGATTTTGATTTATTTCTGTAAAATTGAATGGTTTTGTTCCATTTTGAATGTACTATCTTAAGAGGAAAGAACACCCTACTTAGTAGAAAGATTTAGATTTTTTTTTTTTACTGGGCACAGTTTTTCCAATCCCTTTTTTATTTCCTTACCATGTTTTTAAAACAGAATATATTCAATGAAAATGACTCATTCCTGTGGAATTGGCTGAGGTTTTGGATTTTTTTTTTTCTTGCTGTAAGAATTTCAGCAAGCCATGGTCATAAAGCTGCTCAAATGCACGCAGACTGCAGATCAGGTTCTGGGCAGAGCTGAGGTTCAGGGGAGTCAGGGCATGACATAAAAGTGGTTTGTGTCTTTCCTCATCCTAGAGCTTCTCCCAAACCCAGGTGTGAGGCTCCACTGGTTTTTCAGAGGGTTTGAACCATCTCCAGTCTCTCCTACTTGGAGGACTCCTTGTTGTTTTCCAGGTGGAGCAGAGTGTGGATTTTAGCTGCCCATAGGCTCTCTGGTGGGTAACCTTTGCGATCCCACCACGAGCATCCCAAAAATGTGCAGGAGTTTTGAAACAGCTCATCAAAGCCATGAACAATTATACATGTGTTTTATCTATGTCTTCATAGAACCATAGGAAATTGAATGCTTTGGGTTGGGATGGAGTTAAACCCCATCCAGTGCCAGCCCTGCCATGGCAGGGACACCTCCCACTGTCCCAGTGTCTCTGGAGCTTCCTCTGAGCTACCTCCAACAATAACTAAAAACTCTATTGAAGCCAACCCCAAAAAAGTGATGCTTATCAAATGCAGGAAATAATTTGACTAATGCAGACTTTTGATTTTTCATGCAAACCTGTCTCGTGGTTATGAATTTTTGATGGTGAACATTAAGGATTTTCTGTTAGTGTCACATGATGCAATGAAGTACTTTCAAGACAATGAGTCCAAAATGGTTTTAGACTTCCAAATAAAATCTCTTTTTTGTTTCTTATTTAGCTGTATTCTTGTCAAAATACAGGGCCTGATTTAAAGTCCATAGAACATTCCATGTAGGTCTCATGGCTTTATCAGACCTCTAGTCCTTCTACAAAAGACTGAACCGTACAACTGCTCACAAAAATCTGAGCAGTGGCTCTGAAGAAATAAGTGGACAAATTGCAGAAGTGTGAAATTCCATTATCTGCAGGATGCCAGATTAGATATTAAGAGCCCCATTTTGAAAGGAACATCACAAAGCCATAAGTCATCTGAATGAAATATTTTGTGTTTCGAAAGTTTGGGAAACATCATAATATGTTTTCTATTTACTTCCCTATTAATTCTTCTTCAGAGGCTTATCAGATGGATTTTGAGAGAGAAAATGCTTTTTTACTGCCTGCCCCCTCAAAGACAGGCTTGGAAAAGCTCTTTGTAGAATATTAAAAGTCTTCTCAAGAAAAGAAATATTGCTGCATGTTACACATTTTTGGATGTGTGCAGGCATTATCTGGTGCAGCACTAACAGGGAGGCAGCTTTTCTGTGTGATCCACTGAAGAACTGACATGTGTTTGGAACCAGCCATGACAGATTGGAAGGGTTGTAAGGAGAATTAATGACACCTTGGTCTGTGGCTCTGTGGTTATGTGCAGTAGCAGGCTAAAATCACCCTGTAGCCAGAGGGATTTCCACTTCTTACATATAGGAGCTGTTACTGAGATAGATGCCTGCTCCTTGCAGGTCGTTTAGAACATCTAGATGTATTAAATGGATTAAGAAACACTCCAGGCTGGATATCGCTATCCTTTCCATCTCCATTCCAGTGCATTCCTCAGCACTTCCCTCCAAGAGAGGCTTTGCTGATAAATCTCTCCCAGGACTTGTTTGGGTTGGCACTCTGACCTGACAACCCTTGGCTTTTTATCCTTTTTAGCTACTTGTTTTCACTTTCCTTCACTTGGAGCCAGAATAACAAAGCACCTCTTTGAAAAAGGGCTCCTTTTGTCTTGTTTTCCATGAGATATTGATAAGCATATTTGATAGCCAAACTCCTTCCCTTTAAAGTTCTGGTTTTGTCTCTTTTTTAGTAGCCTTTGGTCTGCGTGTGTGTTTACCTGCAGCAGGAATGGGTGTGAAATAAACAGGAGCCTGCCCTCAGGGTCTAACAAACAAGTTAAACAGATAAATATTTCTTCTATTTTAATATTTCTTCTATTTTATTATTTTACTGTAGATTTTATCCCAGTGTCCTATACCCAGTCGTCAAGGATGTGTGAGCCAAATCATTATGTAGATTATTTGCCATCTCAGGACTCAGAGAGGCTTTTTCATTGCTCTTAATCCTGAGCAAACTGAATGCTAACACGGAATAATCAAACCTGTAGGAAGGAAAAGAATTTCTAATTAAAAACAAACAATAAAAAGATCAATCAATTACATTCTGTACTATCTCCCGAGAAGCTTGTTATTTTTTCTTTTGAAAATTACAAAATATTTAAAAAAAAAAACCTCCAAAGATACTTGTTATTTAATTAAAGAGTCTTCTGAAAGGTTATTATCAGAATATCATACCTTTTGCTAAGGTTCTTTTATGTGGATTGTTCTGGCATGTGAGATCTTGAAAAAGCTAACAAAGTAAAAGCAGGGTCTGATAGAGATCTCTGCATGTGTAAGAATTTGTATTTGTCTTCTAGGTGAATTTGGAACAGATGTTGTTCCCTAAATTTATTGCCTACCATAAATGACTTGGTGTGAGCTACTAATTTGAGGGACTCCCAGGTGTGCACTGCTGCAAAAATTCTGCACTGTTGGTCAGAACTTGTTAGTCTTGGTGCCCTCCTACAATTACAGCCCATCCAGTCCCACCCAGGCTTTATAATTTATTTTTTTCATGTACAATTTCTGTGCAAAGCTGCACGCCTATTTTCATGGTCTTATTTGCTGTGTGTGAAATCATAATTATTGTTTATGGCATACCAGGTTGTTTATGCACATCCCTCCTCCAGCTGTTCACACAGCACAAGGCATCTTTCCTGGCCATTCAGATTTCTGCGTGTGGGTGCAGTTATTTTATAGTGAATCTACCAAAAATCAGAGACTCTCAGGGCTCCCTATCAGCTCTGCCTTGCCATTCCTCTCTCACTGTCTGAATTCCCATGGGTTTTTGCACGCACAGATTTGAAAGGAAGGTGTGAAATTCTGTCTCAATTGAAACTTCTTCTATGAAGACATGGTTTCTCAGCGTGTCCAGGGTGGCCTTTTGCTGAAATTCATGGATTCTGAAAAGGTTGTTATTAGACATGCTCCTCAAAGTCATGCTGCCAGTCTTGGAGAGATTACCAAATTCCTGCTTTTCACAAAATTTGAAAGGGAGATCTGGTAGAGCTCAAGTAAATGGCTGCAGAAAATTTATTCTTCTGTGGCATTGGGCAGCCTTTCTAAATATTTCTAATTTACTGGAGAAAAGCATTCAATCTTTACAAGCATTGCATAAAATAACTCCCAACAAGCACGTATGAGGGAGAGAGAAGAAATCTCAGTTCTGTAGCCATCTAATAGGGCTGTCATAGCACATGGTAAACACCAGGCTTCTCTGAGCAATGTACAATAGCCAAGCAGGCACAAGGTTAAAAAGAACCTTTTTTTGGTTGCACTGGGAGCCCTGAGCTTAGTGTTGTACAGACTTGACACTGTAGCTGAAATAAACAATGCTGAAGGTGATTTATTCTCAGTATTCTTCAGCTGGAGCTTTAGCAAAGCTGAGATCCAGTAATACTTCATGGGTTTAGCTGTAAACACAGCGTGAGGTATTAGAACATTAATTCTCAATGGAGCTGCTGTGACCTTTTCAAAACCAAATTGAAGTCGATTTGCACACACAAGCCAGCCCAGGCCAAAGAGTCACAAACCTTCCGTAGTGCTCTGTGTCAGTTTGATTTGATTGAATACATTCTTTTCCAGAATGATCACCTGATGACTCTGTCTCTGAGGACTCAGTAGTCACAGAGGTTAAATGATCTTCATAGGTAGGGGAATTACTTCAAATTGATGAAGTGCTTCACCTCAAGCTCTCATTGTTTTATGACTTGTAGATAGTTTTAGTGAGGGGGATTTGATTTAAGAACTGAGCTGTGTCACGTACTGCAGATATTTTTTCAGGAAGCAGTGGTTGCTGACAGTGCTCGAAGGCAGGAGTCCTGTCAATTGCTTCAGATCCTTTCCTGGCAGCTGTGGGCAAAGCTCCACTGGCCATTCCAGCTGGTACCAGCAAGAAAGCAATCCCCTCTGGCCAAAATGGTTATAAACATAGATCCAGAAGAAAGAAACACTCATGGAATAGGATTTCAGTACAATTTTCAGTTTCAAGTCAGTTGGCCAAGATTGAAATATGGGGCTTGTTTCTGAGTCTGTTGTGTCCTTCTTTTTAATTTTTTTTTCTTTTAAATTTCATTTTAATTAGGATAGCTTCCATTGTCTGGAACAGAAGGTTTGAAGCAATGTTTGTGCTGAAAGGGCAAGTTTAAAAAGTGTCTATGGAATTTTGGGATCATAAATCTTGGAGGAATTCATGCAGTTAGGCTTCCTGCAGCTAAAATCTTGCCTTCTTAATCTTCTTTCTTCCTCTTTATCTGCCTGGCCACCTAGAAGAAAAAACTGTGAGAAGTTTGCAACCTGTAGGAGTATGTAAATAATTCAAAGTTAGTGGTAAACAGAAGAAAATTACTGGGCTTCAGTCATGCTGCCCTCTGAGTGGGAGTTGGCCTTTGAATCTGTGATATTTTTTTTCTTATTTGCTACATAATGCTTTAAAATTCCAAGTAGCAGCAACTCTGTAAAGTAAGGCTTTATTCACTGTCCTAGGGTCCAAGTCTTGTGAAGAGTGATTGATGTAGGTGTTATGGTGTTCCTAGAGATTTGAATTACCCTCTACTAAAACAAAAAGGGAGATGCAGAGGGAGTTTTTTTGTGTCTTATTTCATTTTAGACTTGGCCTTGCTTAGCTTTGTCTAGGTTCAGTTATTGGGAGAGGTCAGTTAGTGTCTAAATCCCTGGAAGCAGTTGCAGCAGGTTGGTCTGAAAAGTAGTGGTTTTTATCTTGTCCATTCCTTATCTTTGCTGAAAATGTAGGAGCAGGTAACTCAGGCATGGGTTTGGGACCAAGGGCACGTGGAATCAACAGCACTGAATAACCAATGTGTTCAATATGCAGAGAGGCCCCAACTAGAAAGTCACACCCCATGGCAGAGCTTGACTTTGTGTCAACAGGAGAATACATGGAACTTACAACGAATTGTCGAATTTTAGATTTTTTTTTTTTGGTTTTGGGGTTGTTTTCCTCCAGTGGATTGCTTGTACTTGGTGTGCCTGCTATTACTTAGGGATTATGAAAAGCTCTCTTTTTCTTGCAGATCACCCGGTGAATGAATTTTTGGATCTGTTCAATCGCCACATGCTTCCTCATGCAATAGATGAAACCCACACTGATGCAGAGTCAGCTCAGACTGAACCCTGTACTTCAGACTCTGTGCAGGATTCGTCTGAATATATAATATTGGATCCTTTCTTTCCAAACTATGCAGAGTTTGAAGAAGAAGAAGACTGTGAAAACACTACAGATGTTACAACCCCTCCAGCTTTGCAGTTCATCAATGGCAAACAGCAAGTCACCAGTGCACCCAAGAGCACAAAAGCTGAGGAAGCGAGGAGTGACCAAATTGAGAGCGTTGCACATTCCAAAAATGTCACCTTTTCCCAAATCAATGAGACAAACACATTTATCATTAATGAACCCGAAGCCTCTGGTACTATGCAACCAAGCAAAGCTGGAGAAGTAATGGGGGCGTTCGAGGTCACACAACCAACCTCAGGGGCTGCAATGTTAGAACCTGTCTATAGTGGGGAGTCTGAAGTTGTCACCACAGATAAATCAATAGCCACCACTTCTTCACACCAGCAGTCTCTGCAAAACAGTGGAGAGACCATGACCTGGCAGGGAACTGAGGAGAGCTCCACTAAAGACAGCAAAAACCTGCTTTTGTTTTCTAGTGAATTCTCTGGAGACGGCTCCTCTGAATCTGATCTGTCCACTTCGGTCTTAGAAGTTGTGACAGGGTCAAGAAAGGAAGATGATGAAAAAAGTTCTGGTATAACGTCTTCTCCTGATGCATTTACTGTGGAAAGTTCTGCTGTAACTGCTTCTCTGGAGGCATTTTTTATTCCTGCTACAATAGACAACGTTGTAACTGACCTTATTTCAGAAAAGGCAACCCCTGCTCCTGGAGACCATTATAAAACAACTCTCAAACTTAATGCAAATTCCCCTGTTGAAAACATTCTGGAAACGAGTCATACAGCAAAGCCTGAGATGAGTGCTGCTTCTTTTATGGTGCTGGAAGGCTCTGGAGATGTGAGAGATAGCATCACTGTAACTTCAGCCGTGACAGAGGAAACAGCAGTAACAGAAACACTTTCAATGCAAGACATTTCTTTGGGCTCCGGCACAGCACTGCTGACAGAATTTTCTGTAACTGATTCAGGAATCACCTCTGCTTTGCCCAGAGCTATAAGTACTCCTTATTCTGCTTTTGATCAAAGCCCTCAAGTAACTGCTGCCACCAACTCTGTGTCTGAGCTAATGATGGAAAAAGTGTTTGCCAGTTCTCTTGTAACTGAAAAGAGTATTGATATTGAAAAAGAAATACACACCACTCTTCATGCAGGTCACCAAAATTCAGCTGCTGCTGCAGAGGAAAATTTGGATTTGAATGAGCTTGGGAGCACTACAAGTGAAGTCAGAACTGTAAGTCAAGAGCCCCTCAGAAAAACAGTACCAGGTACCATAAGTTCTGAAATCAAAAAGGTCACCACCATTCCTCTCTTGAGGGAGAAGAAGTTTTTTGTGAATGAAGGATCAGCAGAAGAGCCTGCAGACATATTTTCAGGGGGTTCCACAAGCAGAGTGGTAAGTATTGGCTCCCCATTTATTGATGCAGGTTCTGGAGACACAGATTTTGTTGTTGATTCTGCTACTGTGACTTCGGTCCCATTAAGGCCTGTCACTGAAACACAAACAGAAGTGTATGAAGGAAAAATTTACAGCACAGATGATGCCTCACCAAAGGATGCAACAACAGAATATGAGAAACATGCAAGAACAGATGAACCTGCAGTAACAGTTTTGAGTACTTGGTCAGAGAGCTTCACAGAGGGGTCTGGAGTAGAAAGTCAGATGTCCCTGGATATGTTTACTACCAAAAACCCAGGAGAACCAAACATGGAAACAAAACCAACCTACACAGCTCCTTCTGACATAAAATCTGGTTCCACAAAAGAGATAACATCTCACATTGCACCAGGATTTGAAACTGGAGATGCAGAAATGGATGAGACCACATCATCTCCAGGATCTGTGGTCAGTAACAACCCTCACGAGGACTTGGTGACACATGGTACTGGCAGAAAAAAAGCAGTAGCTGAATCTACAGAAAGCAAAGATGCAAGAGTTGGTTCTTCAACTGTCTCCTTGGGCAAGATTTTCCTGATTGAGCATGGCTCTGGAGAAGAATTCAAAGATGACAGCAGCAGCACCACAAAGCTTATGTCTAATGGACCTACGGAAGAAATACTTGGAGGTCATTTCTCAGTTACTGACCAGGGATCTGGAGAACCAGACTCATCCACTGGATCATTTGCAGAAACATCAGTTGTCCCTACTGGGAGACCAGAAACATGGGAAGAGGATGACAGACAAGCTGTCAGCACATCACCTCCGGATCCTGCCTTCCCTACAGATCCTGATGAGCAGGTCACAGGTTCTGAGCACGAGGTAACCTCCATGGGGACTGCAGGGGACATGAGAACTGAGGAGACAACTGTTGATGAGCTGACAGTGAGAACTTTTTCTATGAAGATTCCTTTGATAGAAGAGATACATTCTGGGGAAGAAACGCCAAGTGAAATTTCACCAAAAGCTACGGAATCTTTTGAAGAAACAACAACAGACCCGTTCTTTGAAAGCACACGGACTAGCCATGAACATCTGGGATTTTTAAATGTTCCAACTCTCAGTCCTTATCTGGAAGAAAAGGAATTAGAAACTGAACCTGTTAAAAAACCACTTTTGCCGTTTAATGATGACAGAGTAACTGAGGCTGTAACAATTGAAAGGAAATACGTAAGCTCTCCAGTCGCAGATGTAGAGCAAGAGGAAGAGCTGGTGCAAAACATTTTCCCTACTGAAGATATTCCCAGAACATTCCTGACACCTAAGGAAGAAAAACTGCCAAATAATGAGCTCATTGGTGATCCCCTGTTTTCAGGACAGGGGTCAGGAGACAACCTTGCTGCTCTTCCTTCTGTAGTGCCATTTGCTGTCCAAAAAATCAAGAGCACCTCAAACCCTGAAACTTCTCACCCTGCCAGTATGGGACCTGGACTTTCCACTGACATGACACAAGACTTTGAACGAGGAAGCACTCCAGCAAATGTTGAAGTTCATGAAGAAGTCACCAGTGCTGTAGCTGAGCTGCTGCCAGAAACTGGAGACCCATTCCCCACCTCCATGTTCCCCAGTTCCTCAGCTTTAGCAGAAGACAGCTCCAAAAGCTTCATCTCTAAAGAGAGTGAAGACACCACACATTATTTTGTTGCAAATGAAGAACCACAGGAGAAGGAAACTGACTATAGGAGAGGAGAAAATGAAACAGATAAGACAACACCCACGTCTAAAGCTATTTCTCAAGAGGAAAATTCACATGTTCTGATTAAAGGTGGCACAACTCCAGTATCTGTTATACTGAATGGAACTCCCAGTCCTGAAACAGAGGAATCTCTTGTAACATCAGCAACAAAAACAACGGGCAGAGTGTTACCCGAGGGCTCTGGGGAAGGATCTGGCTGGGTTGGTGTTTCAGATTCATCTTCCCCTGATATGTTTGCCCATTTCTCAATACCCACCGTATCCAAAGTGGAACTAAATGTTTCATCTAGTGTTCCTGGGCATGTTTATTCCACAGCTATGACCACAGAGGCTCCGAGAGATGGATCACAGTCTGCCATCACAGGACTAGTCTCCCTTTTTACTGAAGAAACAGAGGTTTTGGTAAATCCATCTGCTGCTCATCCAAAGGCAGCTTCATCAGAGGAACTAACAAGCGATGCTGGGTTGTACGAAAAAATCATTCCCGTGTTTGATGACAAAAGAAGTGTTATATTGAACGTTTCTGTTTATGGTGATATCACCCTGATTGAAGAACGACTGCAAACCCCACCAGAAGAAACAACAATTATAGACATGGATCACTCTAAATCAATGCCTGAGGATATAATAAGTGTGCAGACAATGCCAAATCCTGTTACACAGTCAACATATGGCTATGATGACAGCACGACAGCTGAAGGGGAGAAATATTATTCCACTCCCAGGTTTTCCATAGCCAAAGAAAAGACACTTGGATCTGGTGATAATCTTCCTCTGACTACTTCCAGTCCACCAAGTAGAGAGTTGGTGACTTCTGGGCACAGACCAACCACAGGTGACTTGGATTTGGGTTCAGGGAATGACATGAATTTTGCAAGGGAAACTCTCACCACCACAGAACTGTCTGAACTGGGCATTTTCCTTCCTACAGTGCCATCTCTGGCAAGCCCTCAGGTGCCTCGTGAGTCCAAACCTGTCATAACCAGCCCCACAGAAGACACCTATGAGCCGAGTACTTCAGCAAACAGCCAAGTAATAGCAGATCAAAGTGAAACAATCTCTGGCTTTTCTGGGATGGGCCAAGAAGAGCTGGCTGATAATCAGGCTGGGGCTCCTTCTCTTACACCAGTTGTAACTGGTGAGCCAGAAAAGGCTTTGACAACTGGCGAGCTTGAGTTAAGTGTTGTCACCACACAGCCAGCTTCCCAGCTGACAACTGTGTCACCTACCAAGGGCGCAGGGCATCGTCCCACGGTGTACACACACACAAAATCAGCATCAGCAGAGTATGAGGAGACAGATCCAGTGAGTTTTTATTCTGTTTCTCAAACTCCTAAATCCTCAGTAACTGTTCATTTAGTAAACGGAGTATCTGAGTACCCTGAGGTAATCATTACAAGCACATCATCATCATCAAGGGATTCACATCAGTCCAATCACTCATCAGGAGGAATCTTCAAAGAGGTTAGTTCTGATATTACAGCTACATATAAACCACCCTCTAGTGACCTTCTTGACACAACAGAATCGTCTCTGCTGGAGCTTTCTCCCGAGCCTGCTTCAGACAGCACAAGCACAGAAATCACTCCTCAGTTTGGCAGGTTTCTAACTGGTGGGACAGAGGAGACAGAAACCCCTGCAACTGATTTAGCTGGTGAGGAAGAAGCTGTTGTTTCTGGAGATTCTCCATCAATACATGTCTTGCCTACTGCTTTTCTGAGTTTTGGAGAAAGTGTGAGCACAGATATTCCAAAAGGCAGCACAACAGAAGCCAAAGCTTCCTCAGGGAGAGTCAATAATCCCCACCAAGAGGAAGACAGGACTGCTGAGAGACAGAACCCCTGGCTCGTGCCCACAACTGTTTCAGACTCACCCAACAGCATTGAAAGTGAAGGATTTAAACCTGGCCAGGAAGCAGTTACAATGCTAACCTCGCCCTCCCAGCTTTTGGGCGGAGGCACAGAAACACAGGCGGCTTGGTTGGGTCAGGGGGAGATCTCAACCACCCCTTCTAACATTGCAACCAACAGCATTGCCCCTGGAAACAGTCCCCACCAAAAGGAGCCATCAACACTGAGCTCTGAGGAGCCCAACACTGTGGAAACCGTGACTTCATCGTTTTCCCTCCCAGAAGTCACGAACGGATCAGATTTCGTGATTGGCACCAGTGTGGGTTCAGTTGAAGGCACAGCAGTGCAAATTCCAGGTAACTTCCCCAATGTGACCCCTGTGGTGTTATGTGTGTTGTGTACTTGTGAAGGTGTTGCCTGGGCTCTGGAGAGGGGTGTGACAACCAGAGCTCCGTGGGAAGTGACAACGGACCTCGTCACCCTCCCGCTGAGAAATCAGCCTGGTTGTGGCCCCCACAAAGTGGAAGGGGATGGGGGGGGGGGGGGTGTGCCAAAAAAATAAAACCCAAGCCCAGAGTGACTTTCCATCAGTGTTTGCATCGTGGAGCTCTGGATCAGACTGGAGGTAACCAGCCAGTTCTAAAAGACAGGAAGGTAACGTTGGTTGTGGTGGGGAAATCAGCTGGAGTGATTTCATTTGCCAGTTTCCAACAGGAGGTTTCATCTGATGGCTTTTCTTGTGAGCATGGTGATAGTTCTTACACAGTTGGTTTCTATGAAGGGTTGTTTTTAACATCTTGCAGTTGACTTAGAAAGCAACAGTGCACGTTTTAGGATCAGAATTTTCTATAAAATTGAACTGTTCTTGACCTACAAGATAGCTTTCCACACAAGAGAAAATTAAGACCTTCTTTTCAGCCTGTCTGTACCTTTAAGTTGTTGATGCAGTGTCAGTCTCTTAAAAATTACAGAACTTTTTCTTAGACATAATTTGTCACTATTTTGTTTTCCTTGATGGTATTGGGAGCCATTTCATCAAATACATGGGTGATGCCAGTAGTATCACTTCAATTCATATTTTGTCTAGAAAGATCTGAGGAAAGAAATGGACTGGTCTGATTTTATAGGTTTTCTATTATTTTTCCTCATATAATCCAGGCAGCTGGCAATTTGAAAATGTTTACTGTGGAAATGTCCAGTCTGTAGAAGAATAAACAGACAGCAAACACACAAAAAATGCCATTAAGGTGCTTAACAGAGCCCTACATTTGTGACTTTCAGCGAAGCAGTCCTAAAAAAAGCACTCTGTTGAATGGATGGGGTCAGAACCTTTCCAAAACCTCCAAGGTGAAAACCTTAATTACTTAATTACAACCCTAAACGTTTGCACATAGGATTTTCTTCTGGAGGCTTACAGCTGGACCCTCTGCATTCCCATGCCTAGACAGGGAGCTTGGTACTGTAAGAAGACATTGAATCTCTAATTTGCAAGAGTAAAATAGATATTCTTACTTTTTTTTTTTTCTTTTTTTGGCATAAATCCTAGCCAGATTATTTGGGAAAACATGACCAAAAAAATCTTAATTTTTCTCATGCCTCTGATTTACAGAACTCTTTTATCCATCTTGTAAGCTTTCAGAGCCAGGGCTTTAGTTTTGCTTATCAGAAAGGCTGTCTTCAGGATTTCCCTCTCACTGTGAGAAACTAACTCTTAGAAATGGCTTGGTGTGGACTTGTCTGTGTGAGTGAGTGCTCCTAGGCATGAAATCAAATGCAAATACCCCAGGTATCTAAACTCAGTGGAAATAAACATCACTGGAAGGCATAAAGCTCTACAAGGAAATGGTATTTAAACGCTAACTCCTGTAACAACCAAGGATTTCACAGCAGGTAAGTTTTTATCTTAATATTCAGTCCAGAGTCAAATGTACTCAGAGTCTTTGTTTGTATTCTTTAAATGTATTTTTAAGAAAGGCAGGTGGGAAGCACACATGTGAGAAAAGAAATAAGACTTGGTGGGGGTTGATTGATTGAATATAAGCAGCCAGTCAGTATGTTCTGTGTACCCTGTCATTCTGCATAAACTAACCCTGTTCAAGAGAAAAGCATTTTCCATTCATTTTGCATATGTTTAACTGTTTTCAGCTATAATTAATTGTCATGTCATGCAAACTAAATCCTCAGCAGAGTATCATGACTGCCAAATACAGTACAAATTGCTGGGAAAAAAAAAGTAATTCCAAGAGTAATTTACATTGTTCATAGTAAATGCTATATTGCTGTTCAAGTTGAAAGTAGTGATGCCTGAAGACCAGCTTTACTGTTGTATAAATCTTATTTTGAGTAGTTGAGTATGTTAATAGAGTTTCTGTAACTGCAGTTAATCCTGCACCAATGCAGCAATGAAGATTTTTTTTTTCCTCCTGCAAATCAAAAATACACCATTTCCTTGAAACTAGGGAGCCAAATTCCCTTTTCTATTTGTTTAACAGGTCAAGATCCATGCAAGAGCAACCCCTGCCTCAACGGTGGTACCTGCTACCCACGTGGTTCCTTCTACATCTGTACCTGTCTGCCAGGTTTCAACGGGGAGCAGTGTGAATTAGGTAAACTGGTGCCATCTGGCTGCTGATCAGCTCGAGTTTAAAGCTCTGGAACATGAAATCTGGTGTGCTTTAGAGTTGAAGGCTGCATGGATGTTTGAAAAATTTTACACCAAGGCCTTACTTCAGGACAATTAAACGGAGAGTTCCCCATTGTCTCTCTCCTTTTCCTTCTCCCCATAAAGTGCACAGATTTGTGCACACACACAAAGGAGTTAAGGGAACTGTAAATGAACTGCAGAAGCTGGAATTCACAGCATTGAATTAAAAAACACACCAATTAAAAAAAAAAAAATTAATATTTGGGATACTTCCCTAAGAGTTTCCCATAGTTATTTGAAAGGCTGGTAAGATAAAATATTCCCAAATGTGAATGGGAAGCTGAGAACTGAACAAAAACTTGAAAATTTTTGCAGGAAATTTTAGATATTATCAAAATCATATGCATCTTTGGCACAAATTAATATGTTGGTAGCAATTTCAGCTGAGGAACCTCTTACAGTTGCCTGTGACATCTTTGCACCTCCTGTGACAGTAGATATCAAGAGACTCACCTATGTGGTTCAGAATAACCAATTTTCTTTCCAGAAAGCCAACCAAAGTATGATATAATGACTAAAACAAGTAAGACCTAGCACAACATTTGACCAGAGCATGTTTTGAAATAGAAATATATATTTTTTAAGCCTTCTACATGATGCAACAATTATTCCTAGTTGTTTGTAGATATGTTCAGCTTCTCTCTTATATTTTAATGAGTGAACCACAACCAGAAGTTCATTTTTGAATGGAGATGTTTGCAAAATCTGTGTTGAAGTCTACACTGTGATTGTTTCAGAGGAACAGCACTCGTTAGGAAACTTCATATGATCTTCATGAGGAGACACACTGGTTTACAACCTGTGCAAAAGCAACACATGCTGAAAATAATTATATAAAATGAACTTGTGCTCCAATTTAAAAGGTGAAGAAAAGGTATTTTAGCAGCTAGAGGAGGCAGGGACAGACATGTTATTTGTTTACTGTGCAAGACTATGAGTGCTATTATGTTTTGTCCTCATCTCGATAAGATTAGACAGGAAAGAAATGAGAAATGCAGACCAATGGGATTCCACAGCCTGCTGCTCTGCAGACTGAAATTAGCAGTCAGTTTAATGCTACATGATAAGGTTTACAATATTTGAGTTTCATGAAGATATTTGAGGTCCCTGGTGGTTAATGGGAATTTTTGTTGTGCCAGGGTCACACACAGGAGTCAGATTTTCCACCAGGAAAGGCTGCATGGCATTCCTCTCTTGCACCCACACAGACACCACTGGGATCTTTTGCAATACTTCATTCTTCTGCTCTGAACTGGTCCCAGTCACCAGCCTGACTAAGGCTGCAGAGCATTTCCCTCCCTGGGAGCTGGGTGGGTGATGAAACCAGTTTTGTTTTCTGCTGCAGATATCGATGAGTGCCAGTCCAACCCGTGCCGGAACGGAGCCACGTGCATTGACAGCCTCAACACCTTCACCTGCCTCTGCCTGCCCAGCTACGTCGGGGCTCTCTGTGAGCAAGGTAAGGGCTGCTCCCTCACCTGTGCTGCTGCACACCCATGTCCAGCCCAAAATCCTTCTGGAGTAACAGGGCAAGGCCTCCTAAAAGGGAGAAGGTGGAAGAAACCGACAAAAATCCGCGGGAAGTCACCAGTGGTGAGGAGAGCTCCTGAGTTTTGTTAGGCTTCCCTGACTTGTGGTTCAGGGTGTTCTCCCCCCTCTCACATTGCACAAGCCATTCTGACATGCTAACCTGAGTGGAAGCCATTTACAAAATGTAAACTGATATGTGGGGCAATTTCAGTGCCAAAGCAACAGCTCTCAGGTGTTGCTTTTCAGCAGCAGCATTCAGGTGGCTCCAAGCCTGCTTGCTGATGCTGCCTTGCAAACTGCTGGGAAGACACATAACAAGGCTCTCTCATTACTGTAGTGATGCTTAATGAGTGAGAGCAGAGTTACTTTGTGGCTGAGTTTCTCTCTTAAAAAATTACGTGTGGTGTGAAAGACGTATCAGAACCCATCACCTCCAAAAAACATCAGTAGGGATAAGTTTAGTGAGTGAGACAGATTGTATATTCCTCCACTGGGGACCACAGTTTTGACAACTTCATCCTACAGTTTTCAAAATTATTTGTTCTGGGATTAGAAACTTTTAGGAAAAGTAGGTGCAGAATTATCATTACAAGGAGGTTGTAAAAAGCTTTCTGAGCTGGACAATGAAAATAAGATTGAATATCCAAGTGCCTGTAGTTTTTAGACAATTGCCTGCAAGAAACCTCACAGAATTTACAGGAAACATTTGCAGTGCAAGATGCTTACTCAATATGTGGGAGGAGGAATAGGGTAGCAACATTTGTTCTGTCAATAAAATTAATGAAGGCATTTCCATGGAAAAAAGAAACGGTGCTTGCTAAACTTATGAAAATATTTTTTTCCTTTTCCTTCAGCTGAATTATTTTGGTCACAGGTGAATGAACTAAACCTTTGGATTTGTTTAATTAATATTGTGTATTTTCATGTTTGTTTCTCAGCTTCAGTGAAGAGTGGTTTGCAAACTCTTCCAGCTCAACCTGTAGAGATCTTTGTTAGGGATGAAAAATCTCAGAGCTGATCAGCTCCAGCATTTTTACCGTTTAACCTTTTCAGCAGTCTGGCTAACCTTGTAACTTGAGAAGCCTTTCTGAATCTTGCCTCCCAAATTAAAAATTGACAGTGTTTTCACACCAAAAGAAATAAATGTTTTCACTCCCTTCCTCCTCCCCTTCATTCCAGCAAATCCATAGCAGTGAGTAGCTCTGAGTGCCATGGTAGCTTTAAGCTGCTTTTTATGACCAACCTGAGAGTGCATTTTAGGTGGTTAATGGGAACATTTCCTAGTTTGTCAATCAGAACCAGAGCTGTGCTCTCTCAGCTTTGGAATTTAAATTTCCTCCACTTAAAGTCCTGCAGTGGTTTGGGACTTGGGAAAAGGTTTTAGTGCCAAATTTCCACTCCATCAGACAAAATAAAACTGTGTTGGCGATTCAGACATGGTTGTCTGGCAAGCAGGCTTTATTTCAAGGCATCAGTCCTGACCTCACTGGATTTAAAGACCAGCCAGGACGACAGAATGTGCACCTCAGTGCCACAGGAAAGGTGGAGCTCAGCACACCGAGATTGTATTTCATTACTTCTTCTTCTTCTTCTTTTTTTTTTTTTAATTTCAAATATACTATTCATTTTAGAAAACTTAAAAAAAAATAAAAATAATCAGGCTGAAGGGATTTAAGGGATTTCTCAGGCACAGTGCTGAGCATTCAAAATGCCGTGGGAGGGAATGGGAGCAGGGAGCATGCACTGCCCTTGGAAATGAAGCTCAGAGTAGGAGGTCACCCCATCTGCACCCACTGGCTGGTGCAGAAGGAAAAGCAGAGCTCAGAAATTCACCCAAATGCCCCCAAGTGACTGCTCTGCACTGAGGGATCTTTGACAGGGGTATCATGCTTGTGTCAGCACTTGGAGGGGATGTGACCGGAGACAGCACAGCTGCACACCAGGGAGCTCTGGCAGGTGGTGAAGTTAAAGGAACCTTCTGGGTGATCTAATCCAGGCTGAGGCAAATCAGTCCTGAGACTCAGGGAGCTGGAACTGGCTCCCTGACAGCCCTTCCTCTTGCCAGGTGGAAAGAGTTCAGCAATCTGAGCCGGGGAACATCTTCCTGAAGCGAGCTGAATTTGTCAGATGTTAGAAATAGTGCAGCTGAAAGTTCCCTCAAAAGTTTGCCTTTAAACTAGATTGTTAGCTCAGTTAAGCTAATCATCACTTCTGGTGCAGGTGAGATTAAAAGGGGCAATATCCTCTTTTGCCCACCACCTGTATCTTTTCAAAGGAAAGATGGATAGTCTGCTTGTCACATTTTGACATTTGAACATCGCCCCTTAAAATTCATAAATATCCCCCAAACATTTTCCCAAAGAGTGACAGGAGATTACAGTAAATCTTGGTGTGAGTTTTATTCTGGGAGAGCCATCAGTCTTTCCATTGTCATCTCTCTATGAAAAGTCCCTGTGACAACTCTCAGGAACTGGTAGAGACTTGCAACTTTAACCTCAATGTTAAGGGTGAGTTCTCTTGATGAGAACTGGATGAACACCTCTGTGGATTTTCCTCTTCCTTCCTTGGCTGGCTAGAGTTTCCTTTTCTTTTTCTCCTTTTTCTGCTGTAGCTGGTGTCTACCTGCTCTCAAGGAATGTTTTAAGCCTAAGGTTTGGCTTGCTTGCAGCTGGACATGTGTGCAAAAATGGCACATGTGTGTTTGCAACAGAATGCGCCTCCTTGGGATAATTCAACCAGCTGCTCTCTTCCAGGTTCTGAAAAAAAAACAAATGTGGGTTTTAACCACCCTATCAGGAATCATGTGTTCTTATAACCCAGGTTCAATGGTTCAATGTCTGTGATTACTCCAGTCTCATTTAACTCACTTTGTTCCCAGGGCTTGGTTGGTTGGGGTTAAAGCAGTTGAGAAGGGCTCAGGGAAAAGGTACTTTCTGAAAACAGATGGTTTCTTACTGATGTCTATCAGCTGAAAAGACATTATTTTGGATATTTACTAGAGAAATGGGTTTCTCCTTGAGATGTGTGGGCTAAGTGGCCTCCAGCATTTCCTCATTAGCTGAAGGCAGAGAGTCACTGATAAAATTCACAGCTGAGTAAGACTCTCATTATGTTCTGGTACCTGTGTCAGTCTTCATTTCCTTTAAGCCTCTTCTGGAATTTCTTTAAAGACAATGGACCTATTGACAGCAGCACTGAGAAAACAGTCCCTATTTATGTATCAAACCCACTGAGAACTCTTTTTTTAAGTGCAGTGTTAAGGGATGTGGTCACACATGTTCAATTGCAGTTACAGAGAACAGAAGCTGTGAAACTAACTCCTTGCACACACCACTGAAAACCCCTGTAAGTTGTCACAAACCCTCGATGAGTTTTAAAATACCCCAAATATGGTGAGCAGTGTTTCAGTCCTTCCACCACATGTTGGAGTAAGGTTACAGAAGTCTGTGACTGGGTGCACAATGAGTGTGAAGTATTGCATTCAATAAGTGCTCTGCTCACTGCAGCTGCGTCAAAATTTACCTGCAATTACTTTCTACTGGTTCAGTAAAAGTGCTGAAAATTTATACTCATATGGAACCCTTTCACCTTTTTGTCACCCTTTCAGCTTTGAGTAAGGGTTGCATACTGAGGACAAAACTCTGCAGAGATGAAATTGTCCTCACAGTTTTCCTTGCCTGGTTTGCATTTTTCATCCTCTACTATCTTGAATCTTCCTTTCCCTATATATTTTTTCCCACTTCTTGTCAACCTTCTCCTCTAAAGAAAACCAAACCAACCCCCAAAAATGCCAACAACAACAACCACCAAAAGCAAAATTCCTTGAAAAACCCTCGAATCCTCAGACACTCTCCAACTCCAAACAAAAAAATCCTCTTTTCCAGCATCTAAAAACATCATGCATTTTATAGCCATCAGTTCTAGTTTTTGGGGTTTTTTTGGGGGGTTTTTTCGTTGTTTTTTTTTTTAAGATTTGGGATATACACAGGTGCAGAAAATTACTTAACTTTTCTCAGTGTTCAGCACCTTTTGTCTTAAGAAGAGAAATTGTGTGATTTTTTGTAAGAAGAGAAATTGTGTTATAATTCATGCTAAGGCCATTATCTAACTTAGTAAACACAGTCCTCTCACTTTTGTATTTTCAAGCCCCTTTGCCTCCCCAGTGTGCCTTCTCTCAAATCCTTCACTTCTCCGGCAGAGGCCAGGGAAGGTTTGATTAGAATAGCCTAGAAATCCTCTCTGGCCACGTTTTTCTCAGCTCCTTGTTATTATCTGACTTGTTTCCTGTGGGACAAAGGAGTCCCTGAACAAGATAAATAATAAAATCTTAAGTGCCTTCACAGAGGACATAGGTCTGTTAGTCAGCTTTGTGTGGTTAAACAAATGTTCTAGAAAGACCAAGGCAGACTAAACTTTAAAAATTACCTAGATGCCAGAGATTAAAGCTGGGTCTGCAGCCTGCATCTCACACAGAATACAACGAGGGAAAAGATAAAAAAGCTAACAATTTCGTTGTGTCGATTACATTCCTTTTTTCATAGCTGGGATGACTCAAGGCACAAGCAGTTTTCTCCAGTTCAGCTTCCTGGAAATAGGAGGGACGTAATCAGTGTAACCTTGATTATGTCTCTGCATTTGGTACATTTATGTCAATACTGATGACTTTTGGGAAATTATTTTGATATCAGACACCTAAGACAATGACTACATTATTAGTGTCAGAGAAATTCTGCTAAGCCTCTAATGTGGCTTTGCCACATTTTGTTTGCACTTTGGAATCCTTTTACGTACGCATAAAATCCAGTTTGTGTCATGGGGGATGTAAACCTTTTTTTTTAGAAAACCAGACAATTTGGTGTGTCAGGATGGAAATGGCCTCTTCCCGCTGTGAATTAAGAACCTGTGCTGGGAAAAACTGCTTTTTAGGTGGTGGAAGCAGCTCAAACCTAAGTAGTCCCTAGGTTAAGGTATTTGCAGCCATCAGCCCTTGGCATGTAATGCAATATTTGGCAGTTTCTGTACTCAGGCAAAAAGAGCCCCTTTGGCCAAAGCATGCCATTGACTTACTGGGAATGAGAAATGCAGTTTCCAGCCCATAGCATCTCCATAACTCTGGAGAGGCTGGAACAGTTGGCTTCAGCCACAGCTGTGCTCAGGGGGCTGATAACATTTGGTGGGGAGTGGTTGATTCCTGGTGGGTGGGTGGGGGAGGCCAGGCCTTGTGTTTCTGCTCCTCAGCATCCTGAGGCCCCTCAGGGTGAGCCATCCTGTGCTGAGATAGCTGTGGCTGAAACACACTGTAATCTCCTGCTGAAATGTCCTTTATGATGCCATTGCATCTGTCATGGCTCGAAACTCCCTGCCTTTCCCCTGTTGTTTCTCCCACTCCTCCCTAAAACTGCCTCTTATCACTGTCAGGTCCTTCCCATCCTCAAGCACAGCCCAGACATCACACATTCCCACATCACACTTGTTTTGCCCATCTTATTAATGCTGATTTTTTTTCCTCTGATTCATCCCCACAGAAGCAAACTTGGAACTGAAACTCTTGGGTTTTTTGCCATCTATTCTCTCTACAGCTGCCTAACCTTGACAGAATAATTAACATCAAATCCATGTTGTTCCTGTTCCAAGGCTTGTGTTTTTTTCTCTTTGAGCTGAAAGGATGCATAGTGGCTGGTGTGAATCCCCTCTGTGATGCATTCTTAGCAGCACTATGCCTCATACAAGCACAGACAACGTGCAATTTCATTCCTTTGTATTTCAGCTTTGCCAACCTCCTAATAAATTGATGCCTACAGTTGACTTCATCAAGGAAGATGGGTTTTTGGGGAGGATTTGGAGGTGTGAGCTCAGAAAGATAATATTGCAGCTTTGCCTCTGCAGACTAAACAATTACAATAATTTCCCTTCATATAATTTTCAGTTTCTTCCAAACTTAAGTTAGTACAGTGACTTGGAGAACCATTTGTCCTTGCAAGTAAAAATTCCCATCCCCACGCACAGGGTCAGAAAACTGATGAAATGAAGGTTCACTGCAGTCCAACATCCAGGGATTTCATCCATCCAGGGTTATGGATGGAGACATCCTTCTGAAATTGCCCACATTCAGCTTAATTCAGTCAGTGGAAACCCACAAAGTTTCCAATTGCAATGGTATGACTTAGATAAGTAATAGTCTTGCAGTTTGTGCTGGAAGAGGGTAAACAGAACTGCCTGAAAGTGAAGTATCAAGGATGGGTGTACAGAGGCTGGGTGAGCAGAACTACCTGAAAATGAGGTTCAAATGATGAGTGTTTGATTTTGCATGCCCTGACAGATGGGTTTTTCTTGAAACTTTGTCCCACAGAAAATCCCTTGGTGTAGACGAGACATGCCTGCTTTTGGTGCATTGATCAAACGTGCCTTGTTTTGGTTGATTGATCAAACATGCCTGGTTTTTGTGCATTGGCCAAACGTGCCTGGTTTTGGTGCATTGATCAAAGGTGCCTCATTTTGGTCCATTGATCAAACATACCTGATTTTGGCGTGTTGACCAAACATACCTGGTTTTGGTTGGTTGATCAAACACGCCTGGTTTTTGTGCATTGGCCAAATGTGTCTCATTTTGGTCCATTGATCAAATGTGCCTTATTTTGGTGTGCTGACCAAACATGCCTAGTTTTGATCCATTGAAAAAACACGCCTGGTTTTGGTCCATTGACCAAATGTGCCTGCTTTTGGTGTGTTGACCCAATGTGCCTGGTTGATTGATCAAACGCGCCTGGTTTTTGCGCATTGGCCAAATGTGCCTCATATTGGTCCATTGATCAAAAATGCCTGATTTTGGTCCATTGATCAAACATGTCTGATTTTGGGGCACTGACAGGAGTGTGCTTTGTCTGTCTGCTGCAGACACGGAGACCTGTGACTACGGCTGGCACAAGTTCCAGGGGCAGTGCTACAAGTACTTCGCGCACCGGCGCACGTGGGACACGGCGGAGCGGGAGTGCCGCCTGCAGGGAGCACACCTGACCAGCATCCTGTCCCACGAGGAGCAGATCTTCGTCAACCGTGCGTACCCACGGGCCTCCTCTGCCTCTCATCTCGGGTGCCACCACGCCAGGGACATCTGGAGGTGTCAGGGAGCGTCCAAAGGAGGGGCGTGGAGATGGGGAAGGGTCTAGACGGGAGCTGAGGTCACTTGGGTGGTTTGGATGGGGAAGAGGAGATTGAGGTCAGGCCTCAGCGTGGTCTCCAACATCCTCTGAGGGGTATCTCTGATCTCTGCTCCCTGTGACAGGGTCAGACCCTCAGGGAATGGCCTGAATTGTGTCAGGGCAGGTTTAGGTTAGACTTTAGGGAAAGGTTCTGCCCCCAGAGGGTGCTGGGCACTGCCCAAGCTCAGGGAATGGGCATGGCCCCAAGGTTCTAGATTTCTGATCAAAACTAAAGGATTTTTCTTTAATTTTACCTGTGTGTTGTTGGGAAAATGTCTGATGATTGGCAGATTTGGTTCTGCAAAAGAGTGTTTAAAAAATTTAAAACATACAGCGCTTTGTTCAAGTGCATTTGAGGTGAAACCTTTGCTCCAGGAAGCAAAGACAAAGCCTTTGCTGCCAGAACTCCAGGTGCACTTAGAACATTCTCCCAGGGATGCCCAGGGTGGGATTGTTGGGGTGTCTGTGCAGGGACAGGGGCCGGACTGATGATCCCTGTGGGTCCCATCCAGCTCAGGATATTCTGTGACTCTAAACAAGAGACATCACTGAGAGTGTAGAGATGGTGAGATCTCCTCCTCACCACTCAGGTTTTGCATCTCCAACTTAAAACCTACTTTAAAATGTTAAATAAAAGGCACGCTTTGTATTATAAATGTTTACTTCTGCGGTTAATACAAGTTCTCTATCACTATTAAGTTATAATTTGTTAGATAGGAAAGACTTTGTGGGGGGAGGGATGAGGACAAGAACTTTTGTTTTGGCATTGAGTCTTTTTGAAACACTTTGTTTTCTAGAGACTTAAGGCATTTTGTGCATATGACACATTTTTGTGCATATAGTGACATCAAGCCAATGCCACCATAATTAGGCATAAAGAAATAGCTACTGTGTTGTATTGTAAAATTTAGACAGCAATGGTCACAGCCTAACCAAAACTTGAACAATGTGGACTAGAATATATGATTTTTATTTATTTTTCTTTTCTTCCTGTCATATGTTCTCAGGTAGGAAACTAATTCTCTTTTCCTTGGTAGACATCCCTGGAAGTAAAGAGACAAGGTCCTTTAAAACTGCTAGATGAGAATCTGCATTTTTATACACATCCCAAATTAAAATGAAAAATCTAAAAAAGACCCTCTAAACCAGTCTTTAGCACAAAGAGCAGAATAATCTCAAGGACAGGATGTCTGATTCATTCCGCATAAAATTATTTTCTTTGCTGAAACCTCTTCCATTTATGGGAAAGTTAATGGAAATACCCTTCTGTTTCCCTAGGCATTGGCCATGACTACCAGTGGATTGGCCTCAATGACAAGATGTTTGAGCGTGACTTCCGCTGGACTGATGGTAGCCCACTGGTAAGATGCCTTTGAGCTGAAATCACTCACTCATTTCTCTTTGTGGTGGCTTATCAAATTCCCACTAGCAATGAGGGAAGCTGCATTAAAAAAAAAAAAAACACTACAAAAAACCCCAAAAGAACAAGCCAAAAAAACCCCCCTGTCGCTAAATATGGACCCAAGCAAACAGCCAGTAAATTCATTTTGCGATACCTAATATTTTGTGGTTTAGCTCTAAGGTCTTGCTCTTAGTTCCTGTTATTGTGTGTGTGCGAACTCTCTAAGGTTTCAAATAGAAATACTCAAAAATCTGAGACTGTGGTAATTTAAGGGTCTCTGCTGGAGCTGGTTTGTGATTGTCTTGCCTTGTGCAAGGCTGTGTGTGGCAATTCTCCTTGCTCACCAGGATGCATTTTTGGGTGATGATCTAGCACTCAGCCCTTGCCTTTGCTGGGTCTCTGGGGGGCACAGAGGAGCCTCACAAGTATTTCTGGAGCCTGCTCTGTGGGGCAGCTCTGCAGCAACCATCCTCAGCTGGTTCAGGAGGCCTGTAACCCATAATTCTGCCATAAAGGTTTAAGATGCTGTTGATACCTCCTGACTTAAAACAAAAAGGAAAATCAGCAGAAGGGGAGGGAAAACATCTTCGCCCACCATCAACAAACCTAAATCAAAGAGCTGATGGACATAGGAAATGATCAAACTCTTCCCCATTCAAAATAATCTCTTCTGTAGGAGGAACAGGTGATTTATTTGCTGTTGAGCACCCAGTGAAGAACATTACATTAAGAAAAAGCCCAAACTGGTTATTATTTCCCCTTCCAGTAGTGAACTTTTAAATCAGAGAGCAGCTGGACACACCTGGTGTTGCTGCAGACCATGTGGCTGCAGCTGGTGTGGAAAGACACCTGGGGCAAGGCAGGCTTCACTTATTGCCATCTCATGTAAATAACCACAGCCCAAAAGCGCTCTGAAATGGCTTATCAATGTGACATTTCTTGGGGACATGGCTGTGTGTGGCAGGTGACAGCAAAGAGGGGTGGGAAATGGTGGTGAAGCTTTCTGTTGCCTCCCTGGTGGCTCAGGGTGGTAGCAAGGCACCCCTTGGTGACTCCAGGCACCAGGTGTAAAATAAGATAAATATACATAAGATAATATATGGCGCTTATATATTCCAAAACCAGAGTCATTGTGATACTAATTAATCACCCTGGTCTAGTGGAAGGTGTCCCTGCCCATGGTTCCTCCCAATCCAAACCACTCTTGTGTCTATAAATTTGAGGAAATAAAAACTAGAGCTGAGATCCTATTTTTTAAATTCAGGCTACTGACCAAATGGGCATTTTATTTTTACTGTAATTTTCAATTTTAAGAAATTAAGGTATTCCAGGACCAGAGTGGTACCATCTGTCCAACAGATTTCTGCTTTGATTGATCTTTTTTTCCACCTTATTTTTCTTTCATTTTTAACAACTTCCCTCTGTCTCTTCCTTTGGAAACAATTTAGGTGTCTCCTGAAATCATTTATGTTCTTTGCTTCAATAGATTTTCCTCATAACTCATTCCATATGGTTTCTGGATCCCATGGTTCTGAGCAGCTGCCTCATTTGTTCCTTTTTCTCTGGCTTTTAACTTATTTCGCATACTTTCTAACCACTCTTGTTGTTACAGTGATTTATTACTTCTCTGGTAATTAATAAGAATGATGGCATAATTAAATAATATGCATCCAATCTCTTTCCCTGATGTTCTCCTAAAATTGCAGTTTAATTTAAAAAATGGCAATTTAAATACTACGCAGGTAGAAAATTTGCCTCTTTTATGGGTGTGCAGGTTAGCAAGATTCATGATGGCTTTAAAATCATTACCATAATTTCTGATCTTAAAAATCAGCATTATTACACCAACACTCAGGTTCTAAATTGAATTTCTGAGTTTGGAGGTGACTCTTGCCTATAGCCAAAATTTAAACAGCCTCCACTTGTTTAATGTATCAGGGTGCATGTATATTCAGCTGTTTCTAAATCTGTTTCCCAGCTCCAAGCACTCTCCAAAAAATATTGTCTATTCACAATTCCATTCAAGACTTCTGGCATGGGGGAAAATTTGTCAGGTGTGCTGGGGATCCCCCAATATCAGATTTCTTGTAGATACTACCAGAGGAGTGATTGTGCGGCCACGAGTGGTGCACATTCATCTTTATCTTGATACTTCTTTGAATTTTCTCCAATAAGAGCTTGGTCCAATCCAAAAAAAATCATGCTTGCATGAGGTTTTATGGATTAAAAATAAGCCCCTAACAGTTCTGATGCTTTGTGCACTTAAAAGAAAAAGCAAATTAACAACAACAACCACAACAGGACATGTTGTGGGTGACAAGTTTCTCTTTCACACGAATTTTCCTTCTGAACCAAAACCAGCCCCTAGAATTGGGAATTGGGAATGCTTGAAACAGAGGCTTCACTACTGGAGACACAGAAAAAGGTTGATATTACTTTGGTACTCATTTCCCACCAACACAAGGAAACCAACAGAAATATGCAGCACACTGACAGCAGCTGTTTTGCCCGATATTTTACTGGCAATTTTGGGAAAAGGGATGAAATGCCTTTTTGTTTTTTTCTTTGCACCTAAAATGTTTTCCAACCAATGGGTTCAATGGAAGGAAATCATTAATTTTTTGACATTTTCAGCCACTGACAAGTTGTGTTGTTTCATATTTTTTTAAAATGAAGCCAAGAGCCAGCCACCATTAAACATGATATTTGGGCAAAGCATGTAAATGGGAATATAGAATTATGGTTCTTACTGGTAAACCTACACTGAACTAAAAATAGCCTTAACAGGGTCTCAGCCCTTCTGAAAAAGACTGTTTAGTTACCTAATAGTAGACTAAGTATAGTCAGCCACTTTTGATACCTTGGAATTATTCCTTTTTCACTCCTATAGAAAATACTCTCTGTTAACAATTCATCAAAACCAGCAGCAGTCAGAAAAAAAAAAAAAAAAACAAACCCCCTGTATTGCTGTGCCCATTTTTTGTGCTTCAACTACAATTTCTGTTGAACTTGGAAAAATAGTGCCAGTAATCAAGTTTTGGAAAAGATGAAGAGGGATCTTGTAAATTCATGCTCTGGCTCTCAGAGTTCCTGGAGGAAAATTTTGGTGTCTTGAATAATGAAGTGAACACAACCAAATTCAGCGAGAAAGCAAGAAATAGTATTTAAATCTTCCTGGCCCACATGACTTTTGTCCATATTTGCATTGAGTCTGCCTGTTTTCCATTAAAAAACCCCAACTTCTAGGACAAGAAAAATTATCCTAATAAAATAGAATAGGCCCACTCCTAAATCACAGTATTGGAGGCTCTGCTCCTGAATAGAGACCTTGAGGAAGCCTTTTGATCTACCTCGCTGAAATGTCTGATGCATCATTATCTGTGAGATTTCAGAGGGATTTGGCAAGTTTATTCCTTAACTGTAAACTGGTTTTAATTCAAAACTAGCCAGCAGTTTCCTGCCTTTCAGGCACAATCTTGTGCAGATAAAGCCCCACCATCTGCTGGTGAAACTCACATTTTCAGCTTGTTGTACCCACTGCAACCCAAACACAGACTTGGGCTTGAGAGAACAAAATTAATTGAATCAAGTGGTTGTGTCCCACCTCTCATGCCCTAAAGTTTAATTGTCAGCTGAGGTGGCACTTTGCATAAAGAAAATGGTTTTCAGGTAACTGGTCTATCATAGGATACATTTTTTGGCCAAATGAATTTGCTTGTATTTGTCTTTCTTTTTTTAACTTTTTTTTTTTAAAAAAACCAAATTGGGATCATCTTAGCTAAGACCAGAATTTCTCTTCAAAGTGCTCCTTGGCTAAGCTTAGGACACATTGTCCAATGACCAGCATAAAATAGGCTTTAATTACAGTAAGCTGAGGGATCCAATGGATGCTCACATGTATGTGCTTTTTTTTTCTGATTTGCTGTGCTGTATGTGGGTGGCAGGGACCAATCTTTTCTCCTCTACATCATGTCCCTGCCTTCTATTTTATTTTATTTCTCTTATTTATTTATTTCAAATAATTTCTCAGTGGTTCTCTTGGTTGGGAGAGGTGGAAGTCATGTTCTGGAGCTGATGAGACACACAACAAAACAATTTTTTGGGCAAAACAACACCACCTTTTTTTGTATGAAGGGGAAAGAGTGGTTGGCAGCTGTGTTAGTGCAGCACAAAAGGTGGGTGTTCTTTCAGGAAACTCAGATCCTCACACGTGGGGCATGTTCAGTGAGAGCTGGAGCCACTGACACTGGGCTGGGAGCATCACCTGAGGTAGTGTGGACCAGCAGGAAGCTGCAAACTGTGGCAAATCTGCCTGGTCCCTGAATTCAGATAATTTGTCCCAAAAGTGAAGGTGGTGAGAGGAGCCCCTGAGGTGTGTTCAGAGAACTTGCAGCACCCCAGCTCTTTTAGAGCTTTGTTAATCATTACTTCCTGAAAAGCAAGCCAATTTCTGCTCAAGATGTTTCAGGTATGATTACACTGATGGATTCAAGAGGCAGGAGAGAATAATATAGTGGTTTTTAGAGCATGGTTTGCTAGCTCTGCTTTTCTTCTCTTCAGGGTACTTGTAGGGCTGTTCTGTTGGCTTTGGTGTGGGAGAACATTATTTTCCCTCTGATCTACATTCTAGAGTGCAATGAAAATGGCTCTATGTAGTCTTTATTTACATTTGGAAAATTACAGAATCTAAATTGTTCGTGCACTTTACTCTAGACTTTTCTCCCAGCATTTCTGCAACAGTGAACAACTCTTTCAAGTATGTATCAAGGACAGTCTTCATCCCACAATTATCTATAAGGCTCGAAGCAGTGAAAACAAACACATTTGGGAAAAAAACCACAGTGTTGCAGGAGAAGGAAGTGTCTGAGCAGAGGAATTTGCCTACTTGGATCTTTTTATACTTTAAATGTGATGCAATACAAACTACAGAACAACAGAACTTACATTATCAGCTGGGGCATTTAATAATTGATCAAAGGGAGAGAGGAGACAACAGGAAGCTTGAAAATACACCAGTGAAATCGAATTTAAGTAATTCACTTAGCTCTGTGAATGGTAACTTTTATAGCTGTAAAGCACACCCATCCAAACAGAAAAAAATAAAAAAAAAAAGAAAATGAAAAAAAAAATCTGGTGTTGCTTTTGGCAACTCCCCCTTTGTGTTTGCTAAGGACCCTTGTGAGCAGGCAGAGCAGACAAGGAGCCCTTTGGAGCTATTCATGTTATGGATTAAGCACATACAGCAACTTGGGGCTGTGCCCAGGGCCCCCTGCCCCACGAGGGGGGTTTTTCACATCCCCTGGAAAACGCTGCTGATAATTAGTGCTTTGTAGGGCGGTGAGCTCACTGCCATTACATAAGATTAGTGCTGTAATAAGGAGCTGGCCAGCATCTGTGGCCAGATTGTCTGTCACTGGGAGAATGCTGCCAGCCAGGAAAGGGATGGGGAATATTGCCACTTTTAAAGCTGCACAGAGACCCTGCCTTGGTTTTGCCTCCCCTTCAGCACAGGGGTGTTTGTGCTTTGTGTTCTGCAAAGCCAACTCCTCGGGTTGCCAGTGTTAGGTAGGTACATTAGAATAAAAACTTTTTTAAAAAATTAAGAAAAAGAAGGAAAACAACCCAGAAACTTAATTCTGGCAAAAAACAAAGCCCTCTCTTTTCCTCCCTTTATTGGTTGGTGAATCAGAAGGCTTTAACTTGAGCAAATCTGTAACTGCACCCCTCTCAGAAAGAGTAACTTCATTGAACACATACACACACACACACACAAAACCCAAAACCTTCAAAAGGCATGGAGTATTGTAGTGAAGGAGCCTGCCTCTGAGGGTTAAGTAAAGCAAACAAACTAAAAAAGTGCTGTAGTCAGCTGCAGACAAAAAGCTCATTGTGCCCATGTCCCACAGGATCCTTGGAGAAGGAGATTTTAAACCTACCAAATGTTTTGGTTCTGTGCTGCAGTCAGTCATTACAGCCTCTTTTTAAGGTGCTCATTTGACCCACGTTTAAATGGAGGAGAACTATATAATGTTATTAATGACAGGTATATTTTTGGTTCAGGATGTCATAACGAGGGCCTCTTGGACAAAGTGGGGTTTGTCTTGTTTTTACCAGGGGGGTCAGCAGTTACTTCAGAGACTTGTTACTGCTGGGCTGAAATTACTTGTTACTCTGGGCAAAAATTCTTGGACAGCTTCAAACCCGCAGTAATTGTTGACAAAGTGCATGATTTTTCCTCTATTTTTTTTTTTTCTCTCCTGGTAGCCATGCACAAAAAGATTAAATCACACCCCACACAATTTGCATTGTGCTGCTAATATATTTTCATGTGACTCCAAAAAAACCACGAATTACACCAAATCAGCACTTACCATCCTACTTTCTTTCTTTGCCACTCATTTTTAATGTGATTTCTCAGCTGCTAAAGTGACTTCTGAGATCCCATCATCCACAGCATACCCTCAAAACTGAACTGTACAGTGTGTGATGAAGCTATTATTCTGAAAAGAACACATGGTAAAGAGCAGGTAAAAGTCCACGGTTTCATTTAGCTTTGAAAGAGTTAATGACTGTTGTAGTTCTGAATAATTATAATTCTGGAGCAGCTCTGGGCTTTGGAGCAAACAGACAGCGTCACCTAGTGGGGTTTCACTGCCCGTTTTCTGCTTCTCATGGAAAAATCGTCATTCCATGGTATTGCTTTAAAAACACCCCAGAGCTAGCCATCTGCTCCACCATACAAACACTTCTTCCCAAAACTATAGGACTGACGGTGCTTTAATGTTTCAGTTTTGTCAGGTAGCCTTTTTTTTCCACTGGTTGAATTTCAATTCATTCGATTCTTTCCCAAAGTAGTTCTTTTTGCAGCACTCTTCCTGCTTATTCAATCTGCAATCACTTCTTGTGGATAGATGCACATGAATGTGTGTTTTCCAGAGTCTCTTTCTTTTTTTGCAAGCTGCTGCACGGGACTAAAAAAGTTTCCCAACACATTCCATCTCTCTGTTACCAAAAAACCCAACCCCTGCAAGTGAAATCTTTTGCAGAAGTATTTAGCAAAGCTCCTCCTGGGAGTTTGTCTTGCTCACAGTGTGACTCAGTCATGGGGAGTGTTGGGTTCCTGCCTGGTCCAAACCCTGCCAGTTTCCCAAGTCCTATGCAAATAAAACTCAGATTAGGAGCTAAAGGGAAGCCATTCAACCAGAATCTAAAAAAAATATCAGGATCACGACATGTGATTTTTGTGTGTACTTGTAGATAGGTTTAAATATAGGAGCTGTCTTCAAATTGATTTCTCCCAGCAAAGATTTATGCACACACTTGGTGCCTCCTTCAGGCAATTATTTTAGCATCTGTCTGAATCTGCATGTGATCTTCCCTGTGATCATCCCCCTTAAGGCATGACCCACGCCTTTAAATCTAGATGTGTGCTTTAACTCTCACTGAATGGAGTTTTTAATCTCAAGAACGCTTTGGGTGAGTTCTGTCAGTCTGCTTCCTTTCTTCAAATTAAACAGAAAAATCCTTTGCAGGACTGAAGGGAATTTTCCTGGAACAGAGCCTGCACTGTGAGATAGCTTGTTGTCTTTCCCATGTAAAAATGCATTTAAAGACTAGGTGACCTTAATGGAAGTATCTTATACATTGCCAAAATCCTCACAGAAATCTGGTTGATTTTTTTTCCTATGGAAAAGAAATGCAATCCTGTTTAAACTTCCCAAGTGTCTCCTGTAACAGCATCAGTGCTGTTACAGAGTCACAAGTGAGGGTTTTCTGGCCTGATGCATGTGCTCATTGTAACCTCGTGCTGATCTTGTTGAAGTTCAGCCACCGAGTAATTCCCGAGACTCACTGAAAGTGAGATGTAATTTTTACTTAAGCTGTCCAATTATAACAACCCCCACAGTGAGGGACTCATTCAGAGCTTTCCTGATAAAGATTTCTAAGACTGTGCCTGCTATTGTGTTGAAAAAAAAAAATACAGAATTGTATTCCTGTTCTTATCAGAGCTATGGCAGGAGAAGAAAATGGTGATAGTAAGGTTTGCAGTGGTGGTTTCAGCTTAGTGATAAATACCAGGCAGGAAATGTTGCTTCACTTTGAGATGAAATGGCACAGAGTATCCAATCAGCCAGTCCCTACCTCTTCCATTGTTGATTTTTCTCTAATTTGCCTCATTAGTCTTGCATTAAGGAGGAATCAGATAAGGAAGTAGCCAGATGTAAAGAAAATAAAAATCACAACTGCAAGTTCCAAAAAGTACCAAGACAGATTTGTAAAGACAGCTTAGTTTAACATGCTGAAAACATGTTTCCTTTCTCCAGAAGGAAAAGTCTTAACCTGTAAATCTAAATAGATGTATTTCAAGTAAATGATTTCCTAGATTCAGTCCTATATGGAAGATTATTGGCCTTTACACAATACCGAGGTCAAGCAGTAAAGTTTTGTTGGCATCGGTGTTTGTTTTTTTTTATTGTGCTTCATTAAACACAGTGTTTGTTGGCTATTCTGAAATGCAAAATACAGGTGATTGATCTCAGGAACTTGATGAGCCTTTTGGAGATAAAAGGGCTGAAATTTCCAAAGGAGTGTCTCAAAGCTGAGATACTCCTGGATCCACCTGGGCAAGCACCTGGGAAAGCTGAGTGGATTACCCATTAGGGAGGAAATGAGCCAGTCAAGAAAGGCTGCTTATCTGAGATTTTAAATAACAAATCTCACGAGGTGGGACCTTGTCCATGATGGGAAGATTATGCCCCTTCTGTTTAATTAGCAGCCATCAGAGTGAGAATAGGTAATGACTGGCTAATAAAGTTTTCTGCTTTACAGCTCTTGGTGCAACCCTGGCATTTTTAGCTCATTTTATGTGACAAGTCAGCCTGCCACCCAACATGGCTATGAGTTTATGCAGTGCCATATAAGGCAATCCTCCCCAAAAATGTGGAACTTAATAAAACGTCCTCATGGGCTTTTGAGGCCATCATATCCAAACTCCTCCTGGGAGGCAAGAGAATAGATTTTTCCCGGTTTTATGGGCTGTGAATGGCCAGCCAAGTGTATTATCTAGTGCCACGTAGGAAACCAGAAGAGCTGAATCCCAACTGGGCTCCAGCTCTAAGTCATGGACCATCCAGACTCTGCAGGAAAATTTTCAGGGCCTTTTAGCAGAGAAAGCCAGAAGAAATAAATCCACTGTGACAGAGAAGGCTTTGCTTTCAACAATAAAACCAAAAAAGTACAAGTAAGATCAACTAATTATTACAGTATGATTAAAAGCACAAAAGGGTGTAAAGTCCACTTCTCATCCTGAAATGATGGTCAGGCAAACACCCCAGGGACCAAAGGAAGGTACAGGGACCAAACCCCTGTCCCTGGGGCCAGGTCCTGCAGTTGCCTGGCTACACAGAAACCTCAGGTTTTTGAGGAAAAGTCCCAACCACCCTGCCATTGAGGATTTTGGAAGTTTTTCAGAGTGGCTGGGACAGGGGTGTCTGCCTGAGCCTGCAGTCTGTGCTTGATCAAGGATGGGTTGTGGTAAAAAACACAGAGAATAATAAATTTTAGCTGATTTTGTTATCAGTTAGATGGGGCTTGGAACAGCCTGTTCTGGTGGAAGGTGTCCCTGCCCATGGCAGGGGGTGGCACTGGATGATTTTAAAGGCTCCTTTCAATCCAAACCATGCTGAGATACTGTGATTGCTCTGGACCTCCAGCCGCCTCAGCTGCAGGAGAACTGTGGCCAGACAAACCTCCTCTGAGATACATTTTGTGTCTTGTACATAATTCAGATTATATGTCCAGAAATGTACATTCTGGAAGTGCTTTGCATTTTAAGACTGAGTAAAAATTCATGTCTGTTGTGGTAATGTTGCTTAAAGATCATAGTAGTGATGGTTTTTAGGTCACTCTGTGCAATCACCCAGTGTCAATATTTCTGACAAGGACTAAAAATCTTACAGCAACTTTTCTTCCATGTATTCACCAAGTATTTGATTCTATTTAGGTCTTATGAGTGATACAGCATTGCCAAAGGTTTTTTCCCATTAATTTTTTGCTGATACGGTTTTACTGGAGATGGTGCAGTCACCCAGATCTACACCAGTGGAAACCAGATTCATGCCTATGCTCATGGAAAAATCTATTCCATAAGAGAAATACAAAATATTAGTTTATTTGTCTAGTAGCCTGTTCCACTCAAACTGTTAGAATCTTCTTGTATCATTGTCCCATTATCAGTGTCTAAATAAGGAACTGGAAAACTACAGAGGGGCTGGGTGGGGACCTAAGAAAGCAATTCAGCAGTCTGGAACTTCCTCTGCTAAGCAATTCTGGCACCAGACCCAGGCAAAATCAGAGCTCCTCAGCCAAAATAAATCTGTGCAATGATGATATCAGATGTGAGGTAACAGCAAGTCATGCTGGAGGATATCAGACATTCCTGAACAAACCACAGGGCCTAGATGTAATACTCTACCACTACACTGCAGCCCTGCCAGCTAAGCAAACACGAATTTTGGAGTCATTTTGGCAAGGCAAGTAAGAGCATATGGAGTCTGTGTGCTGAGGGTGGGAGCTGGCAGGCTGCTGAGCACCTCCAGCTCACACGTCCCCAATAGCCACTAAATATCCTTCATTCCCACACTCTCATCCCTATGGAAGCAAGCAGCTCTGCTGTGTAATTTTCACAAGAAACAGCTGCAAGGCTTGCTGAAATCTTTCCCTGGCTCTCAGGACATTATTGATGAAACTTTCTGCCACTAACCTTCCTTAATTTTTGTACCCATGCACATGTTCTTGAAAGGAAATGGATCCTAAACTTGAATAAATGAGTTGGTGTGTACTGTAATTTAGGACTGTTAAACACTGAGAAGTTGAGATGGAGTTAATTTAGTTCCAGCTGAAAAGGGGGATATTTTATTAGAGGTAATAAATTCAGTGCAGAACAAATTTATTCAGGCTGTGCTGGTTAAATTGCCTAGATAATTAAAACCTATGATGGGTAAGATGACACGTGGTAGGAAAAGGTTAAGTATTTGACTCATTTTCCTTTCATACTTTGATTCATTGTAAGGTAAATACTACTTGTGTGTGGTATGTTAACTTTATTTCTAAAATGTGTTCACCCAGGCAGTGAATAGGGGTTAAATCACAAAGTTAAGAAAATAGAAAACTAAACTTTTATGACATTTGTATGGGCCAGGTTTAGTCAGAAAGATGTAAGCACTGAGGGAAATATAAGCACTGTAGAAACTGTGCCATTTTGCCCATAAAAGGGGCTCGCTGCCTGGGTAATGTCTGGCATTTATGTGAATTCCAGTTCTTAAAGATAGCTATTTTTATCATTTCTTAAATTCTTCCTAGAGTGACACAACAGAAATCCCAGTGAAAATCAAAAATCGCTAGGAGTGGTTTCCAAATATTCGTTCTTTTCTTGACACAAGATTATGCAAATCTCAGATTCCTGTGCTTTGTTTGGGAGCAAAGTGAGGGATTATCCCACCTCTGCTGGCTGCCAGGACAGGAGGCTGTATGTCCCCTGATACCTGCTGCACAAGTTTCAATCAGTCTGACAAAAGTGTTGCTACTTTTCTTGATGGTTGATTGTAAAAACAGACTGAATCCTCCCAAATTTTCACCCCAAAATGACATGATGCTGGTATTTCACAGCCATTTGAAGGTTCTTTTGGGAATTTTTGTTTGTTTGTTTTGAACATATCAGACCCCATATTTCTATTTCTAAATGTAGTGCATATTGACGAAGCACTTTCTGCTGTTACTCATGTATTTTCACAGATGTTTGAGTCTGGCTTTTCAACAGAGGGCAGAATTTGAATCAACACTTCTAAAGCTGAGAGGCTGCTGTCTGGGCTCAGACTGCCACCTAGCATTTTTAGTGGAAACACCTATCTCCAGTGGTTTTGGGGACCACATTCTGACTCTTTCACTCACGTTGCACCTAATTCTGCATGTCATCCCTGCGGAATGACTTCATTAACTGAATGAAATCATCCAACATCATAAATATTCCAAGTCTGGGAAGTTAGTCTGTAATTTCTCACTTAGTAGATGTGCTCTAATGAGGATCATGGGTTATTTACTCTATTTTCCTGCATTATACCTCATTATATTTATGTAGGAAAGAGTGTTTTTGACACTCTTAGGATCCAGTTTTGCTTGTGTCTCTTTTGTTCACCTGACGTCAGTTTACAGTAAATGAGAAGTTACACCAGAATATTTTTCCCCTTGAGATAATATTCAATATAGCGGGAGGATATTATAAATCTATCTTTGTTAAGCCCACTCTTAGCAGCCTGAATCAAACAGTTGAGATTGCTTCTTGCCACAGGTGAGATCATGTGCTCTTTTGTTAATGTAAATATTCTCCAGCACTGGGAATGATGGTTTTGCTTCTCTTTTCTGCAGCAATATGAGAACTGGAGACCAAACCAGCCAGACAGCTTCTTTTCTGCTGGGGAAGACTGTGTTGTTATAATCTGGCATGAGAACGGGCAGTGGAATGATGTCCCGTGCAATTACCATCTCACTTATACCTGCAAGAAAGGAACAGGTACAAACTTTGCAGTGACAAAAGCATAATTTGCTAAATTGCCATTCAGTACTTCTGACCATGTTCTCTGGACCTTGATGGATCCATCAGTTTTCAGTCCTTTTGAACATGTCACTGAGGATGACATGAAGAGTCCTGAAAAAAGGATATTTTTCCTTAAATGCTTGTAGTAACTTCATTGGTTTTCAGGTTTCTTTGTGTGAGTATGCCAACTTTTTGGCTCGAATTTACTTTTAGAATTTAAACGAAAAAGGCAATACTGACCTAAATATCTGGCATTTTCCAATTCCCAACACTATTAGTGTTGGATTACAAGACTGGAGGTCTCCAAGGCGGACTGATCCCCCTGTCCTTGTCTGGATGTTCCCTTGGGAGTCCAGCTGAGGTCCCTTGTCACCTTCCCTTAGCCAGGGCTCAGAGGCCAGTCCCACCTCAAACTGGGCTCACAAACTGAAGTTTTGGGTGATGCTCTCTCTTCCTTCCAGTGGCTTGTGGCCAGCCTCCTGTGGTGGAGAATGCAAAGACCTTTGGGAAGATGAAGCCTCGCTATGAGATCAACTCCCTCATCAGATACCACTGCAAGGATGGCTTCATCCAGCGCCACATCCCGACCATCCGCTGCCAGGGGAACGGGCGATGGGACATGCCCAAAATTACTTGCATGAATCGTGAGTTCTCTGAAAGAAATACACTGGCAAATCAGAAACAGTGGGCAAAGTTGCAATTAATAAGTAATGAATGTGTATTTTAAGAGAGGAGCAAGTCTGGTAGGACAGATTACGGTGGAATAACACCAAGCATCCGAAACTAATGGAAATTTTCCTCTTTTGTGTCTACTGATGCCTTGGAGGGGCTGCCTAGAACAGAGGGTGGACAAGATTAAGAGAATAAAGTGGGTGTTTTGTTTATTAAAGGCCTTCAATAGGTACAGCTTGGGCTGTCAGAAGCTTCCCAGGGGCTGCACCCAAGATGGATGAGTGATGAGTTTTTCAAACAATTATAAGTTTGGTCCATTTGCATTTCAGGGGTTAATCCTCCAATTACAGCTTCAGGTAATGAAGTAATTTACCCCAGTTTGCTCCCCCTCAATTCACTTTTGTTTATACTTTTGGGGCCTGAGGCTGTCCTCAGGCCTAGAGGAGTTGTGTTGTCTGACAAAAATGTGAAGACAGTAACTAACACTTTATATAGAGTTTAGAGTCATACCCTAGAGCAGTACAGGATTTGAAAAACACAAAGGCTAAAATCTTAAGGCATCATTCCAGAAGGCATTAAGATTATTTCAAAGTCAGAAAACCCTGGAATCAACAGGTTCCTAATAATGCTAATGACTCTTTCTGCAGCTGTGTGTATGCCTGTAACACTGCCACACCTCCCGTTAATCATTTGTTTACCCTTTAATTAACAAGGAATAAACACAACTGTGTTGTGAAGTGTAGCTGGCCCATTCACAGCTTAATTTTAAACGAATTTCCCCTCTTTTTTTTTCCCTTCTCCCTTCTCTCTGCAGCCTCCACATACCAAAGGACTTACTCTAAGAAATACTACTACAAACACTCCGCATCAGGCAAGGGGACGTCGTTAAACTCGTCCAAGCACTACCACCGCTGGATCAGGACGTGGCAGGACTCGAGGCGCTGAGAGCTAAATGGTGAATTGGGGATTTCCACCATTTCAGCCAAAGTCATAACTTTCTGTGCCTTTTTCTATCACTTATAGGAGTATTATCGAATCGTTTTGAAACTACGGACTGCAGTATTCACGACGCGTTTTGCAAAAAAAAAAAGGAAAAAAATAAAAATTGCGGTGTTTATCAGAAAATTTAAGAAATAAATAAAAAAGAGGAGAAGTGCTTATGGGGATAAAAGGAAACCATTTCCAGCCTATAAAGATTATTAGTTTTCTATATGCCATCGGTGTGGACCATTTTATGATATGTACCAGCCTTCTGCAATATTTAAACAGCTCAATTTTAGCACCAATGAAAATGTAAATAAGATGATTTTAATGTTGTTTGACTGTGTGTTGTTTTTAAAATCCTGTATATAAAATGAAAAGTCACACTAATTTCAGGCATATTTATGGTTAGAACGGCCTCAGAGGTCTTCAGTCATTTATGACGTTGTTTCTGTGTTGTTTACCTAGGCTGGAAATGGTTGAAATAAAGACTTCACTGACTGAAATTTGCAATTATCAGGTGAAGATAAACACACAAGTGACATGACTTTTTTTTTTTTTTTTTTTTTTTTTATGGGAGCTGTGCCAATTCCCACCCAAGGTACAGTTTGTGTCCCATGAGATGAAAAGTTTAGGCAGAGCACATAAAAGTGGCACGAAGCATAAACTAGGGACTGCAATATGGAACTTTTTTTCTGCTCTCCATTCCAGCTTCAGCACATGTGAGAAAGGACTGTGTGGAGGAGTTGTGTATGACAAGGAGAGCCTGTAAAATTCCAAGTGCTAATACATTAACTTTATCAACCAGGGCCACTTTTTTTTTTTTTTTTAATTTTTATTTGTTTTTTTGGTTTTTTTGAGAAGAGAAAAAAAAAGGAAACAAGGAAAAAAATTACTTTCATGATATTAACCACAAGGTCTATATTACAGGTCTCTGCATTCTAAAATGGAGGTAGACCTGGTGTTTGGGGGATTTTTTTTTTGTAGAAAACAAACAAAAATCAAAAAAGTAAATAATTTTGTATATATAACCATTTTTTAATCTTTTTATAAAGTAATGAATGTTTGTGTATGAATGCTGCAGCTGTGAAGCGTACATAAATAAATGAAGTAAGCCATACTGATTTAATTTATTGGATGTTATTTTACCCATACAAAGAAGATTCAAAGAGCTCACCAGTGCAGTATTAGCCCCTGAGCTCCACTTTTGGAACCATCTTTCAGTTCAGCTTGCTCTTTTTCCCCGGAGAACAAAAATTCCTGCTAAACAGGATAATTTGTTGGCGGCTAGATGGGTGAGAGCTGTGTGTGACCCACAGAAGAATCAGGATCTTGGCTTTCTCTACAGAAGTGTGTGCACAGATTGGTTCTAGGTTGTAGTTTGGTGCAGTGTGTACGTAGGAGTTTTCTGTTATGATTTCTTGCCCTGGTCAGTGCCACCACTGACCTGGATGTGTACAGTGAGTGCAGGAGGTGACGTTTGAAACGGCCTCTCCACTGAAAGGACTGTTGTTCCTGCAAAGTGCCTTGCACACCTTTGGGCACAGGACGAAAAAATGTTAAAAAAAAAAAAAAAAGTTAAAAAAAAGGAAAAAAAGAAATAATAACAGTTAAAAAAACCCCATGGAAATAAAGTAAGTTCCTTAGGATGTACCTTTTAAAGTAACAAGAAAAACACACACAGGCGCAAGGTTTGCGCCTCTGTGTTCATGTGGGGTTGTGATGGGGACAAAAAAACTGAGAGGGAAAGGAGAAAAATTGAAATGCAGCCAGCAGGGCAGAGCTGCCCATGGAGTGACCTTGCCATAGCTGGAAGCAGAGTTCAGACAACATCTCCTGAGGAATGGCAGGGGCTGCTCCCCACCCTTGTGGCAGGACCTCCTTGCATTGGCCAGTCCATTCCCCACCCCTCACCCCCAAACAATGCACATAATACCTTTCTCTATTTATATTATTATCTTGTATAGTGTATAATGTGAATGTCTGGGGTTTGTTTTTTTTTTTTTTTGTGAATGAAAGTCTAAAATCTTTGTAACTTTTATAACTGCTTCTGTTTCACCAAAGAAACAAGGTTTTGCTATACTGTGACTTGTCTTGTTATTGCATGTCTTCCTGTTTAAATCTATGCAATGTGATTTTTTTCATATGAATACAACTAGACTGTCAGGTACTTCACAATTACCATGGGCTTGGTCAAGTGCCCACTGGAGTCAAAGAGTCAGCTGGCTGAACTTTAGTAGGTGCTGGATTTGACTTTATATGAGCAGCTTTAGGGGATATTTTAAGATATACATTGTATGTTTTGAAGTCGATTATTGCTTGTAAAAGTCAAGGCTCTGTTCATGAAATATACACTAATCTACACATCACTTCCTTGTACCAGAAACACACAGAACAGAAAATATATTTTAACACTTTGCAAACTTTCTCACCATATGTATAAAAAACCCTGCATAGATTTGTTGTTTTCTTGTCTACTTGTTGGATTTAACAATGTTGTAAGACATTCAGATACCATTGTGATTGTAGTTTTAATTAGGTTAGATGCAGTGCTTATATTGATTTTTTTTTCACCTCCTTCTATTATGCATAATAAAATAGGTCTGACAACATTCCTTATTAAAAAAAAAAAAACAAAAAAAACCAAAAAAACCCACTAAAAAAACCTGTCACCCATGCTTGTTTATTTAGACAGGGAATGACAAGTTATTCAGCTCTGGAGACTTTTTATAATACTGATGTAAACCCCAAAATGTTTTTGTACCAACACCCTGCAAGATGCACACACCTATGTCACAGGGGTGGCTCTGCTGTGAGGCCAAGGTGCTGCCATGACAAATATCATCATTCCTTCACCTGGAGCATCCCTGAACTCCAGTCTGGGCAACAATGCTGGGTTGGAGTGGAGGCATAGAAGACAAAGCCAGAGATGTCACAAAGGTCTGGAGTGCCAGGACAAAAGGAGATGGCTTCAAACTGAGAGAGAGCAGGGCTGGGTGGGATCCTGGCAATGAGGAATTGTTCCTGGCAGGGCGGGCAGGCCCTGGCACAGGGTGCCCAGAGCAGCTGGGGCTGCCCCTGCATCCCTGGCAGTGCCCAAGGCCAGGATGGACACTGGGGCAGTGGGAGGTGTCCCTGCCATGAGAGGGTGATGCTTTAAAGCCCTTTCCAACCCCAATTATTCTATGGTTCTATGATCTGAATGCAGATTTTCCATTTTTTGTGCCCCTGACAGTCTCTGCAGAGTACCCAGTGCTGCTCTGAACATCCTCCCATCCCTTCAGATAACAACTGTTTGAATTCCTGGGGTGCATGCCACAGGGCAGAGATCAGCCAGGACAACTCCTTTGGGAGACCTCAAACAGCAAGAGAAGGTGCTGGTTGGGGCACACATTCCAGTTTTCCAGATGCACAAATGCATGAAATTAGATAGAGACATCTCCATGACGGCAGAACTTTGGTTTAATGGGATCTCCTGCCTGAGACAACTCATCAGGCTGGGGATGGAGGAGCCCTGTAGGAGAAAACACAAGTCCTGGAATTGCAGCAGTGGGGCCAGCAGGATGCAGGCAGGCTGGCAGGGGGCTGCCAGTGGAAAGGATTTGCTGCCAAGAGGGCTCTGGCATCAGAAATTACTTTGTCAGGGCAGTGGCTGGTGGAACATTGAGGTTCACCCTGTGAGTATGGTTAAGGGCAATGTGATACCCTTTCTAAGAGAAAATTCATTTCTGTAGGTGACATCTCTGCTCTGAGAACAAGCAGAGACCATCCCTGGGCCGTGGGAGTTGAAGCAGCTGGTGCAAAAGGGCAAATCCATTCTTTTTCAGAGAAAACACACAACTAGTGTTGCTGATTTTAAGCAGTGACGTGTGCCGGTCTCCATGAGCACATTGTTCTTCCTGAGGAATGATAAAAAAGATACAAACAACGCTTGGAGGAAACATGAACAAAAGCTTGAAGGCCACACAAAGCTGTTAGCATGGCAGAGAAAAGAAGTAAGGACAGAAACATTGCTCAGGAAAATGTGTATCATTTCAGCCCTCCAGCAGCAGACCTGGAAGGAAGCTTAAGGGCTTGTGCAGTGCAATTTGATGGCAAATTTTGTTTTCCATAGCAAATAAATATTTCCAGGTGGGGAAGCCATCAGCTGGTAGTGCAGTAGAGACTCAGTCACTGTGTAAATGCTGACAGAACAGAAAAGCAGGACCTCGAGTTCTCTGAGTGAGGAATTTATTTCTGGGGCAGGGACGGATTGGTGGCAGTACCAAAATGACTCCAGATTTCCAGATGCCAAAAGGTGGGACAAATGAAATGAAGCTGAAAGTGGCCCAGCAGCCATTTTTTCAGCCAATTTCTGTGGTGGTTGGAGGAGAAAGTAAAAGGAAGACAAACACTGTTGGTGGTCCTGCATGGATGCAGCAGTGTAACGAGCAAGGCTGCTGGGATTAGGATCTGGAAGTTACATCATGCAGTGGTGAGCAGCCCCCTGGCAGTAAAAGTCCTTTTTGAGACAGGAGGGCAATCAGTTTAGGGAAAGGAATAAATGGTGTGGTTGTCTCTGGTAGCAGGAGAATGGCAGGAATTCAGGTTCTGTGTTTCTTACAGCCTTCGAGGTGATAATTGCACGTAATGTTGCTATTTGGTAGGGAAAAAGAGCAAAGCAGAGGTTTGGCACAGGTCACAGAAAAAGATCTGTGGCAGACCTGAGTGTTCACTAAAGGCCCTGTTCTTCCACAGGTTTGAAAAAAATAAAAAGAGGGAAAAGAAAAAACTGTCTTTTCTAAGCAGGTGATGGAAGATTTAATTGCAAAAGGCAGCAGGATCCCAGTTTAGTCTTCTCAGAGTTAGAACAAATATTGGGCTCACTCCAGTACCATCACTTTGTCAAAATAAATATTCTTAATAAGCTTGTGAAAGGAGGAAGAAGCACCAGAAATTGCTGATGGTGCTGTTTACTTGCTGGAGGAGGGATCCCTTTGGTTCTTCCTGAAGGGAACTTCCACCTCTGCTTAAACCAGGGCAGCTTCCAGATGTGCTAAAATCCTTAGCAGAGATCCAAATTCCAGGAATTGAAGGATCTTGGGTTACCGAAGATCAAAAATTCTTACCAAGGACCAAAAATTCCAAACTACATGGATTTTTTTAGTACATGGCAAGGTAACATCCCCTGTATCTCCCAAAAGTGCATTTCCACAGGAATACGTGCTCTGTTAAGAAAACGTGGATTTTGGCAAATTTCAAACCATGCTGCAGCTAGGCTGATATTTGCAGCTTGAAAATAGCTGATGGCAAAAGGAATGCCAGACCATCCCCTTTGCTTTTGGGGGAAAAAAAGATGTTTTTTTCTCTTATCAACCTGAACAGGTTGTGCTGGTTTCCTCATCCTTTGAGTTTACAAAGAGAACCCATCTCCCTTTTCCCTGCAAGATGACCTGGAGCAAAGTTCTGTCCCCTTGCCCCATCACCCACAGATCAGTGGATGAGGATTTAAAGGAAAGGATTTGGAATACTGATTTTCTCCCCCACATCCTTCCCATGCCCTCAGCCTCGCTTAATCCCTGTGGAAAACCTTTCCAGGCTGACAGAGGCAGAGTAAGAAAGGTGAAAATCTTCATGAAATGTTGTTGTGAAAGGGAATTCTGGTGGCAGAGATGAAAATGCAGGAAGGGGGATGGGAGGAAAAGTTTGTGGGTAATGATTTGAAAACGGAAAATCAATCTGGGCAAGTTTTGTATTAGGCAGGAATTTGAATTTATACCAGTGAATTTAGACCAAGCAGACAGTGACATCCCCAGGAAATGCACACCAGTAGAGCATCTATATATGATAAAAAGCATATAAAAAAGTTATTTTAGTTTTTGATAAACTGGCTTAAATGTGTTTTGTTTGCATATAATGACAGGTGGTTTTTTAAAGAAAAAGCTACTTCAGTCCTTCAGGACCTTTTTTTTAAGACAAGACGTTTTAGCCCATGTTTGCTCAAGTGGGCAACACTTCCTGTCCCTCTCTAGTCCTTGAAAATTGTTAGGAACAGCTGTTTGCACTTGTAAACTCAAACATTTGCGTTTAAAATGACAGGATTTGTCAAGTTGAAGTGACATTAACTATCATTAATAAGTGATATTGCTGGAGTGAAATGTCTTCTAAAGATAAGAGCTTTGGACATCCAGCATCACTTCATTCTGCTCTTGGGAGATTCTTCCTGAAGAGACCCCAGCTGTGAAAGTTAAGGAGAAATTTGGGGTTTAGACTACTTTTGGGATTGGCAATATACTGTATACTGGCTAGCTGGATTGGCCCCAAATCAGGGGGACAGATACCCACTTGATTTTGGATGTGAAATTCCCAGTTTCACCCCTCTGAGCTGTTTTATGGCAAGCACAGCTCAGAGTCTGACCTACCCACACATCCTTGGGAGTGTTTTAGGGTCACATTGGGAGCTATTCCTGTGTTCCTCAACCTTGGGGCACAGCAGCACCCAGCTCTAATGCAAACCTCTTCTCCCCCTTTTTCTCAAACCCACTGCTGACGCTGTGTGGTGAGGGAAACTAATTTTTCCTGGATCCTTTGCTTCTTTGCTGCCAAGGTTAGGATTAAATTGCAAGACAATGTTTCATGTTCGTAGTCAGATGTTTATTAATTCTTATCCATATCACAGTCTCACAAGCTGTGAGTTCTACAGCACATCACTCTAACAAACTAAAAATGGAGCCCTCTCTCTCTCTCTCTCTCCAAGGCCTTTTAAGGATAAATTGTCCAATTTAGAAATGACACCTAAATTATTTTTTACTTTTAACTCAATAACTAACCACCCGTAGCCTGCAATGGGGACATTTTATCCAATTACAGAAAACCACCCAAACCCATGGAGAAGGAGGAGAAGGAGAAGGAGAAGGAGAAGGAGAAGGATAAAGTGAAGGACCAGTCTCTGCCCTCAAACCTCCATCTTGCCTTATATATATTACTATATTTTAAACCCTTAAACTTATAATATTTTAAAACTTACTGTATTAATTACTATATTTTAAACTTACTATTTTTTAAACCCTTAAAGTTTCCCACCCTGTGATATCACACACTTCTATTCAAACTCCACACCCACAATCCCAGTTCTGCCATTCCATTCTGGAAGCTTCTCCACGGCCTCAGGTCAATGCAGTGCTCTCTTGGGGGTCAGTGCCTAGCAGCACAGAAAGTCTGGAATTCTCACCAGCCAGGGTTCCAACACCCTACAACACCCAGAAAAGGTTTACATGTGGTATTAGGAGCAATTTCAACGCTGAAAGGATTTTCCAGCCCCCTGGAGCACCCCGGGCTGGGCAGAGGGGCCGGGAAGCTGGGACAGGCCCGGTGGCTGCGCTGCCGAGGTCTCTGGGGTTCAGATGAGCCCCAGGTGTTACAAAGTCTCTTTTTCCCAGCCCCGAGACCCAAGGAGAAGCCGAGATGCGGCGTTCTGCCTTTCGAGGTTGTTTATTTTTCCTTATCTATAACATTGTTTCTCTGACCCACCCAGCTCTGTCCCGCGGTCGGGCTGTGGGACACCGACACCTCAGGGTGCTGTTAGCTTTTTATGCTGAAAACTACGGTACTTTATTTACCATAACTTCCCTATACCTGTCACCCGTGTTAGACAGTCTGTCTGTGCTCTAAACCAACCCCAACGTGCCACCACCGCAGCAGAGGATGGAGGACAAGGAGAAACAGGAGGAAGGACCGGGCCCGCCCAGATCCCTCCATCTTGCCTCCTGAGCCCCTCTTCTAAAACCCCAAAATTGTACATTTTCACCCCGGGATAAATTCACTACCATTCTACTCAAACCCTTGTGGCTTGTAACCGCTGGCACGCAGTTGGTAATTGTTTCCATGGCTTACAATCCGCGGCGCGGCTGTCCGACTCCGTGCCGAGGTCTCCGAGCCCCCCGCCCGGGTCCGGAGCCCTGCGGGGCGGCCCGAGGAATGCGCTGGGCTCCCTCAGCGTGCCGGCAGCCGGACCCAGCGCAGGGGGGCCCGAGGGATGCGCTGGGCTCCCTCAGCGTGCCGGCAGCCGGACCCAGCGCAGGGGGCCCGGGGGCCGAGAGGCCGATGGCCCCGGGCTGTGCCGGCCGTGGGGCGGCAGCGGGAGCGGGGCAGGGCCCGTCCCTGGGCCGGCCCTGCCGAGGCCGCCCCGCGAGGGCTGAGGCACCTCCGGGCCCTCACGGCGGGAATGGAGGGGCTGCGGCGGGGCCGGGCAGCGAACGGAGCCGGGAAGGGAACGGAGCCCCAGCAGGGCCGGGGGAGCTGGGAAGGGGCTCAGGCTGCAGAGAAGGAGGCTCGGGGGGCCCTTGTGGCTCTGCACAGCTCCTGCCGGGAGGGCACAGCCGGGGGTCGGGCCGTGCTCCAGGGAACAGGGACAGGAGAGAGGGAACGGCCCCAGGCCGGGCCAGGGCAGGCTCAGGGTGGGCACAGCAGGAATTTCCCCATGGAAAGGGGGCTCAGCAACTGCCCTGGCACTGCCCAGGGGGGTTTGCAGTGCCCAGCCCTGCAGGTGTCACCTGGAGGTGGCACTCGGAGCTCTGGGCTGGGGACAGGGTGGGGATGGGCACAGCTGGGGCTCCATGGGCTGGGGGGGATTGTCCAGCCTCTCTGAATCTGTGAAATCACAGGATTCAAGCACAAGGAGTTGTTTTATGCAGCCTTTCCTTAAAAATGGGGAAAAGCATCCAGTTTAGCACAAACTTCAGAAACAGATTATACACATCTATTAATGTATTGCATATCTGATTTATGAGTAGGTGAGGAGTTGAGGAGTAGAGAAATATTATGAAAAACTCATAATCTGGGGTTAGGTTGAGGTCGATGTTAGTAAGTGTCCTTCTAAGATCAGCGTCTCCGCACTCAAGAATGAGATAAACTGCAGGAAGAATTGAACAACGCGGATTTTATTCACAATTACAACATCTCTGACCTCACACATGAGTTAAAATTAAACTCAGATACCTGTACCCAAGGGCAAAACATCCCTGGGTGAAACAGCCAGTGGGGTGACTGTAGCGGAATGGAAATGTTTGCTTTTTAAGGGGCTGTATCTCTCTGTTTTGTACCCTTCCTGCAGCTGTCTAACATCCGAGATACTCTCACTCAGGGAGCTGAATGTGAAAAATCTTTCTTTGTTTCCCTGTATTATTCATTTAAAAAATAACATTACTTATTTAAAATTCAAAAGCGAGACAAAAAGCTCAGGAATAAAAGAAAACTAATCAGGATTGTTTTTCCCCAAAAATCTCACGACGAAGAAAAAGCCTAAACAGAAAAATATTTCATATCTTTACAGAGAATTCACTACCTTAAATATTATTCTTGTTGATGATAGATTCCTAAGTGACTAAGAGACTTTTAATTCCCAGGAGTTTATCAAGATGAGGTTGAATTTTGAGATGTCTTGCAAACCTGTAGCGTGTATTTTTGTTCACTGATAATTAATATTGCTGTTGAGCTGATGAAAGGAATGCTTTGGCTGCCTACAATGCCAGCTTTATATCATTACCAGTTTTATGTAATCTGATCTGACATGGATCAGGGCCAGGAAGGAAAAAACACAATAGATTAAAGAATGACTGTACTAATTGCTGATCAGTGTACAAGCAATGGCAAAAAGCCATATTTTCTACAGCCTCATCCTGCAGGTAAATACCTACACCCAAGGATCCTGAGGAAATGCATTCATATAAAGAACTTGGTCTTACAAAGTTTTAAACCTCCACACCCCTTGTTCTTCATTTAGATCCAAGCTTGTGCAAACAACTTTCCAACACAATGTTTTCAGCACACCTGAGATTTCAGAATTCCTTGCTGCCACACAGTGTGAGATTTTGCAGTGTGATTAACATGAGGCCCAGAGGCAATATTTACCAATATGAAGTCAAAAACTGACGATGGGATTTCCATGACTTTCCTCACTGTGTGCTCAGCAGCAAGTTCAGAGTGGCAGGGTTGAAGCTCTAAACACCAATATCAGCAAATCAAACACTCAGACAGAAAATGTGTCGTGAGGATACTGTTTGCCATCAGCACAGGACAATTTTTAGTTTGTAAACCTTCCCTGTAAATCTGTGGCAGTGGCCTTGAGGGCTCCTGTGCCCATCCTTGCAGCTCCCACCAGGATCATCTTGAAATTCTCCCTCCCCTCATGGCTGCAGGTCAGGCTTTTCCCAATTCTCCTCCCATGGTAGCAACAATCCCTTTAATCTGTTAGCACAAGGAAATGCTGGGATGTTTCTGATTTTTTTTTTTTTTAAGGTTTTGCTAGAAAACCTCAAAAAAAAGTGGGTTTTTTTACAGTTTTTTAAAGTTTCTTTTCCTTCTAGGAAATTACTAGGCTGAACAATTCTGATTTTTAACAAAGTCTGCATAGCTGAGAGTTTTGGAAAATCAATAAACCCCTCCAAATATTACAGGGCCTGTGGTGTAAGAGTGGATTCTGATGTCTTCATAGTACACTGGAAAAAACAGCTTCTCTGGTGATAGGCAGATGCAGACACATTCAAAAGTCAAATTTGAGGCATAAAGGCTTTCACCAAAAACTATGGTGTGCATTTTATTAATAAATAGTAATATTAATAGTAGTAGTAGTAGTAGTTTTAATAATAATTATAATAGTAATAATAATATGATAATTTTAATTTATTTTTATCAATACTTTTATCATGAACTGACTTGGGAAACTCCAGTGCCTTTAAATAAATTTTTTCATTGTGACCCCTGTTACAGTTGTCTGAACAGAAAAGAAAAAAAAATTATTATTTGCCTGCACTATTTGAGTCTTCACAGTGACGCTGTGTATCCTTTATTAAAGCAGGGAACACTGATGAGAATGTAAAAAAGTGTGTGTTCAGAGAAAATGCAACTCGAGTTGCTGCTGTCTTCATATGTTTGTTACTTCAAGAGAAATTTGGTCTTTCAGATCAGATCTGGGCTGACCAGATCAGGACCAGTTTTGATATTTAACCTCAAAGGAGGAGGGTAGAATGTTTGCCTCCTGTTCATCAGCCACATGAGAAGCTCTCAGCACCCAGTCTGTCCTCTCACAAGGACAATCCTGAAATATCAGGTTATTTTCCTCTCTGTGTCCTTTGCTGAAGTGACTCAACGCCCATTTAAGGACCAACTGGTCAAGCTCAAGCACGCAGAAAGAACACACAAAACTGTTCCCCTTCAGCATAAAAATGTGGCTGTGGTCAAGGATTTGTGCAGGTCAATTTAGGGAGAAGAAGGGAAACCAAATTTCTGTGATGTGTCAACTGAGAGAGGTTTACAGGGATTTGTAATTTAACAGATTCTGCCTAAGGATTAGTGCCCACAGACTTTGGGGTTATTATGTTAGCTTTTCTTTTTTTTTTTTAATCCATGCAACCAACTAAGGGCTGTGATAGGGGTTTGAGTTAAATATCAGGGTTTTATAAGCCAAGACTTTCTAAATTAGTTTCCCAGGCACCTGATTCCCTGCTGCTCCTCTGGAGTTTTATTTCCTGTAAGTAGCTGGGTATGGGCAGAGTTATTTTTATTAGCTCTGTGATTAGTTACAGCCCCCCTGCAATATGAGGTGTCTCTTTCAGATTCTGATTTGGCTTCTGGCAGACACAGGCCGAACCAAAAGTCTCAAATTCTCCATCTGTTGATGTTTCCAGCTCGTGAGAAAAAGTGACCTCATGTGGCCTGTGAATTCATTTTTTCTGCCTTTTCTTACAAGGAAAATGTGCCACGTGTTTTGTCCTTCATGGAGGAGGAATATCCTTGGATCTTACCACCACGATGTGCAGCCACAGTGGACTGCAAGTTACTCTTTATGTATGGATGGGGCACAAAAATTTGATTTTATGCAAATTCAAGTCACAGCTCTGCAATTTGACCTAAATACCTTCTCTGTTGAGAGGGAAAAGAAAGTACTGCACTCCAGCAGCTCTTAGTTTTGTGTTGAAACAGAGGATTGAAAGGGCTTCATTTCCCCCTGCCCTGTAAAAATGTCTTTTTCTAAATCAGATCAGTTAAAGGAATGAAAAATCCTCTACCTTCCTATACCCTTTCCCTTTTTTTTATATGCCTAGACAGGCTTGGCTGAAATAGCAAATTTAATCTTAAGCCAGAAACACCGTTTCAAATGGAAACTAAAAACCACGTGCTTAAAAGCATGTTTCTTCTTCCTATCAGCTAGTCAACAAGAAAGGCTCTTGAGGATTTTGTATTTTTGTATTTTTTTTTTCATTCTGTCAATTCTGTGAATAACTGATAGAGGTGGGATTCCAAAGACAGTACAGAGCTGAGGGTGGGTTCACAGCAGTACCCAGAGGATGGAGGGACACAAGAATTGTTTGCTTTCTGTTCAGCTTTTATTTTATTTTATTTTATTTTATTTTATTTTATTTTATTTTATTTTATTTTATTTTATTTTATTTTATTTTATTTTATTTTATTTTATTTTATTTTATTTTATTTTTTACTTACAATACTGAAAATTCTCTCCTCTGCACTTTATTTATTGGGCCTGTCCACTGACAAGGGCTGCAATTGCAAATGTCAACGACCCTTGGTGGCAGTGGTCATTTCATCGGCATCCAATTAAGGCCCTGAGACACAACTCAGGCATTCCTGGCAATTTGTATGGAAATTAGAGCACTAAAGCTCTCTCAGAGAAGTTCCTTTCCTTAACTGATTTCTGGTTATGAACTGACCTCATCTGCACTACCCAGAGAACACCTGTGAGCCCTCATTTTATTCACTCTTTAAATGAAATAAACTCGGTTAATTCGTTTCGGGTTCGTTACGAGTAATAGCCTTGCTAGACTGGATCAAAGCAATTTCATGCCTGTTATCAAATAATTGCATCACAATAATGCACTTTCCCCCCCACCCCGTGGACGACCTGGATGAGCCCTGAACTCCAGGTCCTTTCCCCCCTTTTTTTTCTTTTAGGGAGTGTGGCAGGGCCAACCCCCTCAGCACCCAGGGGGTGACAGTGGTGGGGGACAGCCGTGCCATCACCTGCTCACCCCAAATGTCCCCTCTTGACTCCTCTTTCCTGCAGAGCAGAACGCTCAGGGCTCTCAGAGCCTTGTCCTTAGAGCAAACCAACGCTAGATGTCACACACAGGAGGGTTATTGCAAGGGGAAACAGCCTGCCAGGAGAATTTTTTTTTTCCTGTTTTACTTTATTTTCGCTTCTTTCAGACTCACCTATGGGTTAACTCGTGATACTCCAGCAGATCCATGAAGGTTGGTTGCTAGAAAAAATAAAAATGATGCATTCCGTGAGTTATCCAAAGGGGAAAAAAATCCCTTGCTCCTTTCACAGGACCAACAGCTGAGGTCTGGGCTCTTTGTCTCAAGACCTCCAGACTTCAGCATGACTGTGTTCTAATTAAGGCTTCCTTAATTTCTCTTGAAGATGGTAGGTGCTATTTGAAGGTGAACATTACTTAAAATTGTGGTCTTTTATTACTTAAAACTGTGTTTTCAGATATTGGAGATTGCTGGGGGAAGTTGCTATAGAAATTACAGCCCTTGCTGCAATTACAATGGCAATGGGAAATTCGAATGAAGCCAAATCTGTAATAGATGCTTCAGTTAAACCACAAATATCCTCTGCACATAGAGGATAGCTTTGCATAGTTCATATTTTCATTTATATCCTCAGTTTTTAGTCTTATGCAATGACTAGAAGAGGGAAATATTGGCTTCATACAGAGATTTTGGCAAGGTGTTGGTTTTTTTCCCTGGTTGTAAAGTTCAGTAGTTTTATTAGTTAAAATCTGGGCTTAAAATCAGAGCCTCAAATTATGCAGGATTCCACAATTCATATTTGCAGTCCTTTAATTACTTCATCTTGGAGACTCTGGGGCAGGGGGACTGTTTTGTCTTATTATATATATCAACAGATACACAGATAAAATAATAGATACAGATAATATCTATATGTACATACAATACATACAGATATGTCTCTTATTTCTGTTACAATCACCACCTTTGCCGAGTGCCCACTACAGCTCCATTTGCTTTCGTTGCTGAGTGATCATTGTAAATGATTAATTGATGCCTGGAACACAGAACCTCTAACTTGAATTTTGTGTGCTTTGTTACTTGAATCATCAGTAGAGAGGTATACTTGTGATGTGGAAGAATCTGATTTAAAAATGGACATTTGCTGGTAAAAGTGTGCTAACTTGAAAATGCAAGGGTAAATATCCTATGGTGTAAAATCAGCAAGTCCTCTCCATTTTCAGGCTTCTAAAATCTCTGTGGTTTCCTCCAGGGAGTTGAAGCTTCTTTATTTTGTTTCTCTGACCTCTGCAGCAGCCCATGTGCTTCTTTCCCTCTCACTCTCGCCAGCCCAGGTCTGTGGACCTTTTCAGCATGTGAAGAATGCAACTTTACAGTATTTTTGGAATGGTGAAAAAGCCAGGAATGGGGGAAAAGGGGAAAAAGGCCCCAGTTATTCTGTTTTTGGTCACTGTGAGAAGGAATGGGCAGCCACCAGTGTGAAGTAAGACAAAGAAGAAAGAAAGCATGTTTTCCATTGTCTCCACAATTACCACTGAGAACTTTTGGTTTTTCTGTGGCTTGTTATTACCAAGATAAAACTGGACACCCTTCTGGAAGGGAAATACCGGGCAGGAGTGTGTGGCACCTGGTGAAGCTTGGGTGTCTCAGGGTAGCAGAATGTCAGTTTCCACATTCACCTCCCAGATAATGTCTCAGGGTCATGAATTATGTAGAAAATGGTGACTGGAATAGCTGAAACCGTAAACTATTGAGACTTTGTACAATGAGTTTGGGCGAAGAAGGAGGTGTTGACTTACAGGTAGTGTGTTGTAAAAACTCCAAGAAAAACAGGTGAGGATAAAAAGCAAACCAGAGGAGTTGGTACTCAAAGTTCATGTGTCATTATTGCAATGTCTCATTGAAAATGTGGCACTGTTACACTTAATTTAGTTGGAATTTCAATATCTGGGGATGGGGATGACACCTCTGGAGTCACCCTGTGCAAACCTCCTTGCCTGAGGATGGCTCAGCCAGACCAAGCTGAGTGGGAGTTTTGATTATTTCCATTTATGGAGACTTTATAACCTCTCTGAACATCATTTCCCAGTGTTTGACCACCCTCACAATTTAATATTTTTCCCTTGTGCTGAGTTTGTGCCCTTCGCTTCCTCTCCTCTTACTGAGCATCACTGAGAGGAGCTGGTCTCTGCTTCCTTTGCTCCAGAACTCAGTGACCAGGCAATACAAAGGTCATTCCTGAATTATGATGTCTTGTGGAAGGGCCAGGCAGTAATGCCTTTTGCCTGAGTGCCCTGCTGATGTATTTATCTGCCAAGTAATGTCAGCCTTTTAATCAAATAAATAATTCACGTCCAGCGTGTGATGATACCAGCGCCTGGGAATTGTGCACTGGATGGAGTGAAAATAAAGCTGTCAGCGTGAAAGGGCAGTGTTGGAGCCCAAGATGGATCAATGGAAGCAGAAGAACATTTCTATTTGGTTTATAACTAAGTGATCTTTTTTGGAAGGTCTCATTTTACAGAGCTGATTGCCTTCCATCATCAGCCAAGATCTGAGGCACTTTGAGTGACCTGAACATCTTTATTGTATTTCAGACCTTATCTTTATTTTAGTTAAATGACAAACTCACTGTTTTTAGTAAATTCAGTGACATTTTAAATGGATTTGATTCAGGTAGCAATGAAACAACGCACATTCAACCAGTGCTCCACAACTGTTGGAAAACACCTTGGGGCAAACGGGTCATTTGGCTGCTCACGACTTTCTGCAGGATTTGCCAGTTCTCCTCACCCAAATACTGGGTTTAGACCTGGTTGGGACCTGAGTGGCTCCTCCTGAGGCAGCTGGGGATGAGCACCTTCCCTCCTGCAGCAAAACATCTCACAGAGCCACTGTTGTATTTGCGGGGTTGGAATGATGAATCTGATTCCATGTTCTTAGAAGGCTAATTTATTATTTTATTACACCATATTATATTAAAGAATAAACTAAAATAACTATACTTAAGAATACACATAGGATACTTACAGAAGGCTAAAAAGAAGAATAATAAAGACTCGTGACTCTTTCCAGAGCCCTGACACAGCTTGGCCATGATTGGCCATTAAGTCAAAATGAAACCAATGAAACAATCACCTGTTGGTAAACAATGTCCTAACACATTCCAAAGCAGCAAAACACAGGAGAAGCAATCAGATCATTATTGTTTTCCCTTTTTCTCTGAGGCTTCTCAGCTTCCCAGGAGCAAAGAGATGCTGGGCAAAGAGATTTTTCCAGAAAGTGTGACAGTGACAAGCCGTGGCCAGCGGCACGGAGACGCGGTGGCCCAGGGCAAACACCAGCCAGGGCAGGCCTGCTTCTTCTTGTGGTCCCAACAGAAATCCGAGCACACTCACAGAATGAGGAGATATTGCTGAGTGAGGAGAGAAACAACCTTTTCATGGGCTGCTGACAGCTGGCCAGAGCTCTGATTAATTTTGGATTAAATTTGTGTTTGTGCTCAAGTGGCCGCGTTCGTGTGGGACCACCTGAGGATCAGCTTGGAAATCCACTGCTCATCAAATCTAACTCTCAGTGATAATCACAGCTTGGCTGTGTTTTGGTTTATTTCCATTTGTAGTGGTTTTGCTTTGTTAATTTGAGATTTTGTTATATTTGAGATTTTTTGGTTAATGTGTTAATGAAGGTGGTGTGCTTAATGTTGGTTTATTATTACCGTATTTATTTTTTGTGAGGTAGGATTAGGGGAAAGGTAAAGCAGATTTAAAATTTTACAAGAGTATAAAGAAAATTTATTAACAGCAATTAAAAGTGAAACAAGACTTAGAACAGAACTTTTAGACCACTTTTCCTCTCCTCACAGCATTTTCTTTCGTTATTGATAATGCAAAGAAATAAAACTTCAAATTTTAGTTGGTCTAGTATTTTTAGAATAGTCTTTATTTAGTTTATTTTTGGAGAGAAGTGATTTTTTTTTTTGGTAATATTACAGAGACTTTTTTCTATAAAAAATAGTTTTTTGTGTTTTTTTAAATGAATAGTAGTGTTTTATTTCTTCTTAAGCTGAAGAAATAAAATTATTCTTCTTATTTATTTTTGTGAAAACTGTTTCCTTGTATCTAGAATTTACAAAAAGAAATACTGAATGCTCTCATTGGTTTGGTGAATTATCTGGTCACATGATTGAAACCCCATTACAGCTTGAATGCAACCTGCTATTTATGAGTAACAAAAAAATTGTCAAACATTAGGAAAAATAGCAATTATTTTCTCCTCCTCCTCCTCCTCTTCTTCTTCTTCTTCTTCTTCTTCTTCTTCTTCTTCTTCTTCTTCTTCTTCTTCTTCTTCTTCTTCTTCTTCTCCACCATTATGTTTCAATTATTTACTTTGATTTATTCTTTTTTCTGTTTTAAAGATGTATTTTCCCTTTCCTGTTCTCCTCATGTCTTCTTTGCACACTTATCCCCCCACCTTTGCCACAGACTTTGTTAAAACCTTGATATTGACTTTTTTGTTAGTATGGCAGCAAACCAGCCAAGCTGGACACCTAATTTTAGAAATATTGCAATGTTTTACCCAAGTAAAGTGGCATGCAGGCAGCTTGGAGCAGAAATTATCAGCAATGGCATCTGCACAGTTTCTTCTGTCAGTGACACAGACCTCTGCAACTTTCGCATGGGTTCTTATTTCTTCTAAAAACAGGTCTCCAAAAAAAGCTCCAAAGGCACCACTTGTGTAGAGCAAAGGATTTCTGTGGAAGGTGATTCAGTGTTCTTCCCTTAGTAATGGGGCTGCTGTTATAACTGGCTTTTTGGAATTTTAACTTGCAAGAGAAATAAAATTGTGAATCTGTGCTGCATTTCCACAGCGCAGCAGCCTCGCAATCTCCTCTCAAAACTTGTCAAATAGACCAAGAGTGGGAAATTATTTGCACAGTGCCTGCAAGAGGAATGTCTTTAGTGCAAACCAAGTCAGCTTTGCATTTACTTCTGGAGTGAAGGGCTGGAATTGAGCTGAGGATCAAACCCAACATCTGGGCGTGCCAAAGGCGTCTCTCCCAAAGACTGCTAGCTAAAATCTCCTCCAGAGTGAAATTTGTTTATCTAAACTTTGTTTACTGTGAATTGCCTGGAAGCTATTTTCATTAGATTCTTGCTTTTTTTTTTTTTTTTTTAAATATGTGTGTGTCTGTTGCTGCTTGTTTTTGTTTTCTTTTGCAATTTGATTAATATGATCTCAATTTCTTACTCAGTCACGTAACTGGTGGGTGAAACAGGCAAACTTCAGCAGGGTTCAAATAGCAAAGAGGTGCATTTATGATGGCTCAAAATGAATATTATTGTGCAGGTACATGCAAAGGAAAACCAAAGTAATGAGGAATATTGGATACTTCTGATGAAAAACTGGGGGAGGGCAGTGCTGAGGGGTGGGATTCTCTCCCTGAGCAGAGTCCTGAGCCTCACAGACATTTGTTCTCTGATGGAAACTGCAGCTCTCACCATCAATCAGGAGAGCTCTGGTCACAACACCGGCTCTCAGACCATTTCCAAGACCTTTTAGGAAAAATCCAGCTGCCCCTGAAGGTCAGTGGTGTTTCCCCAGACCCTGAGGAGCAGATCACAGCATCCTGCTGTGCCCACAGCTTCTTCCAGTCCCATCAGGCAGCAAAGCACAACTTGAGACGTTGAACAAGCACAGAACTTTCTGGAAGACATCCCTGGACAGTGTGTGGCAAAGGTGTGAGGCAGAGGAGCTGTAGCTGCAGAGGCTTGGCAGCAAAGGGGACCATCAAGCACTGCACAGCGTGCTAAATTATGAGACAAAAATTTGGATAAGACGTTTCTGTGACTCCTGTGACCACAGCTGCGAGCTCCAGCTGAGATGCAGACAAAACTTGCTGATTTCTTGGCAAGAAGCAGTGAGCAGCAGGACTGTCTCTTCAAAAGAGTCCTGGCAGTTTATCTTGAGGTGTCCAGTCAATGAGGCTAAGTCAACATTTGAGATGAAGGGGTTAGTGATCCCTCTTTTCTCCCCTCTGCGGGCCCAAAGCCCTCTCCTGCCTGATTTATGAGTTCCTGCTGGTTTCCAAATGGCCCCTGATCCTCTCTCTGAAATCTGAGATCCAAAGGGCCCTCCAGAATTTCTCCCTCACACTCGAGTGAAAAATAAGAAAAATCAGTCTCCAGGATTCCTTGGGGATATTTTGTGCTCACCACCCTTCCATCCTCTCCCTGTCCCTGTCAGCAGAGGGTCTGTGATTATGACATGTCTGATAACAGCCCTCATGGAGCAAGGCAAAGTTTTCTCCATTTGAAGGGACAAAGAGGAGAGCCACAGAGGTGACTTGTGCACAGCAAAATTCAGCCTGAATCCAGCCTGCCCAGAATCCAGCCTGCACCAATCCCTCCCCTGAATCCTCGTGGCAAGAAGGAGGAAGGTTTGCTGGTCGAGCGAGAGGCAATCACAAAAATAAGAAATCAATCCAAAAAGTGAAGTGCTCATTCGGTGGCTTCCAATGAAATTTATTGCTTGTCCTCTTCCCGACAGGTTCCTTCAGAATGCTCAGACCCTGAGGGAAATGGGTGGTGTTTGAAGTTTGGCAGTGGGAAGTGTGATCTGTTTTGGGGGTATTTGCTGTGTTTTTGTTACACATTGGGTCCTTATTGTGCCTTCCACTATCTTTGTGCAGGTTGGAGCAGGATGCTAACATGTGAATATTTGGCAGCTGAGCAGTGCAGCCTGGTGTTTTTGGCAGGGGGGAAATGGATGCCATAGCAGTGCTAAAGTGCTGTGTTGGAGACATCCCTCAGGCTTCCTAAAGAGGTCTTTCCCTGGGTTTTAAATGCAGTGTTTCAGGTCTGGTTCAGTGTTTTAAATGCATGTGTCTTCCCCATGGGTCAGGTGAGGCGTCTGACTAGGGCAGGACCTGGAGTCCTCTAAAATCCATGGCCATAAAATGAAAAAAAAGAAAAAAAAAACCAAAAAAACAACCCAGAACTGAGTGGCTTTCAGAAAGTGCTTGGCCAAACTCCATAGAATCTTGGGGATATTTGCAATTAACACAGCAACCTTGCTGGAAACTCTGATTAGTGACTCCTGAAGAGTTTAAAGGACTTAGGCAAAGAACATCTTGTTTTTTATCCATCAGGACAAACTTAGGGGATGTGTCAGGAACTTGGTGTCCCTTGTCCCCTGTGCTGCACATCACTGCCTGGAGCAGCTGGACGTGTCCATTTTGGGGCTGTTACTGTGGAAAAAGAGCAGGTGACACCTGGAGGTGGGACTGGCTGGAGATTTGCTCAAAACAAATTCCCAATTTAAAACAAATGCCCCATTCTACCCCAGAGGTCCTGAATTTAGTTTGCTGGAGTGAATTTATCCAGCAGGAATGTTTAAAAAAACCAGATTCCACCCTTGCCATGAGGTGGTGGCTTTATCTCCCAAACCTTTGGTGCTGTGCTGATCAGGAGAACATTGATTTCTTTATTTTGTTCAGCAGTCGCATGATGAAAGACAAGATAATCTGCAGGCTCCAGATTTGATGGTGTGAGTAACAGGAATTTGCTGTCTTTCCAAATTTTCTTCCACCAGTGGGTGGCCCTTGGTATCTTCCTTGGATGGGTGCCCCATTCCTGCATGCTCCCACACTTTTGTGGGTGGCACCTCACCGGCTGCTCCTTCAGAATCAAGATCTCCGTGGCTTTCAACAAAAAGATGTGAAAAGTGCTGCACTCCTTGGCTTTCCCTCCTCGTTTTCTTCATCCCAATCAGTCTGTGAGGGGACTTGCCACTGTTCTTTTTCATGAAATAATCCACGGAGCCAGAACATTATTGAGCCAGACGGAGGTGCCAACGAAAACTGAGTCACACACAGAGCAATGAATCATTTGGGCTCAGCTGAGACCTTGGCACACGTGGGGCTGTCCCACACAGGGACATGTTTTTGCTGTTGATTGTGCTCAGGGGTCCTCACACTCTGTGACAGGGACACACATCCCACTCAGCATCTAAATAAAAATATTTAAAGGGGTCTCACTGCCCTGCAGGAGGCAAACCCAGACTAAGACAGGTTTTTGTGCTGGTTCTGAGTCTGCTGTGTGCAGCTGGAGCATTCACAAGTCTGCCCTGGAAATACAGACAAGTTAAAATACAAGTGTGTGCTGCCTGTGAGGCTTTGGGGGAGCAGAACAGGGATGGTGTGCAGGAATGTGACAAAACTATTTTTTTCTTTTTTCTTAAAAAGGAAAGAAGTTTAGAAGTTCCTCTTTTTGATTAGGTGAAAAAGACACTTCATAGGACTTTGGAAACTTCACTTCAAATTTAAGGACAGCTAATTGGACAGAAGCTAGTTTTTCTCTGTTTGTTATTTTGCCTTTTATTAAACCTTTTTGTTTCCAACACTGCAACAGAAGCCATCCTGCTGATTTTTATGCCTCCACGGGTAGCTGAGCTGTCTTAGGTGTGTTATAGGCTCCTGAAAGCTTATTAGACCTGGCCCAAGGAGGCTGATATGACAATGGTACAGCCACTCACTGGACCTGGAGTGTTTGGGGGAGCTGGGCTGGAGGGTCCAGGCACTCAGGAAGGGATGTGGGATGCAGGATCCCCATCCAAACCACAGCAGGGATCCCAGCTACCAAGAACAACCAAGGAACTGGGAAGAACTTCCATTGGTTCAAAAGGAAGGTGAAGTTTGTGGGGTGGGATGCATTGGGAAACTCTGCTTTGCTCTGCTGAATTTGCCTTTAAGGATACTGTCATTTTGCAAGCTGCTGAAAAGTGTTCAGTTTAAGCTTTTCTGTTTGTTTTTTTCACTGTGCCTGTAAAAAGGAGAGGCCAGACAGGCTGATGCACGTCACCAAAGATGCCAAAGCCTGGCTGTACCCTGGAGCACTTTTTTTTTTTTCTTTTGTGCAAAGCATCAAAAAAAGTGAGTGAGAGTGGGGTGGTGGGCCCTTAGGGGCAGGGACACAGCTTTTTTTGGGGTCTGCTTAATTAGCAGCATGCTTCATTAGGGCTGACAAGCCCTCCCTTCCTCTCTCTCTCCAGGACCAGCCTGCTGAGCAGGAGGATTTGCTGCTTCACAAGGCCATTTCCTCACAAAAATGTGCAGCAAAATTCACCCCCCAACAGCCCTGTGGAAATATTTGATTCTGACCCCAGGTGGAAGGGTGGATTCAGAGGTAAGGACCAGTCTGTGGGAGCTGAAATGTGATGTAAATGCTGTAAAATGGGATGTGAAACGCTGCCCCTTCCCTCCTCCCTCTTCTCCTTGGCTCGGGGCTGGGGATTGCTCAACCCCTGGAGCTGTCTGGAGCACAGAGCTCAGCAGGAGCACGAAGTGAAGGAAATCATCTGCAGCCCAGGAGAGATAAGGACGTGCACAAGCCCTGGGACCGTGTGAGAGTCAGCACAACAAATCTGGAGACACCGTCAAACAGATGAGCTTGTAGTAAACATGTGCCCTTCCAAATGGACTGGAAAAAAAGTTATGGGCAGCCTTTCCCCCTGCCTCAGGATGAATTCCCTAAATGGGAAGGAAGGGAGTGAGAAAGTTGGAGTTTTGAAAAGTTCAATTGTTCCGGAAACAAGAATAGCTTTGTGGTGGTATTTTTTTTTCCTTAAAAAAGAAAAAATAAAATAAAACAAGCTGACTCATGAACCTTCATCCCCATCCCTACCTGGTCCCTCTTTATTTCCATTTTGGACTGTGCCAGCTCAGGTTTTCTCTGTGTTGCAGAAGGATGCATGAAGGAGATTGGGGGGGGAAAAAAAGTCATTGCAAAGAAATAGCTATTCTCCAATTGCCTGTACCAGATAAGGCAACATGGATCCAGATTGAATGAATTAAGCTTTTATTTTGGAACTTTAGGGCAGGAAAGCAGCTACATTGTCTGTTCTAATGAGGCCAATGTTCCCTGCAGACTTTACTTGTCATTGAGGCCCTTTCTTTTGTCCCAGTCCTGACAGATTTCCAGGGCATTTTTCACTTAGTCCTTGTGAATACATGATAGGGCTGGTCAGAAAAATGCCAGCTGAGGAATGTCTGGGGCCTTTATAAATTTCATTAGGGCTACAGGGCTCTCTGCAATCCAGAATGGACAATTTCCATTACCTTTCATGCAAATTTGGACTCCACAGAACTGTGAATTTCACCCAGTGGCTCTCGGTTCTATCCCAATTATTTGCTAAGTGCTGTTTGTTAAGAAGTCATCTGGTCTTTATTTAAAGGCTGGGAAATTAATTGAAACTGATGGAGGACTTCCACAAATGACAAACTCCATCAAACTCATCTGTTTCCACCTGATTGAAACAATACTTCAGGAATTTTTTTGGCCAAATGTTTGTTTTTATGGATAAGTTAGGGAAGGATGAATGGCCTCTTTTGTGAAGTCTTGCCTTCAGACTGTGGTGCTGTACAGCCAGGTTTTCATTATAATTATTTTTTATGCTGCAAGTCAGTCACTAATTCAATATAAACTTAACATAACAGGAGTTTCAAATGTGTCCAAAGCGAGTTCTTAAATACTGATCTAAACTCATTATGAGCATGAACTGGCAAGGAGTTTTAGCCATGTAAGAGCAAAAATAAATTAAGCCAATAAATGAAGTGTGGGAATTAAATGGCACATCCTGACTCAGTTTTCATTCATTCTTTTGCTCATTAGCCTCTGTGCATGGGTTTTTCCCTCTCTCTGTGAGGGAAAAATGTTGGGCATGTCTGGTGGGAGAAATCAGAGCAGCAGTTGTGACTCTGCTGTCCTTCAGGAAGGTGACAGGACTAAATCATGGCTCTGCCCAGTCAGAATCTGACTGTGTCTCACCCAATTTATGTTTCAGCCACAGATTCTGAACATCAGTAACTCAAACTGTGCAGGGTAAATGTGGTGACAGGAAACACAGGGCTTCAAAGCCACCTGGGTGGCAACCACAATTACCACTTTTCGTCCCAAATTCCCCTTCTATAAATAAAAAAAAGCCATTTCAAGGCCACTTTGGAGGGTGTCAGGGTGCTGGGGGCAGTAGTGACCTTGCTTTGAAGGGTGCCCAGAGCAGCTGGGGCTGCCCCTGGATCCATGGAAATGTCCAAGGCCAGGTTGGACACTGGGGCTGGGAGCACCTGGGACAATGGGAGCTGTCCCTGCCATGGTGGGACAAAATGGGATTTATTGTCCCTTCCAACCCAAACCATCCTGTGGCCCCACGGTTTGTGTTGATCTAGTGAGAGCTCCTGTGACCCAAATCTTTTGGCTGGTTGGGTGAAGAGGGTGAAGTCAATGAAATTATTGTGTTGATGCTTCCAACCTAAAGAAAATAGGAGGTAAATCAGGTTGAGGGTCAAGTATGGAGACAGAAATTTAAGGATCCTGGACTCCCCAGACCTCAAGCTCAAAAAAAAAGTGCAAAACTGGCCTCTGGTTTCTCCTTCCCTACCAGAAAATATATCTGCTTGGCCCTTTGGGCCCTAAGGATGAGTCCTTCCTCCCTTGTGTTCTGATAAATCAGAGAGAAACAGTCAAAAAGGAATCTCTGACTGGTAAAGCACACTACAGAATCAGCCTATTTTATTTTTCCAGCGTGGAAACATCATTGAAAGGCATTTTTCTTTCAATTGATTGGGGTAGTGTTTTCCTCATGTCTAGATCTGACTTCCTGAGCAGAAGACATACTTTTAGAGAATGCTGTTCATTTAAACTTAGGGAAAAAAAAAAAAAAGGGGGGCGGGGGAGGGGGTCAGAGAAAATATTTTCTCCCTGAGGTTCTTAAAAATATAATATTTTCTGTATTTTTTGATTTTGGCAACCACTGCAGTGTATGCCAGCCAGAAGGTAAGTAAAATACAGTCAAAGGCTGCCCTTGTCCACATGTTTGAAATGGACTACCAAAAATGCATCATTTTTTCCAACATTTTTGTTGGGTGGAGCACGGAAGGTGATTCCCCCTTCACACCCTAACATAAATATTTATACAGAACAGCTCTAGCCTAACCTGAAAGGAAAATTCAGAGAGTGCTTCAGAAGGCCTGTGGCAGGAAATAAAACCCTAAAACAATTTCCATTAAATTTTCTGGCTCTGGACACGATGCCGCGGGCTTGGCACACGCCGTGGGTTTGGAGTCAAACAAACGGCCCCACAGAAAACCCTGAGGTTTCTTTTGACTGCATCCTCACAAACTGTCTCTGTTACTCACCAGCCACTGGAAAAGGAGAGGAGGAAACGCTGCCCTGCCTTGGGAGAGCACTTTAAATAAGCCTGCTGTCCTTGTCCACCTCCTGGCTGAAAAGCAGAATAATAGTGAAAGGACACCCTATCCAAGGGGGAAAAGATTGCACAGCCCCAGAGACACAGAGGGGATGTGTAAGGGATCATAGGACGGGCTTCACAAATAAAAGGGTCTTTTGTAGGAGGGGTGAGGGATTGGGTTTGCTGCAGATTGCCCAGCTCTTGCTGTGCCATCCCCTCCTAACCCAGCAAAGGGGAAAAAAACAGGAAGGTGCCCCCTGAGAAACTGATTTGGAAAGGTAATTAATTCTTCCATTCAGCCAAATTCTAGAATGTATTTTCCCAATGAAATACTGCTAATGTGAAGGAAGTGTTCAGGAAGACCACATTACCAGCAAGGATAATTTTCTGTACTTTGTGCGTGATGGTTTTCCTGTTGAGGGATGTGCAAGCACTCCGTAATTGTGAACCTAGGGTGAAAAATGTCACCACCACTGGGATGAAGCATGATGTCTGGGTGAGCACCAAAGATGCACATCTCACTCTTCATGCTGTGCAAATGTAAGGCCACTTTTACCTGACAGACATCCTTCAAATTCAGCAAATTTTGGCTTTGTTCTGTGAGGGAACTCTTGTTTTCCACTGCACACTGACTTCAGCACTCCTGGTTGAGCACCTGAGAAAGTGAGGAGCAAAGGGATGAAGGGATGAAGGCCTCGCTGCTCATCCTGACATCACCATCACAGCTGAGGGCACCATTTGGATGGTGGCCCTGTAAGGTGGACACAAGTCCCAGAAGAGTTTGGCAAAAAAATCTATAATTCTAGGCAAACTTTTATATATATATATTTACATTTAATCTATATCTATATTTATTTATATTTATAGTTATCATTATATTCATATATTAATATATTTATGTATATTTATAGAAATTTTATATTTTATATTTATATATTTATATACAAATATATATTTATATATAAAATATAATATCGAATACATAATATAAAATAGAAATATAAAATATATGTACCTCTTTATATATATTTATATATAATATGATATGATATATGTTATATATAAATAATGTAGATAAAACTATATTTATAGATTTAAATACATTATTCATATATAATTATTTACAGTCATGTGTATTATATATATTTAATGTATTATTATTTTAATATACTATATTTAAAATGAATTTAGATACAATTCTGCTTATTTAGCACAGTGGCAAGGATTTTAATGCCGAATATAATTACACCAACACCAAGGGAAAACGTTTTCACAAAGCCCACAGCTTTGTGGGCTGTAATAATGAGATGAGAGGTGTTTGTTTCCAGCATTCTGGGACATTTCTTCCAAGTGGGCTGGTTTGGGGTGAGTGGGGAGGACTGGGCAGCACCAGCCCCTCTCTGAATTGCTGAAGCACCACTCTGCAATTATCTCTTCCTCTCAGAAACCCAGAGTCCAGCCTATCTGCTTTAATCAGCCCTAAATGGCTCTCTGTAATTAGCCAATTAGCAGCTGTCAGCGAGCCCTAAATCATCTCTCCCTATCTGGGATCTCGGGAAGCTGCAGCAATTCTTGGATGCTCCTATCCCAGGAGGAGGCAACGCCTTTTATTCCATTTGGAGCTTTGTGTTCAGTTGCTCTGTGCAGATTGTGACTCTGCGCTGCCAATACCCAGGGAAATGCAGCAAAATCCCTCCTCAGGACTCCTGGAAATAGGCTGAAAAGCAGTTTTAGCCTGGAACAGGTGTAAAAAGAGGCTGCTTAGGTTCACCATAGCTCATTAAAATTACTTTTTGAGCACTTAAACCTTGAATGCTTCATTTTCCAGCTGAAAGTCTCAAAGGTCCATCCAGGACCTGGAGGAGGCTCTGGTGGGGTGGCTGGGGACAGAAGTGGCTCTGGGGGTGTTGCTGGTCAGGGGGCTGTGAAATGTGACCCTTGCAGGGTCTCAGGTTTTTCCTGGTGGCTTTCTCCACCTGGGTGGGCACTGCCTGGGCTGCATCCCTGCTGAGGGAGTGAATAATTTCTGCAGGAACAGTCTGGTGGAGCAGAGGTACCTCATAGCCCTTGGTTTTCTTTCACTCGGTGAGTTGGGTCACAGCTTCGGAGGAAAGAAAAAATGAAAAATTAAATTTACACGCTGCTTTGCATTTTTAATGCTTGTAAATAGGCATTTACCAAACAGGTGGGGAGTCCTTGAACAGCAGAGCAAATGTTACAACTTTAGGGCAAATAGTTGCTGCAGGTTTTTTTACTGAAGAGTTCTGATTAATAAACCTTTGCTTTGTGCTGGGGAAATATGGTGGATTTATTAATGTGGACTTTTAATCCCTGCCACGCTGGAAGTATTGCACAGTGCTGTTCAGATGTTTGATCTCAGAGTTCTCCTTCATAAATCTAAGTCACGTTTCCTGGATATAATTTTTAGCCTGCTAAATAAGGTGCAGGCAAAGGCTTTGATAAAAGTGTTTATGGTTTAGGATACGGCTCTAGATGGACTTCTGTGTGAAAGCTGGACTGGAATGATTTCTTAATTTGTACTGGAAATTAAGTTTAAAAAGCTATGCAGGAGCAGATGTGAACTGCTGATTGGTCAGGGCCTCCTCTTCCCACTGACATGCATAAATTTTGTCACAAGGGAGACTCTTAGGTGTGTGGCATTCCCATTCTCTGAAAATTCCCTTTGCCCAGGATTCTTCTCCTGGGAAGCTGAGGAGCCTCAGAGAAAAAGGAAAACAATTCTTCTCTCATTTGCTTCTGCTGTGCTGTGCTCATGTGGAATGTGTTTGGAGATTGTTCACCCACAGGTGATTGTTCCATTGCATTCTGCTGGGAGTTGTTTTCACTCTTTGGGCAGTCAGGGCCAGGCTGTGTCAGGGCTTTGGAGAGAGTCAGGAGTTTTCATTATTGTCTTTTTAGCATTCAGCAAGTATGCTCTCTGTATTCTTTAGTATAGTATAGTATTCTTTAATATTCTTTAGTATTACTATCTCTCTATATAATACTATAGTTTAGTATTTGTTAGTATTCTTCAATATAATACAGTATCACAAAATAATAAATGAGCCTTCTGAGCACATGGAGTCAGATTCATCATTCCTGCCTTTGTCAGGGCTCCCCTCAAATACAGTACAGGTGCCCACAGATCATGGCCCTGGGGTGACTGTGGGGTGCCAGGTCTCACAACTGTGGCTGCAATTTGGGCAGAGGTCTTTTCTGCAGGAGGCTGAGCTGGGAGTGGCTGCCCTCAGGAGGAAGGGGCTGCCCCACAGCAGCTGCAGTCAGCAACACCCTGGGCATCTCTGGCATGAGCTGGGACACTGGGTGAAGCTTGATAAGTCCAGATGGGACCCCAAAATCTCATTTATTTTTTTCCTGATGTCAGACAAGAGTTTGGCTGGAAAGGGTCCTTTATCCAGTCCACTCCCTGCCATGGCAGGGACACCTTCCACTATCCCAGGGTGCTCCAAGCCCTGTTCCACCCGACCTTGGGCACTTCCAGGGATCCAAGGGCAGCCACAGAGCCTTCAGTTAAGACATTGGAAAAGTTGTAGCTTTGTAACTGCTTCTGAAAAAGGGAGAAAATAGTTAAAAATGGGCAAAATTAATCTTCTTGAAACCTTCAAGAAGGACAGCTGGCTGTTGTTGAACAGAAGGCTGCTGTATCATTCCTGAGTATGTGAGAGAAGGGCTCAACCCCATGGCAGGGGTTGATTTCCTGAGAGTGTGGGTGAAAATCGTCACATTTCTGGTTTGGAGGTAGTTCCCTCAAGTTTTAAAGAAGGAATTTTGGGCAGAGATCCCTGGCACTACCAACATGTGCCTGCAGGATTGTGTTCAGCCACCTCCATCCTCACCCCTCAGCAGGGAGTGACTGCCCCTGACTCTCTGCTCCCAATTTCCATGGGAGCTTTAGGAAAAAAGACAGAAAATTAGGTTCCCTCTTAGCACCAAATCAGGTGATGGAGCTGTTGGCTGGGCTGACTGCCTTGATGGCTCTTCCTCACCCAAGGTTTTTATCATTTTATCTCCAGTGGTCATCAGAAACTGAAACAACTATAAAATGGGGAAATACTTCATCCACACTGCTCATTGCAACTCCTCCTGCTTGAGTTGTATTTTAAGCAAAACCTTCCTCTATCTGCATCCAAAGCTAACACATAGGGTTATATATTTTTATATATTTTATCTTTTTTTGTTGTTACTGCCCTACCTGGGACAGCAGAAATGCTCTAGTTCTGTGTGACTCTCCATGACAAGTTTCCCAGCTCTTAATTTTTTTGATCCCTAATTGTGTTTTAAAAGTGAGGACAATCCAAGTGAAAAATCACATTAGTATTTATATTGATCCTCTTGTTGCCGAAACTTTAAAATGAAATACAATGTAGATAAAATAAAAAAATCTTCTAGTCTGTGAGAAATAAAACCAAAAAATTCCCCCTTGAAATCCTGCTGAATTCCATGTGCAGTTAACCTTGCTTGAATGATTACTGCATTGCTGCTGCAGCTTAAACTTACCCAAGGATAGTATTTTAAAGAATGTGTCACAGGATTGGCTGAAAATTATCAAATTCAGCCCTATTGTGGATCAGTGCTGAAACTTTTGCCTTGGAAAAATGCATTGGAAAGATTAATATCTCTATAAATAACGTTCATTGTGATTAAGAATTATCATAAATAAGTTCTAGGATTGGGGTTATTTTGCAGGTTTTTATTTCTGTTTTGTTTTTTGGGTTTTTTTTGTCTGTTTGTTTGGGGTTGGGGTTTTTTAGGTTGGTTTGTTTGTTTGTTTTAGTTTTTTTTTACAATTTATTTCCCTTTTTGCAGAGAAGATTGAGACTTACATGCTTTCTTTAGACATTTCTAAGGGTAGGTATCAACTTTTCTGGAATTATTCAGCCTTGAAGGTCATGTTTTAAGAATGGGAAAGCCAGTTTTTCCTGGCGCTGTCCTTGACACAGCCCTTTTTTGATAACTGTCTCTGAGAAAACTTGAGAAGTGTTTGTAGAAGCTGTGAGTGTTGAAGGCCTTTTTTGTAGCTCTGCATTTTGGGGATGTTCTTGAGCTTTTGTGTGCCACCTCTTGGGGTAAAAAAGGTGAAGGTGTTACCATGGAACTGAGATGCAGAGAAATTTAAAAAAAAGGATTCAAAATACCCCAAATGTTAGTTTTGTGCTGAGCACTCTATTTTGCAGAACTAAATATCCCAAGAAACTCCCCTGAGATGAGCTGATGCAGTAAAGCAGAGCTGCACTTGATTGCAGTCAGTAACAGCATAAAATCTTATTTTAACTGGCTTTGCACTAGAGCAACGCTGGGTGCATGCTAATCACACTGTGCTGCACTGATCTATAAACAAAGAAATGTTTGGTTGGTTTCCCATAAAGAATGGACAGCAACCAGATTACCTGGGTCTTTTGGAGCTGATTGGGATGTGGAGGCTTGATGAAAGTGGGATGATTGCAGTTTAGTGCTGCCAGCTTGCAACATAGTCAATAAGACCAAAAGCAACTCTAAAACCTTGGGTTTTTGGGGTTTTTTTCCTTCATATCACTGTTTTGGCAGGCTGCCAAAGACCCCCCCGTTTAAAATAGAAATTTTTTGGGTGCCCTGGTTATTGGCTGAGTGTTTTTAGGTGCGCTCAGTGTCCAAGCACTGCCCTCAAATCCCAAACCCAACGCCTCTCATGGGAGGGCTTGGAAAGGAGAGCAGGCTCCTTGGATTGCCCTCCAAACCAGAGCACCTCGACCTCCAGCTCTGACCACAGCCAGACACATCTGCATCTGCACAGTGTTGAGTTTTAGGGCTTTTTTCCATCAGGTTGCATTTTAGTTCAGTCCCTGAAACAAAAACCCACGCTATGGATGAAAATGTCCCAGGGCTCAAGGATTGGATCAGGCTGCTGTATCCCCCTTATGGATGGGATGCATTTATGTCCCACCTCATCCTGAGCTTCAAATTCAGTTTCTTAAAAAAAAATACGTAAATCACAACACAAAAGCTGTATGAAACAAGGCCAAGGGCAAAAAGGTGGGGCTCATTGGGAGCTGCACTTCAAAACCACAGGGCTGCCCTCCATTAATTGCACTAATTATTTTTAAATGCACATATGTAGCTGACCCTAACCCGTGTGCACAGCCTGTAAAGTGTCAGCTAACTAGAGAAAACACTGTTATTTTTGTTATAATCAAACATTTAGAAACAGTGAGCTAGCAGATGTTTAAGTCCAAGGAAGGGCTAAGCAGGGTCAAGTGGTCACTTTAAGTACTTCTTCCCCTGGAGAACATTAATGACATAAATGTGAATTTCAACTTGACAGAAATGCTGTAGGCTTCTTCATGCCATCCTTCCCTCTGCTTTTTGAGGTGTGTTTTTTTTGAGATGTGGGGTTTTTCTAGGTGGGCTTTTTCGAGGCATGGTTTTCTTGTTCCTGGTGAAAATCAAAGATTCCAAGCCAGGGGTGCTAACAAAGAGCTAAAACCTCATGAAAAACATCCTTGGAAGTGAGGGAAATGTAATGTCACTGATGGCTCATGTTTGCTCACACAGAATGTCAAATCATTTCATGCTGTGGTTTTTTCCTAATTTATTGTAAAAGTCAGGCCCAGTTCTGCCTCAAAGAAGGTTTCTCAATCTGTCTCTCTTGTGTTTCAGCTGGAGCGCCAACATTTTTACATGTGACCTTTTTCTACATAAAAGGAAACAAGGAACTTAAATTTCTTCCAGCTATTAAAGAAATCAGGATGAAATTGAGTGGCAAGCAAACAGCATCATGTATATAAGCACAGTGAACATCTGTGTAGGAAGTAAGGAGCTGAAATGCCTGACAATGTATCTTTTAAACAAAGAACAAGCCCTAAACTGTCCTTATTCAGTACCAAGAAATACCATTTGGGGTTTGTTTTGCTGGCATTTAAAAAAAAATTAATCCATTAAATACCCACTGGGTGCATTGGAATATATACCAGTGAATAATTCATTAGCTGAGGCCTCTGTTAGGGCTGTTGTCTTTTGTTAAACAAGTGCTTGCCTCTGGCAAAATATTGAAGAAATGGATGGGCTTTACAGTTTACATTGGTGTAGCTTTATGGATTGAGACATTCTGAGATCCCTCCCCCCAGAAAATTCCTCCAGATCAAGGCTTGGCAAAGAAAAAGAAGAAATCCCTTCCAAACTCTTGATTCACTATTGATCTGGTTGTTTTTATGTTTTAATTTTAATTATATGATTAAACATGTAGCCTAATAATTATTATTAGACAAAATAAAACGTACTCTGTGTGAAAGATGGGGAACTAAATTATTGCTTTCTGTTGTCTTTCCTTCTTCTTCAAGAGCTTTCCAGGAGCCTGCATGTTTTAAAGGGAACACCACTGTTCATGGCACAGGAAGAGGAGAAATTACTTTTCAGTTGCTATCATTAAATAATTTTAAGTTAGCAGTGGTGGGTGTGGTTTTTTTGTTTTGGTTTGCTTTGGTTTTAAAAATTCCTTTTGGTTTTAAAAAGGTAATTTTTTTTCCCTTTTTTTCCTCTTTTTTAATTTGAAGGCCAGAGAAATCTTGTCTCTTTATATAAGAAGCTACCTGGCATTGATATTTTTCCGCTCCATGATGTATTTCTTAATCTGTTGTAACTACTTCTGAAAAAGGGAGAAAATTGCTAAGAAATGTGTAAAATTCAGCTTCTTGAAACCTTCAAGAAGGACAACTGGCTGTTTCTGAACAGAAAGCTTCTGGTATAATTCCTGATTAAATGAGAGAAGGGCTAAACACCATGGAAGTCTTCTTCATTTCCGGAGAGTTTGGGTGAAAATCTTCAAATTTCTGGTTTTGAGGTAGTTCCATCAAGTCTTAATTCCAGCACAAAAACAGTGACTCCATTTTTAACAGCAAGATACCATTGCAGGGAGTCTGCTGCAATTAATTAAAATCCTTATTACTGAGTGACTGTTTATTCAAAAGGCAGTTTTAATAATGTTGTGAAGTGGAATTGGGGCAAGTTTTAAGTTTTTTTAAACCAAATTGTTAGAAAATGAAGGACATTAGTCTCAACCACGTACAAATTATAACACAGATTTCCCTTGTTCTGAGTGACAAATTTTCCAAAGCTCTTTTTGTGCTGTTTCTAAACACGACCAAAGTACTAACACTTTATGGAATATTAGTGTTTCCCAGCAAAATGGTGCAGTGCAGGCAAGTTTCAGGATTAACTTTCTGGCACAGATCAATAAGAGAATGCAGAAATGGTGTGATTACAGAAGCTGAAAAGCTGGCCAACTGCTTTGAATAATTAATTCTTGCTTGACGTTGGAAATTTTTCTTGTTTCACTTTACAAAGAGAGATTTTTGTTGGGTTTTAATTTCTAAGGCTGGAGGATTATATAAATAATTTAATGAATTTTCTCATGCACGAAACACTGTTCTGCATCCAATTTCTAGAGATGGATGTGCAGTGTCATATCAACCATAGCTATGAAAATAATTTAAAAAGCACCTTCTTTATTTATGGTTCATTTTATTTTAGAAGATGGCAGAAAACACAAAGAAGAAATTGGTACTTGCACTTCTACTTTAAAAAATGCTTCAAAGAAGCATAAACCAAAGGATTTGGAATACAGTCCTCTTTGTTTTCTTTGTGAATCATATTCACAGGGTAGTCGTTCCCCTCCCACCCCTTAGTTTCATAATCATATTGTTTAATATGGCAAAGTAAGTATTTTCATATTTTGATCTTTCCTATTTGTGTTTTCTGAGACAGAAGTAGAAGAATGGTCTGTCAATAAGGAGAAATCATGATATTGGAAAGAACAACGTGATTTAATTGTCGTTAATTCATGGGCATTAAAATTCTGATACATGGTGAAATAGAAGATAATGACAGAGAACACGATGCTAGCAATATTCTCTCATGAACAGAAAATAGCACAGGCTTTAATCCAGTTATTAAGCTGCTTTTCAAAGTTTTTATTCAAGCACCTAGCTAGCTTAGTTGAAAATAAGAAAACATCCTGACATTTGACATTACAAAAGGAAATGGAGTCATTAGCTGTAAAAATAAATACAATTCGTGTCTTTTTGTCTATTTGTGCCCACTTCTCAGGTAATCATACACATTTCATATGGTTTTTACACCTGCTTACATTAGAACTGATTATTATTTTTTACACACTTATTCTTTTTTCCGGTACAAACGCATTTTCACGACACTGTCCGATTAGCTGTTATAATAGCACGTAACATTGTATATCAACACACAGACCTAAATCTAGCCTGATCCCAGATTAGACTACCGAGCTCCTGGAGGGCAACACGGCGGGTGTGAGCCCACACCCTGTGACTCCACACCTGGAATTTACCACCCCAAGCGAGCGGAGCGCGACAAAACCCCGCGGTTTTGGTAAAATCTGCGTCAGCTCGGGTCCCTCTGGACAGCCTGACCCCTCGCTGCCCTCCTCGTGCTGCCAGGACAGGGGGAATCCCCTGGGTGGGTGGTGCAGAGCCTGCTCAGCCACCCTCCTGGGGTTGTGCTGGGGTCTGGGGATGCTGGAAGCAGGGCAGGGTCGGGGATGCTACGCCCGGACCGCGGCCGGCCCGGGGAAGGTGTGGACACAGAAGGCAAAAACAAGAGCAAGCCTGAGATTGCTGTGACTTAGGACCTGACCAGCCATCTCCAGAGCGTTGCAAAGTTGGTGAAAGGCTGAGCTTGGCCTTTCCAGCAGTGCCTTTGGTCTAGCAGTGAGGGCACTTCAGCCAGCCCCACGAGTGGGTTGGATGTGTACATTATTAATTTTTTTTTAATGCAGGCAAAATATAATCCCCATTCCTGCAAAAAAAAAAAAAAAATTAAAAAAAAAGAAGATGATGTGTCTGGGTGAAACCCTCTGGGGGTTTCTTTGGAGAGGTACCAAAATAAAACAAAAATATTTAATGAGGGTCTCTTCACCTCTGTGCAATAAGAAAACCATGCAGCCTCCTCCAGATGTAGCAGGTCTTTGGGGAGGGTAGAGCCAGCTACATAAGGCTCCCCTCTTTACAGCAACTCTGGATCTAGCTGTGGTAATTACTTGGATATTCTCTCCAGCTTTTTCCACCCCACAACCTCTCTGTTCAAACTTCAGAAGAAAAACTGTAGAATAGTTTGTATTTTTTCAAATTTTCTGAAGGCCAGATGGAGGAATGACATGTATTCCTCTTGATCACAGTCCACCCTTGTATACCCCACTCCTTTCCCTTGTTGGGTACTTAACATTTCTATTTCCATTTCCATTTTTTCGCTCCAAAGGCTTCAGAGAAGGCTCTGAATAGCCTGAGAAAACGTGTGAAATGGGCACTGATTTCAAAAATGGCTGTTCAAGAAAGGTTGCATGGTGTTAGGGACTGGACCTGTAGTAAGTCTCTATTTATAGCTAAGGGATACCATTTTGAGAAAATCCAATTCCTGGTGGATTAAAAAAAAGGAGGAGGTTTGGCACTGACATTGCTCCATCAGTAAAGTATGAACAGATATCCACAGAGGATGCAAATATCCCCAGAAGGATGGAAATTTGCCTCTGAGTTCAGTGGGAATGAACTCCAATAACATACACCTTATGCTACGGCCCCTTTCCATATCTTATCCCTGCCTTGCTGACAGAGTCTTAAAAATGGACCACAACCACTCTGGGAAAGAGATTTATTTACTCACATCCATGGGAAAACAGCTACACCAACCATCCATGAAAGCATACAGGTTGTGTCCTGGTTGGATGAAGACCACTATGCCTCGTTTAAACTATGGAAACAGCGGGCAGCTATAAAACTTGGTGTAAATACAAATGTTGGTCCTCTGAGTTCTTTGTAGTCAGCAAGCGTAGAGTAGGAAAAAAGAGTTCTCCATTTTTAAGTGGTAGAACGAATACTGGATAGAGAACATCAAAAAATGCTGAAGAGATTACCCGAGACCAAGATATTTTTAATCAGTGGCCTCTCTGCCTTTTTTTTTCTTGAGACACCATAAGTGGAGTAAATTTTCAGAAAGCCTCGAGCACCTGCTCTCTGAAAAACTGGTTGCATTAAGGTAGCTGAAGATGAGCACCAAGAATTGCTGCATCCAAAGTGAGTTTGCATTAGAAATCCCAAATTCCCTCACACTGGTACTTAGGGAGGACCTAGTGCTTTAGGCAGCTCTGAAAATCCTAGGCACCATGCACAGTGCGTGTTTTTCTCTGACACTGGCAGATTTAGGTAAACATCTTCCACCTAGACCACTGCAGATTTAGTGAAAAGAAGTATTTCAATAGCTTTATTTTCTCTTAACTCTAAGGAGGACTAACTAAATAATTCAGGGCTAGCGATACTATATTATCTCACTGATAGTTTAGAAAACAGATGTACTTCGTGGATACAAATAAGATGTAAGGAAATGAAATGGTCTTTTTCCTTTTTCTCTTCTAAAACTTAATAGCTGGTTTCAGATTTTGTCTAATAGTCTTTGTTTAAGACTTCACCATTTTAAATATTTTTTTTCTAATTTTTGTTTCTTGTGATGTGTAAATAGCTAAGAAATATTAAATACTGTAATGTTCTTTAATTAAGACAATAACATTTCAAAGGCTAATGTAAAATCAAGCTGCTAAAGTTTACATTTTCTCTGTCCAGCAGTTCATTTATACAACTGCCCTGAGTAGATGCTATTATGCTGCTTAGCAAATGGCCTTTAAGAGTTTAAAAATAGCTCAGTAAAGCTACTCAAAGGTAATACAACACTTCTCAGGCATCTTTAATTGGAGAGAAGAAGAAGAGTTTCCTCATCACTTAATTATTCACTCAATGATTTATACACAATGAAAACACAATTGAAATGTTCAGGAGAACTAATTGTGCTTCTTCCTAGGCATGGGACCATGAGCTTATTTTTCAGAAAGGCAAGGTTAGAAATTGTAAAACTAGTCCTATTTTTGTGGACCGTTTTAGCTGCTTTTATTAAACTCTCTGTTTGTTCCCATGTGAACCAGTGAAAACAGTTATTTGCTAACATATATTGTTGTGAGATTTCTTTGCGAAACCTCACTGATCCCCTTTAACAAAAAGATTGTTTTATTTTAAAATTCCTGTGATAATCAATTTGCAGTGTTTCTCAAACTGGTACAAATATGTAAAATCTGTGCTTTTAAAAGCTTCTGCTTTGAGTAGCCTTACACTCCATAATTGTGCCCTAGCAATTGTCAAGCTCTATTTCATGCCCCATTCACGAACATTATAATTTTTTGGGATGACATATCTTAAAGAATTTGAATCTAAAAGTTCCTTACCTAGAGCTCCCATTAAATTATATTAATTTAAAATATCTATGGAATGATATTGTCACCAAAAAAAAAAAAAATCAAAAAAAGCAAAACACTAAAACAAACCAAAACCAAAACCAAACCAATCGGTTTGGGGGGAGGGAGTGTCTACGAAAATGACTCTTTACAGTAAGTAAAAGAGGTTTATCACAGTTTTGGCAGCTTGCATGAGTTCATACCAAAAAAAAAAAAAAAAGAAAAAACAAAACAAAACAAAAAACCAAAAAAAGACATCTTCCACACTTTAAAAATAATAAAAAAAAAACCAAAACCAAAAAACTTTCACGCTCTGTGTGTGCCCTCTCAGTTGTAGGCCCTGAAGCAGTAGACCCCGTAGAGCTTGTGCTTCTTGTCGGGGAAGCCGACGAAGCGCACGGCGGCCTCGCTGGGGCTGCAGCGCTTCCGCGGCCGCGAGATGGGGTAGCGCACGCTGCCGTCCGCCAGCCAGCCCGCGTCGCAGCGGTCGTAGCCCAGCAGCTTCCAGGCCGCGAAGATCTGCCCCACCTTGGCGATCTGGGAGCCGTCCTTCAGGCAGGCCTGCACGGCCTCGTCGTAGGTCAGCTTGGTGGGGTGGATCAGGTAGTAGAAGCGACCTGGGGAGAAAGGGGGAAAGGCGGAGTTGTTAGCGGTGCGGAGGTTGGGCGTCGGCGGGGCTGGAGGGGTTTTGCAGGCTTAAATCTTGGGATCACAGAATCACATAGAATTTCAGAATGACCAGGTGGGAGGAGACCTTCAAGATCTTTGAGTCCAACCACAGAATGACCAGGTTGGAGGAGACCTTCAAGATCTTTGAGTCCAACCACAGAATGAGCAGGCTGGAAGAGACCTTCAAGATCTTTGAGTCCAACCAGAATCACCACGTTGGAGGAGACCTTCAAGATCTTTGAGTCCAACCACAGAATGAGCAGTTGGAAGAGACCTTCAAGATCTTTGAGTCCAACCACAGAATAAGCAGGCTGGAAGAGACCTTCAAGATCAGAGTCCAACCAGAATGACCAGGTTGGAGGAGACCTTCAAGATCTTTGAGTCCAACCAGAATGACCAGGTTGAAAAAGATCTTCAACATCATCGAGTCCAACCCAGCCCTAACACCTCAACTCAACCCTGGCACCCAGTGCCACATCCAGGCTTTGTTAGACACATCCAGGGATGGTGACTCCAACACTTCCCTGGGCAGAACATTCCAGAACTTTATCACCCTTTCCATAAAAAAATGTTTTTCCTATTATTCAGCCTATATTTCCATTGGAGAATCTTGAGACTGTCTGCTCTGGTTCTGTCAGTGCTGCCTGGAGAAAGAAACCAACCCCACCTGACTACAATGTCCTTTTAGGTGATTCTGTGACCTCAATGGTGTTACCTAGAGATTTTTACTTTTTATGCACTTTTCATACACTTTTCATACATCCACAGCTCTGTTTACCCAGTTATACAGCTCCTGGTATTTTTCCTACCCTTTCTCTAAGATTTTACAATAATAAGCTGACCTTTTAGCACATTCCTGAAATACTGTTTGGTCTTATTTTCCAGTAAGGACCTACAAGAAAACAAAACAGGAATTGGGACATAGAAGCCCTTTGCACCAACCCAAGAGGCAATTGAATCTCCTGTTGGATGTACCTCTTAGATAACCTGATTAATTAACCTCATAAAACCTGCAGAAATTCAATACCATTGTGCCTATAGCTCATGACTATAGATACACCTGGAAGGAACTTCTTTTTTATCTTACCATTTTAACACTGTGGGAAGGCTTTTTTTCTGCTTTGATTTCAGACAACAATACAAGAACACTGACTTTTGAGGAGAAATGGGGATGTTCTGTTGAAGGATCATGTGAAACAGTGGTTAATTTAGGTCTGTGGCAGTTAGAGGTTGTGTTAGTAAAAATATTGTGATTTTTTTGTATGGTGAATTGGTAAGTGTCAGGAGGAAAAAAAAACCTTACTCAAAAAACAGCTTAGGTACAGAAAACAGAGTATTTGAACAAACAACAACAACAACACATCAAAAAAAAAAAAAAGGAAGGAAAAGGCAATGCCATATTCATTTCTTCTAATATCAAAGTATGGCATCTCCACCTGAAATCACATTCAGTGATAGCATTTTAGGGGAGGGTAGCTGCAGGTGACACGTGCTCTTTTGCTCTCTGACAAGGTGGTGACCTTATTTCTGATTTAATACAAGCAAAATTTTTTTTTGTTTCGTGAGAAAGCCGAGGTATCCAACAGCTTCTCAAGAGCAGAGTTTGAGCCTGTGGTGGAGCAAAATTATGTCTGTTGTAAGTCTTCACCAGCAGTTCTGCAGCTCTGTTTCTCTTTAGGCATCAAAGGGTATATCCTCACCACAACACGAGACTGAACTGATAGTGCTGCTAAGAAAAATGTTCCCTGTCTCAAGGTAATGAAAATATATGCCAGAAAATAAAGCCCAAAAAGCGAAGTCTACCCTACTAATCAATAGTATTAATATTGATTCCATTTATCAGGGCAATAAACACTCATTGTGAGCATTTCATTCATTATACTTGGGGCTATTTATCATCACTGCTTTGACAGCCAAGTGGACTGCAGAAGAATCATGTTTTTTTGAAGGCATTCAGTAATTTCCAAATAAATTCACAGCTTTTCAATCTGCCTGCTCCTGAAGAGGAGCGATAGCTGAAAAAAGTAATTTTTTCTTTATTCTTCTGGGCATCTTCTAATTCCAGAGCACACTCTTTACTGCTTAATTATGAATGTACTCCAAGACAATATCCATTTTCTGCCTCACAAAAATCAGGTAGATATACAGAACTATGCCTAGTATGAGATGATTTTCTTGGTGAAGAAAAAGTGGTGAGCAAGTTAAGAGTTATATCAACTTCCTATTCCTGCAAAAATCAAACAGGATTTTTTTTCTAAATGAAGGAAAGTCAGGTCAGATCACAATACAAAAGTAATTGATTTAATCCTGTCTAAAGGCTGGAAATTGTATATAAAGATGAGCACATTTTAAAAAAAGGCATTTACATTGCAGCTGTGGTGGAAGAGAAACTTTTAAAAATTTTCATTGATGTCAGAGACAGTATCTACAGAATTTCCATAGAAAACTATCGAGAACAGGTAATCATCCCTTTGTAGAACACTTTTTAAAACTCTGTTTTGGCAAGCTGGGAGCCTTTACAATGTGCTGCTAAAGGGAATGTTTGCTAAATGGAATCCTGTTACTGATACACTGTTAAGAGGTTTCCCCAAAGCAAACAGGATTTCTGATTTAGGGGAACAGGGGTTTGGACTGATAGTGGGTAAACTTCACCTAGTTTATGAGTTCTTCTTCAAACCATATGTCAGTGGAATGTAATTTCCTAGGGATTTGCAGTAAGGTCAGGCTTTTGACATATGACATCAATAATAAAAACTCCTATACTCTGCTCCTCCCTCAAACAAGAGAAATTTAATAGTAAACCCCACAGGGCTGCAATGTGTAACCAGAATGTCTGATTACATAAAACTCCATCAATAAACTCTGTGCAGATTTGCAGTTTGCCCCCCCTGATATTAGGGAAGGGTTCCTATCTGTTCAATCTCAGAATTTATTAATAGATGTGGAAGGATAGGGATGAATTTTCTGTCTCTCTCTCATTGATGCCTGGTGGTTGGGTCACTTCTACAGAGGATCCTGCCTGATTTGACTCCTCACACCCAAACCATGGGGCAGAGGGTTTGTGCCAACCTGCCCAAACCCCATCTATAACAGCTATTTTAGGATTTTTGTGTGTAACACAACAGCTGAAAGAGGAAAACTCCAGCCACTGACCTACACACCCCACACCCTTTTGAATGTGGAATTTTGAGGGATGAATCACACTTGGAGATTTTTTCAAGCTTAGTGCTCAATTGAGAGGCTTATTAGTAAGTTTTTCTTATATAAAAATTAAAAAAAAAAAGGAGAGAGATATTTAAGACCTGGTAAATATTTTGACATCCAGTGATCCCCTCAAATAACTCATTTTGAATTAAATATTTGAGAAAAAAAATTTAAACACACCAATACCAGTAATGACTCTGGTGAGTCAGAAGCAACCACTGCCAATAAAGGGTGTGTGATTTTATTTTGGGTTCAATTTCTCTTTTTGGAACAGTTGCTACATGTTCACAGTGATAAAATACTCTGAAATGGTCAAATGAACAGTCAGCATTATTCAGACAGGACTTTCCACAGCTTTCTCCCATTTAAATGGCAGAGGTGGCTTGCTTGTCACATGCACTGCTGTAATAAACAGGTGGCTCACAGCTGTGCTTTTAACATGCTCTCAAAAATGTGTTCCTCGTGTTCTTAGCTTTGTTAAAACAAGATTTTTACTTGATTATCCTAGAGCTGATGAAAGATCACTTATGCACTATGGTTCTGTGGAGAAAGTATATAACAAAATGCCTGTTAATGAGGGGAAAGTGGGATGCAAGCTGTACTTGTACTTTGCTTTATTTTCTTTTAAAATGCTTAATTATAGAGGACCTGATAAATACATTTACATTTAGCTCTTTCAGCACTTTTCAGTGTGAAAGATTCTCAGGGATTTTCCTTCAAAAAAGAAAAAAACTGTTGTCCTTCAGAAGACCTTTGAAAATAAATAAAGAATAACCACTCAGCTCTTCCATTATACATTCTTTGGTTTATGGCTATTAGGCTCAGTGGGGAAGATTGCAACAAAAGGATTTATTTCCCCAAATTGGAGAGAATCTGGAGAGATTGCATGGGAGAGGAACATCCTCATTCCTTGGGACAAGGAAAGGAGAGAAACTGAGGTGACTGCAGCCTTGGAAAAACTTTGGATCATCTCAGCTTTTCCAAAGATGACATGGACTAAAGTGGCTTCCTCTGGGCAGGACAAGTGAAGGAGAAATTGCCTGTGAGAGAGCAAAGCTGAGCCCTCAGACACCAGGAAATTCCAATGTGGAATTTTCAAATGTAAGTTAGACCCTCTCCACTTGTGTACATTCATTTTCAATAGCCTTTATCAGCACAAGGAATGTAAAAACAGATTGGGAAACATATTGCCAGCCAATGCAGGCACAAAATTTTTTGTTATTTCAAAATATTTTGATGGATTTCTCAGACAGCATCAGGCTGTGTTACTCTCTGCTTTGTTTTATTAAATACAATCACTATATATATGTTTATAAACTGGTGGACTGCTGGTACTATTAGATATAAAGGGTGTAAAATTATTTCATGTTCTTGGATACAAAACGTGAACAAATCTTGTATGAACCAAGTGAAAAATTTGAGTATAAATCAGTATAAAACAGGCAGAAAAAAATGTTTGTTGTATTTGCCTTAGTCTATGAAAAGTCATCGTGGAGGGAATTTCATAAAGTTACAAGATTATTTGATATTGCAGCTTTGTTCAAGCTATTTCCCTGCACAGGTAACAGAAAAGCATGTAAAAGTTTTTACTAATGGTATAATGTCCTCATTTTTAACCATTAGTTTTTGTGTATCCAGGTCATCACAGCTGGGATCCAATAATTCCACAGGGAAAATACTGCACCTGGATTTGAATTCTGCATTGATGATTACAGTTTCATTCTTTTACCCAAATGGCTAAATACCATGGCTTTTACCTTTCTTCTTCAGGTAAAAAGCAAGCTTTGCATGTATTTTAGACCAAGATTTTTTGCTTTTACAGCTGAATTATTTGAAATTGAACCTTTTTTTTTTTTAATAATCTCTGAGCTCATAATCTATTTCGGGAATTTTTTTTTTCCCTACAGAGAAACCATTTAGAAGGTATCTAGACCTCACTCTTTTTTTATAGAGCATCCCACAAATTTTTTTAAAATTCTCCTAATCCTTCCCTGCTCCTGTGGCCCTTGGAATTTTCCCATCTCCATTAAATAAAGTTGAAGGCTCCTCTGTTTCCTACTATCAGGAGACTCCAGCAGCCACTGGGAATGCACTGTGTCCCAACCACCTCTCATTTTCCTTGGCTGTTCCTGAGCTGTGAGAATCAATATTGGGTTTTGCAGTAATAGTTTGGGGGTTTTTTTCCCCTTTTTGGTGTTGTGTTTTTGGGTTTTTTTCTTTTCCTTTTTTTTCCCTGGTTTTGGTGGTTTTTTTTTTTTTGATTTGGTTTTGTTTTGTTTTGGTTTTTTTGGGTTTTTTTTGTTTGTTTGTTTGGTTTTTTTTTTTTTTTTTTTTTTTGTTTTTTTGGTTTTTTGTGCCTGCAGCCACTATCTTTCTATCTTTGGCAAATGCCAATCCCAGCCTGGTCTCAAAATGGGTCATTATAACCTTTTCCCTTTTTCCCTCTGCAGTGAGAGGGCTAACATATGCCATTAAACACACTTATCCAAAATGCTGTGCTGAAAACAGGGAGCTGGCAGAGTGTCTGGGTTATTTGTGGTTATGGAGGTGAGCTTGGGACAAGGAGATGTGGAGAACACAGCAGGGACACGTGAAGAAAATGTAATCTGGTGAATTAAGGGAGTGGAAGCTGAGAGAAGTAGAAATCTGGATTTTCAGCTGATGTCATGAGAGACATTTGACACTGATTTGTGGGGAATATTTATCTATCTAGATCTGCTCTATATCTATCTATATCTATATCTCATCTATACCATCTACATCCAATCTATATCTTCTTCATCTAATCTATATCTATATCATCTATAGTTATATCTATATCATCTATATCTATATCTATATCATCTATATCATCAATATCAATATCTATATCAATATCTATATATAATCTATATCATCTATCTATATATATGTATATCTATATGCACATCTATATCTATATCATTATCTACTTCATTATCTATATGTTATATCTATATATCTATATTTAAATCTATACATCATCTACAGAATCTATACCTATATATCTATATATCTATATAATCTATATATCTTTATCTATCTATACACTTTCTCTTTCTCTTTCTAATATTTATCTTAGTCAGTACTTACTATTCTTTCTTTTCCCCAGAAACTATGCTTTTTGTTCCTCAAGAATGCTGCTCAGCTCTTGGTGTGTAAAAGAGTGGTGACCTTTGAGCAGTAGTCACAAGGTTTTACTCTGCAAGGGTTAGAAAAAAGTGCAGCTATCACAGTGCAGTTATTTTTGTTTGATTATTTAATATCTTGTGATATTTCTACAGCACGGGGATAAATCTGTATGGAAGAGAGGAGTTCATACAGGATTTCAGCTCAGATAAATGAAGCAAGAAAAACTGAGCCAGCTCTTAATGGGATGAAGCAGTATGATAAAGAAATCAGCCAAACTTTTGTTTTGGATCACTTTAAACCAAATGTAACACTGTTGGCTTAAGGATTTGTTTGGGTTTTCCTGTTGTATTTTTTTTGGGGGGGGGGGGGTTTATTCTTGTATGCATTTTTTGTTTTGTGGTGGAGTTTTGTTTGGTTTTTGTTTGTTTTTTTTTTCTTTGTTTTTGCTTTTGCTTTTGTTCTGGGAGGGTAGGAATTTTTTGTTTGTTTTGGTCCTTTCTACTTTTTTTTTTTTTTGATGGGTCTTTTTCTGTGGAGGGTGCTGCAGACTGAGCACTGGAGCACATCTTCTGAAACCAAGGCTTATGTTAATTTTTTGCTGTGCTGCTTCTCTGAGGCTAAGCAATCTGTGCATAAATATAAAAAGGCCACAGTCCATGGTCTGAGTGGGCTGCAAGCCAAACCTGTGCAGACTTGTGCAGGAATTATCCACAAGCAGGATGCTGTAGAGGATTGGATGCATTCACAGCAGTGCTTTCTAAATCTTTTCCTGACACTAGGTAAACCCTGAAATGATAGCAAGCTGAGATTGGGTCATTAAATTTCATTTCATATTTAAAAAAAAAAAATTATCAACTACTAGCAAAAAAAAGCTTGCAGCTACTAAAGTGAGGTTTACAGAAATCCAGCCTCATAGTAAAAGTGATCGACGGCGTGGCAGCATTCTAAGATTAGAAATCAAAATTATGAATAAATCTAGAAATAGGTCTGCTGATAAGGAGCTATTAGTCCTTTTAGACTTGGTACAAGAGCAGGAGCTGCTGGACACTGCAGAATAGGTGCAGTGATGATCAAAATTTTGTTTTGGTGACATATTTACCCCACAGGAGCAGAATTATTGACTTCAACAAGAAACCTTTAATTCAAGAACTGCAGGTTCCTTCATCGCTTTGACTGAATTAAACGCTGGTTACGCGCCAGCATTAAAAGGGTGTGTAGAAATTTTAATGGGGTATGTATGAAGGGTATGCATAATAAAGGGGGGAGAGGGGAGACATTAGAAAACCCTGCCAGTACAAGTCTTGAGTTGTAAAAACTACCTACGTGACCGTGTGGCAAACATGATTTTACTCCATCTGCGTGCCTTTGGAAATCCCACGATGACTTTATCACTTTGATTGTCTCATTCCTAGCACGCTCCAGGTTTAACACCAGCTTTGACAAACCAAACACCCCCCTCTGCCCCTGGAGCACCTTGCCTGAGCACAGCCATTTCACCAGGGCAAGGCGAAGGAAACGCTCTCACCGTTGAAGTTGGACGTGAAGCAGAAGACGTCGTAGCGGCTCTTGTCCTTGTCCCAGAACCCGTAATTCCTGACCCCGGGCACGGTGTTCCTGCCCCCGCAGGGCTCCCTGGGCTTGGTGATGGGGTACTGCACGGAGCCATCACTGAGCCAGCCGGCGTTGCACCAGTCCAGCCCCGACCTCCAGGCGTCGTAGAGCTGGTCGAAGGAGGCCATCACCGAGTCCTGCTCCGCGCACGCCCGCTGCGCCTCGTGGAAGTTCAGGTTGTACCGCCCCAGCCGCGGGGAGTAGGGGAACACCACACCTGGAGCAGGGAGAGAGGAGAGTTACCAGGCACTGAGACAACAGGGGGAAGGGGAACAGCTTTGGCAGACAGCTGGAGGAGGAGTAAAGGGGAGGTAAAGGTTGGATCCGTGATGTGTGGCAGTGTAGATTTTTTTTGGGGGGGAAAAACGCCCCATCGGCGGCGCAGCAGCTCTGGCTTTGGGAAGAGGTGTCGCTGTCATATTTTCTGAAAAATCCCTTTGCCCAGGATCCTTCTCCTGGGAAGCTGAAGAGCCTCAGAAAATAATGAAAATAATAATTATCTGATCGCTTCTCCCTGTTTTGCTGCTTTGGTTGGAGATTGTTTATCCAACAGGTGGTTGTTTGATTGGTATCATGTGAATTGTTTTTACTTAATGACTAATCACAGCCAGCTGTGTCAGGACTCAAAGCAGTCATGAGTTTTCATGATCATTCTTTGTAACCTTCTGTCTGTATCCTTTCTCTATTCTTTAGTATAGTTTTAGTATAATATAATATAATATAATATAATATAATATAATATAATATAATATAATATAATATAATATAATATAATATAATATAATATAATATAATATAATATAATATAATATAATATAATACTAAATTAGCCTTCCAAGAACATGGAGTCAGATTCATCAATTCCTCCTTCATCCTGGGGACCCAGCAAATACCACAGAGAGGTTAGGGCTGCTGCCTTACCTCTTCAGCTGTGCCAAGGAAAGTTTGGGTTAGATGTCAGAAAGAAATTCTTCACTGAAAGAGGGACTGGGCACTGGAATGGGCTGCCCTGGTGGAGTCACCATCCCTGGCAGGGTTTAAAAAAGACTGGATGTGGCACTGGGTGCCAGGTTTTAGTGGATGAGGAGGTTGATGGGCTGGACTAGAGGGTCTTAAAGGTTTTTTCCAACCTAGTTCATTCTGTGATTCTGTGATTGATTCTGTGACTCTCTGCTGCCTTACCTAGCAGGATCATCTCCCCTTGGCCTCATCCCATTCCCAATGGGAATCCTGCCAGGTCTGCATGCTGCTCCCACCTGCACCTTGTTGTCACCAAGGTGGTCTCACTCCCCTGCTCCCACAGTGCTTAAGGAGGAGCAGAGCTAGCTGGAATTATGCAACTATGCGTTTTTAATGGAAAATTTCCATTTATCCATTGTAAGGTCAATTTCTCATTTTAAAAAGAGTCAATTAAACCCTAGCATAGCTTTACTTCTTGAATTTTTTTTTTTTTTTGGGGGGGGGGCTGTTTTTCTTTGCTTATTTTAATTTTGTTTGTTTGGGTGATTGTTTCTTTGTTTTGCTTTGTTTGGATTTTTTTTAAGGTTTTTTTTTTTTTTTTGTGGTGTGTGTTTTTGTTTGTTGCTTGGTTGGCTTGGTGGGGTTTTTTTAGTGTGGAATGGAAGTAGGGGAGTTCCTGCCAGCTATTTAGAAAGAAGAAATTGTTGAATGAATCATGGAATTTCTATGAATTATTCCTTTTGACTAATAGACATTGAGATGAAATGTTTTGATCTACATAAAAGAGCATTCTGTCCTTTGCATGAGCCCTTGCTAAGATTTCCTGAGAGGTTAAAGACAGTTGCTTTTTGTTTGCACTTTTTGTGGACTTTTTTTGGGTGGCTTTAAAAAAAAAAAAATTTAAATTTCACATTACTCCAGGAATGGGAATGTCTGCCTTCACCAACAGCATTTCATGGCTAATCTGGTAGGAGGCTCAATTTTAGCATTCAGAGGTTTTAAAGCAGGAGCAGCTATGGGGAAATGAAATCAGTGAAATTGTGTGGGAGACTTTCCTGCTGGTTTTGGGCCATTTGCCACCACTCAGGGAGGGAGAGCTCCTCACAGAGGACAGGTTTGCCCTGGCACAGATGGTGGCACAGCCCTGCTGGGAAGCCACGTGTGACACCACCTTCCCTCCCTGCCCCTGCAGCACTGATGGCTCACCCTGAGACAGGGTCACTGTGCAGGGAGCATGGCCCTGCCAAATGCTCTGTACCCACCAGGGGACAAGGACACAGCCTTGTCCCCAAGCCCTGTCTGGTGCTCATCCCTGCCCAGACAGGGTCAGCAGAGAGAGCTCCCAACAGAGGACATCCAAGAGGGGCTGGGAAACGTGGGGACACCTCCAGGATGGTTTCAAAAGTGATGTCTAATCACAGTCACTGCCCTTATCTGACACTTTTTTTTTTAATATATTTTTCTTCTGCTTGTTTTATGGAAAAGAAGTTAAACATTGCTCCTTGGAGCATGAAAGCAAAGAGCACTGAATAACCACCTCCCCATGTGGGTTTGATAAAACAGAAAAGAGAGACTTGAAACAAAAGTTTGGATCAGACCACCCTAATCTTTGGCAGGGCTTGGAAACTTAACCTGGACCTAAATTTTACAGTTGGCTTTATCCCAGTCTCATAATAAGCTGAAATAAAATGGTATTAGAGAAGATCCAGCTCAGAATGTTTATCCTCAGACATTTCTGTAGAACTAAGTGCTGTAGGACTCGGGGGGACTGAAGACAAGATAACACATCAGCCAAAAAATTTGCACAGGTATAAATATCCACCTTCCTCTTTACTTTTTTCCTGCTGTTGGATCCTCTTGCCTATAACAATTTCTTTGTCCTCAGGGCAATAGGATAAATTGCCCAGTGGTCAAGCAAGGCAGTCACCATGTGATGAAGCCACTCTTCCTTCAGAACATTCTAACCCATTTCTGTATCTATTCCACCAGTTTCCTAAAGTCCCCTTGCTTCCTCTTCTCTCCCTCACCCTTCTGTCGTCCAAGTGTTATTTCTGTTTAACAAAATCTTTGCTATTACTAAACCTCAGCGACTTGGTCCAAGAAAATAAAGCATGCAAATGTAAACTTGGCAGGGTAATAATAAACAGTATTTTGCTCTCCTTCATCAATTAGCTAGAGAGTCTGCTTCAGTTCTTTCCTTTTGTAAATCCTTTGTTAAAGGGCTTTTCTGTTATGCGATGTTCTGAACTGCAGCGTATGAATGTAATGTAACACAATGTGTCTTAAATTCAGCTTCATAAACAAGACACTGAAATGTTTCTTATCTTTCTGGACCTCTGTTTAAAGAAATATCCATTCCTCATCAGTGCTAATGGATAGAAATATCACTGGGTATAGTAAAACTTTAGCAAATGCAATAGGAATTTTTTGACCTTATTAGAAATCTAATACTTATTATTTTTTTCAGAACTACATTTCCCCAGACAACAGACTCCTTTTCCAGTACATGTGTTTGATTTGCATATACATTAAAAAAACACCCTACAAGTAGGAAAGATCAAGATAGAAACTTACATACTTCTAAAAACTGAGCAGCAACTAGATGAAAACTATTTAAACAGATTTGATTCCTTAAGGTTTCCAAAATCACTTTTCAAAAGGGGCTAAACTGTGTATGTAAATGTGTTACAAATCTGAGTTTGACAGTTTGGGACATAATGTTTTTATAACATAAATATGCACTAAACTGTAATATTAGCTTTGGGCTATATTGGAGCGGACTGCATAGAAGCTGATTTTTTCTTGGAGTTCATCTGCAGTACAAGCCTGCAACTGATTAGCATTAATTTCACCCTGCAGCTGGGGGTGCCAGGGGTAATTTTGCTGAGGAAAATGGACTGGGCATGTGCTTTGTGCAGCTTTGAATTACCTTGCAATTTTGTTAGATTTTTTTTTCCCCTTCACTTCCCTATGAAACCTTGCTGAAATTCATAGTGAGAGCTCGATATTCATCTCCCCTTCCTTTTACACTTTAGCAGTGCTGATCTTTAGTTAATGGCAGGCCGTCTTCCTCAGTCCTGGATCTTACAAACCCATCAAAGTATAATCCATCCCATCTGTTCCTGAATGGACAAAAGCTGTCCTGAGGCTCCTTGCTGTTCCCAAAGCACAGGCTGAGCCTCATTTCTGACTCCAGCCCCGTGCTCTGCCGCTAGACAAAACACCCGCTCCCAAACCTTAACAAATTCAGCTTAAAAAAGGGAGGGAGGCAACAACTTCCAGCCTCAGAAGGTTAAAATTTGGTTACTTTGTGGGAAGGCAGAGCTGAGGAGCCTTAGCTTGACCTTGGTGATTCCAATCCCTACCCATGTGGAGGCTGAGTGGGGATATTAATTTCCATTATAAGGAATCATGGTGTGGCTGCCCTCCCAAAGCCACGGTTCTCTGGGATAGGTTCTGCCCCCAGGGAAGGACCTCCTTGCTCCCAAAAGAGACAGGAAGAGCCTGAGACACATCAGCTCAGCAGAAGATTAATTTGTCAGTGAGAAACCAGGGGATGCATGCACCTGTGACCAAGCAACTGCCGTTTAGAAAATGAATCCAGTAATGGAAATTGGGATTTCTACCGAAAATGGATGTATTATATATCCTCCCCACAGCAGCACCAGTATTTCTATGGATTTCTCATTCAAGTGAGCAAATGTTCAGCTCTTCTGCACTTGCTGTGTTTTTCTGGGACTGTATTTGTCTTATTTGTATTTCAGAGTCTTATATGTACCCCTTACATGACGCCCCTAAAATTCAGTGTAAATAGTCACTTCACACACACTGTCAGTGCAAGGAGCTGTAGCACTTACCCAGGACAACAAGGTGAGGAAATAACCTCAGAAAGTTCAACCCCTGTAATGATTTGTGTGTCTTAATTAAGCCAGCACCACCCACAATTAGCAGTTTCAAGAGTATTGACACGTGGAAACTGAATAACAATAATTTCTGTTGATCCATGTGGGGAAAAAAAAAAAATAAAAAAGGTCTTTTCACAGCTGGAGTAAAGAAAAAGGCTTCCTTGAGTTTTAGCCAGACCTGAAAAGTAAGTTTTCTTGCAGCCAGTGCAAACATGGGACAACAGCAGGGTTTGCTATTTGCTGTACAGTAGGGCACAGTTTTATGCTGGCAAGTTCATACACTCAATGGAAAAATTTTCCTTGCTGGATTCCTAAAATTCCATAAAAACTGGTGATCCCCTCATTTTCACAGAGCCTCCATCTCCATTTTCCTGCCTGTCAGAACTTTTAGGTGTCTGGTCATCCTATCAATCTCCCTAAAAATGAAACTGAGCCTTGAAATTGTGTCCCTCCAGCATCCCATAACTGCCAGTGGCCTTGCTTACTTATAACCAATAAAAACATACAAAATACACTGATCTGGCCCAGGGCAGATTATTCCCTTGTATTTCTACAGCCTTTATAAAAAATTTGGGGACAGTTGCCTTTCTCTGCTCTTCTTAGCTTAATTACTCCTAAATTTTTTTGACACTTTTGTGTCATCAATTTCAGACAGCTTTTTAACTTTTTGTTTCACCTGCATGATTCAAGGACCATTTCTTGGAGCATGTGCAGCCACAGCTCTGTCTGCAAACCCTGTCACAGAAGGAGTTACATTGGTCTGCCGTGACTTACTCTTGACAACCCCTCTTTGGTTTCTGTTCCAGGCACCCACAAAAAGTGTGTGCTATAAAATCAGTTTTTCAGAGAGTAGAACAGATTATCACGCAGAGGATATTAGAAATATGTGGGGTTTTTTGGTGTGGGTATGGATGGAACAGCAACACACAGAGAAAACAAATATGACATTATTAGGCTAAATCTGATTTCTCCTGCTCTTGAGAGCACAGAGTTGATTTCCTGTTGGTTTCAACTCTGAATTCCCCATTGCTTACATCCAGCTGAAGACCAAATGAACAGATTAAAAAATGATTGTTTTGACAGTTTGAAAAAATTTGTTTATATGAAGCTTATGGATCTGGTTGAGCTATTTTGAACTAAAGAGTATGGCTTTGAAACAGATGCCTGGTTTGGGTTTTTTTCTTTTTTTCTTTCTTGGACCTAAAGGCCAACATACCTCAAAGCAAGAACATGAATGCTGGTGGTTTTTGGTTCTTGGAGAGCCACACGAAGAGTTATGTTTCTATCTAGAAGCTGCTTTCTACAGAGGCTTTTATTGATTTTATCCAGACCTTCAAATTCCCAGTAGCGTTGGATGTAAAAGGTAATAATTTTATAACCTGTATTGCAAACTTACTGTGTTCAACTCTTACCTCCCTTTGAAGAGAGAGACTATTAAAAATAATTTTAATTTGGTAAAAGCCTGCCTTTGGCTGTTTAGCATTGTCCCACTTTCTCTGTCACCTCTCCCCTGGTTCTCCTGCAGGGAGGGCACACAAAACCTGTGCCTGAGCAGCACCTGAGGGCTGGAGCCTGGGAGGCCAAACTCACAAACCTGGAGCAGTGAGATTCATTACAGTGCCAGGTATTCATGAGGAAATAAACTAGCAAAGCACAAACAGAAAGAAAATTTAGTGTAGGACTGCAAAAAGCTGCCGTAAATAAAATTTAATGCGAGCTGAGAATTCTTTTTTTGCTTATGACTCGGACAACAATATCTGCCTGCTGTCACAGACCTTTTAATATATCAGGCTTTTGACTTTCAGGGCACAGAATAAGGAGTGTAAAACTCGTGATCCATATTTTATGGCAGGAGGAGAGTAAGACCATTTCAGAGGGAAGATGGCTTTTGGTTCTCCATAAAGAATATTCTGCTTTTCTCAGTACTGACACTTCTTGCAGCTGCTGAGCCCAGACCGACCCTGACCAGCCCCTAGGCCAGCCCTGGTACTTCAGGCTGCAAGCAGGATGAAAATCAGGACATGATTTAGGACATGAACAGATCCTAAAGCTGGTGGTTGTGGAAAACTGCAGTGGGTTCCAGTTCTGAGCTTTAGCTGTTGCTCAGCACAATCTCTCTGGTCTAGGGAAAAAATACTGCGGTTCCCAATTAATAAAAATGAATAAAACAAATCAGAAAGGTGTAAGGTATGTAACAAATTTAGACAGACTCTAACTTCAGAGTTTTTTTCCAAAGCTAAAAATGCTCAGTTATTATGAATGGTTTATTTAACAACAACCCCAGGAGGCCTTTAAGGCTAGAAAGGATAAAATGTTTTCACAGTGGGAGAAGAAAAAAGGTCCACGGAGGTGGAGGTCAAGAATTTTGGTATTGATACACAGCCATGGGTTTTGTACTGGGAGCTCACACTGCTGTGCACTGCTCTTGGGCATTCCTGGGTGTAAATGGCTTTTTCCTGACTGCCAATTGACATCCTTGAGGCCACCACCTCAGGACGTCAGATTACTGATGCAAGTCACTCCCACTGTGAGATTAACCTGATTATTTACACCAGACTGTGGAATGTTGGAATGGGCTGATATATTTTAATTTTTTGTCCAAATATTGTGGGTTTTTTTCCTTCCCTGTTCTGTTCTGCTTTGCTCAAATACATGAAATGGAAATTAATGCCAGAACTACATAAAGCTGAGGAGTGCTAAAAAAAATAAGCACAGGGCTATACAAACAGAGGAATATATTCTATCAGTTATATATCTCCATTGTAATATTATTATATTTTCATACTTATCTTTTTATTAGGAAATTTCAGTGTACCATAGACCCAGAATTACTGGATTTAGTCAACACAAGCAGGGCTGACACTGAAACTCCCACCACTCTTATCTTACTTGAAATGTTACATTTTACCATGAGGTTTTGCAAAGAAAATGTTCCTTCCAGTTTGAGAAACACCACTCCACAATGTCAGAAATGAACAGCCTTACACCTGTCTCATGTGTGGCGAAAATCACTGAAAAACCATTGTTCCTTATGTTAGTCAGACACTGGTTAAAATATATAAACTTTCATTTGAGAACAGGTTGGAACACATTTGGCTGAAGAAATATGATTCCTCCTCTACTTATGAATTTCCTTATTTTGGAGGAGGGACCCTGACCTTGTATCCAAGGCTGGTGCTGTATTACAAAACAGTAACAGTAAAAAAGGTAGAAAATCTCCTTTTTTAAAACAAATCTCCCTTGTGTTACTGCATGCAGCAAAGAAATGATTTCTCACTGCTTTCTCACTGCAGCTTTAATCCAATAATGAACTTCAGGCATGGATTTCTGCATGTGCACAAGCATTTGTACCAAGCTTCAGGCAAACTTGCTCTGTTTCCACGTCCATCAGCATCTCCCCTTCCCAGGAACAGCAGGAAGAATTCACAGCACAATTCCCTTGCTTTTCACAGCAGAAAAATAATGAACTTTTGCTGCAGAGGAAGCAAGAGCCTGGGCAGGTGAGGAGAGCTGTTTCAGTCAGGTGAATCTGAGCCTGCCAAGAGGAATTTTCTCCCTTCAGGGGCTGAGCAGCCCCTGCAGAGCCTGCCCCAGTGGAGGGGAGGCTGAACATACGAGAGCTTTTGGCCAGCACAGAGGAATAAAGAATTTTCTTCCCCCAGCTCATTTCTGTCTTCACTCATAACTGCTTTAGAGAACTTAAGCTAAAAATGTAACTGTCCAGCTCTCTTTATCTCATAAGTTTGAAAAGAACAGGGTACATTCTTGTTAGAGATGAATTATGTGGGGTGGAACAACCTAAATGTACTGTCCCACTGGCATGGAAACTGGGCAGGGTTTTCCTGAAACCCAAAATGGGAAGTTCCTGTGGCCTCCAGCCAGGAATGGAAGAATAGATGTAAAGTAAAATAAGCCCATTATGTTTACTTGGTTCCAAGAACCACTCAGACATTCTTATTGTGCAGGGCAGCTGTATCCTTTTTCCTTTTTCCTTTTCCTCTTCCTTTTTCTTCCCCTTTTCCTTTACCCCTTTTCCTTTCCTCCTTTCCTTCTTTTCCCTTTCCCTTTCATTTTCCCCTTTTCCCTTCCTTTCCTCCTTCTCCTTCTCTTTCTTCTTCTCTCCTTCTCTTTCTCCTCCTCCCCTTTTCCCCCTTTCTCCACTTTCCCCTTTTCCTCCTTTTTTTTCTTTCACCCCTTTTCCCCCACTTTCTCTTTCCCCCTTTTTCCTCTCTCTCTTTTTTTTCTTTTTCCTCTCCCTCTCTCAGGATCCCTTTGGCACACACTTGCTGGTGAGTGTAAGAGTATGTGATATGTCTCATGAAATTTTTGTTTACTTCTAGGTTTAGTGTAAAAATGTATCTGAATTGCATAAGGAGTAAGGAAAACTGAAATTTTGTCCTCTTTAAACCTATTTAATTACCTTTTAACTCTACTTTTTCCAAGAATAACGCTGAAAAAAATGACTAGACACTATGTGTAGGAGTTGTCCTGGCAGAGAATATAAAGATCTAATTTATCTAATTATAAGGCTGGAAAAATGCAAACCCACTGTCTCTGGATAACTACTGTAACTTTTTTTATCCTTAAAAGAAGATTTGCATTTGCCTGGTAATCTAAAATATCCTGAAGTTTTGCAGAACTACTCTTGGGGGGGGGGGGATTTGATATAATTTCACCTAGATAAAAAGATGCAGCTGCTTCTGCAAAATGACAGGAGAAAATCAAAAACACATGGAACTCTCAGCACTGTGTTTGCTCATCCTTTCTTGGCTCCTGTCACACCAGGTCTGGCTGGAATTTGGATACACTGTAGGCCAGTGTAAGTTATAGCGGCCCAGGAGGATGTTCCAACTTATGATTGTTGTCAGGCCAGGATTCCCCAGAGCACAATGAATTCTGCTTCCTCAGCTTGCTGTTATCACTGATAACAAACAAAATCAGTGCTGACACAAAATCAATGATAAGACAAAATCAGTGATAACACAACATCGCTGATAACACAACATCGGCGATAATGCAGATAATCTGATAACACAGCATCAGGCAGGAGGAAAAAAAACGAAACAGGAATGTCAGAACCCAGGATGTCCCTCTGGCTGTCCTGAGCAGCCAAGACCCCTGCCAGGGATCTCAGAGACCCTGGCACAGAGCCCAAAATGCCTGTGGTTTTGATTATGACCTGTGGAGCAGGTTACCAGCCTTAGATGAAGACCTGCAACCCACGACAAATTAAGTAGAATGGTAGTGAATTTATCATGGGGTGAAAAAGTAGATTTTTGGGGTTTCTAGAGCGGGGGTTCAGGGGGCAACATGGAGGAATCTGGGTGTGTCCTGCCCTTCACCTTCTTCTTGGCCTCCATCTTCTGCTGTGATGTTGGCACTTTTAGATTGGTTTAGAGTAGAAGCTCACTGTGTAATGTAGGTGATAGGTATTGGGAAGCAATTGTAAACATTGTATATGTAGTATTTAGTATAAAGACATAATACCGCCCCAGGGGCAGGGAGAATGCCTCTGTCTGACCAGACCTCAGCAGGACAGGAGAAATAATTTTATAGACAGGGAATAATAAACAACCTTGAGACCGAGAACTGAAGAGCCCTGACTACTTCTTCGAGCGCCGGGCTGGGAAAAGAGACTTTCCAACTTTTCTCAGGGTCACTCAGATCAGCAAGAGGCCCCGAGACACAGGAATTCCCAAACACCACATCAATCCCACTCAAGGCATGGCCCAGGGCGTCACCCACCTTCCAAATTGAGGGTCACCACCGCCGTGTCATCCTCCAGCCCCTCGATCACCTCGCACTTGTACCTGCCGTAGTCCTCCAGCCTGATGTTGGTGATGACGAGCGAGGCGTCGTTCTCGCTGCTCTCCCGCAGGGACACCCTGCCCTGGTAGCTCCCGTAGCTCTTCCTGTGGTGCCCCATGGCCACGAACACGTCCAGCTCCTTGAGGTAATCGTAGGTGAGTTTGGTCCACTTGACGCGGATTTTGTGTGTTCCTGAGCCGGCGGCGGAGGAGTGCTCGTGGTAGAATTTGCATGGCAGTGTCACGTTGCCGCCGCGGTGGGAGAAGATCTTGGCTTGCTCTGCTACCACCAGGAGACGGGGCCCATTTTCTGTGGGATTTAAGGAGGAAAAGGTAAAAACTAAACCCACACCCGCTGTGGTGGTGTTCGCAGGGGTCCCCAGGACCTCTTCCCCAGGACGAGGGCAGAGATGAGAATCTTGACTCCATGCTTCAGAAGGCTGGTGTGTTATTTTATGATATATATTATATTAAAAGGAAATGATATATTAAAATGATACTAAAAGAATAGAAGGAAGGATTTCATCAGAAAGCTAGCAAGCAAGGAAAAGAAAGGAATGATAATAAAATCTTGTGACTGCTCACAGCCTCGACACAGGTGGCTGTCATTGGTCATTAAGGAAAAACAGTTTCACATGCTGGGTAAACAATTCTCCAAATCACATTCCAAAGCAGCAAAGCATGGAGAAGCTGGAGCTTCCCAGCTTCTCAGGAGAAAAGATCCTAACAAAAGGATATTTCATAAAATATGCCTGTGACAACCCACTCTCCAAGAACTGGTTTGCAGTCTTCCTTTTACGGAATGGTTGTGGTCAATGCTGTTGGTGTCTCAAGTTTTAGCTTTTATATTTTTCAGAATCTGTGCTGCTTTAGTGTGTAGCTCTGAGCTTCATGTTCAGTGTTATCAAGTTCTCCTCCCAGGGTAGGTAGACTCCTTTCCCTGGGAAAAGGAAAACAATTCCTTTTCCAGCTTGACCAAAGACAACAGTTACAAACTCTGGGCTTGTATAAACAGTACATTGAAGAGAGAAAAACAAGCAGGGTGGGACTGCAGGGGCTGAAGCTGGGATGGGACAATGAACTGCAAGGTGCAAATGGAGCAGAACTGATCCCAGGGAGAGACCCCGTGCCCGGCTGTGCGTTTTGGGGCCATTTGGGTTCATCTTGGGTTCATTTTGAGACCATTTGGGTTCATCTTGGTTCATTTTGGGACCATTTTGGTTCATCTTGAGTGCAGCCTTGGCTGGGCTCTGGTGCTGCCCAAGGTGCATCCATGCAGGAGAGCCTTTGGATAAATCCCTGCTTTAATCTGGAACTCTGCCCAGCCTCTGCTCTAGCTCAGCCTTCACCAGCTGCAACTGCAGGATCCTTACCCTGCAATCATGTTGTACCTATTCAGTAATGAGGTTTATAAACCAGTTACAAATATTTGTTGTTATTATTATTTATTTAATTTTCATAATAAAATATAAAATATTATAATATATATTAAATATTCTAATTTATTATTTAAATATTTGTGCACAAAGCAACTCAGTGCGCCCTCACACAGGCAGAGACCATCCTATACTCATGAAGAGTGAGTTGTCTAAATAGATTTACAGAGGTTTATTTTTGATGAATGAATGCCATCACCCATGAAAGGCTTCAAAAGCCTTCCCATATTTTCCTTGTTCAAAAGTTGTATCTCAATGCTTTATTTTTCTATTTTCATAATTCAGTTTTTCTGGAGGGATTCTGCTTATTCAGACAGCAGCACACAGAGCTGCTCACAGTCTGGGATGCAGAGAATCCCACTCACAAAGCAGAGAAACCATTAATGTATCAAACAGCATTATTTATACTGACATGAAAAGTGTCAGCAAAAATCTAAAGCAGATATTTTAGGCATTTGTATTTGTCTTTTTACCTAACTTTTGATTGTAAGTTCCTCTTCTGACCAGAGTAAGAAAGTCCAGTTGCTCTTCAAATGTAAAATCTGATCCTCTGCTGCTCACCTTCTTCATCATCCCAACGTCATTTTTCATCTTTTTTTTTTGACCTCCTTAACACTTGCCACTGCTTTATCTTTTTCATTTTGATCTCACTTTTCATGCAAACCTGTATGTGACTGTCTCCTCTCCTCCTCACCCCAGGTTTCCTGCTTTCCTTCCCTCTAGCAGCAGATGTTGCCCTGTGAAATAATTCTGCTTAGGACAGTTGGCTGGGGCAGGTGCTCTCTTCTAGCCTTGAGTCTCTGGGGATTTTACTGGCTGTGCTGCCTTGGGAAAACCCTGGAAAATGCAGATTTCATGTGCTAGTCAGCAGACGTACCCAAAAGTGAGAGTTTTCCCTCCTTTCAGTACCTCTTGATGCATTCCTCGTGCGAAGTTTGCAAAACTGACTGAGCAAGCTCAGCACTCCCATTGGGTTTGCTGTCCTTGACCCCTGAGACAGTGACCAAAACCCCCAATAAATCACCAGCTCGCTGGAAAAGCACCACCAACCTCACTCTGCACTCACAGCCTGTGAAAAGAGACTTTGCAACCCCCTGTGCATGGTCAGCAGGTCGATGTGGCTGCCCAAAGATGCGATTCCCCACTCTGAGGCTCGACCTGGCTCTCTCTGAATCCAGCAAAAGACAAGAAACACTCCCAAAAAACACAGAGGCTGCTGAGAGGGTGGCCCTGTGAAGGCTAGCAGCAATTTTCTGGGTCGGTTCTGACAAAACTGATGAAAAAATGTCAGCAGCCAGGGAGATGGAGGTGGCTGGAGGAGGGAAGGACTGGGATGGATGAGAAGTGTCTATCCCACCCCTCCAGCTTCCTGTCCACAGCACTGCAGGAATCTGTGCTGTGTCCACAGCATGAGGGGCATGCAGGGAGACTTTTGGATCCCTCCAGACTGTCCCAGGCTTCTGAGGCCCGGTGGCAGGTCTGTGGTTAAATGAAACATCTGCCCAAACAGCAGCCTCAGGTGGATCTCACTCTCTGCCCACTACTGCACTGAGCTGCCCCCCAGGGAATGCAGGATTTTGTGTTTATGCAAACACAAAATGAGGGTGTTAACTGCAAAGACAAGCTTGCTGAGTGCAAATGTGCATCTGCTTGGGGAAAACAGGTGTCCCAAAGGTACAGCTCTTTGTTGGGAGGTGCTGTGTGCAGAGCATTGCGGCTCCCTGCACAGGTCAGGGCTCCAGCTTCCCCAAGAATGAGCAAATTTGAGTGCTGCAAGGTGTTTTGCCAGGGTGAGAGACCTTCCTGCCCACTGAAAAACCAAGGCTGCAGAGCAGGTTGCCTGCAGACCCTTTAAAATGATCTTTTTCCCTGCCCTCCTTTCCAGAGGCTCAGGGATGCTCCAATAATCCATTCCCGAGGAGAGCATCCAAGGAGAGAGGTGATCTGAGGCAAGGCACCATGGAAAGCTTTACCAGCAGTTTCCACAGGAGGAGGAGGAGGAAAGTGAAGACAGCCAGCACAGTTTGTCTGCAGATTTTCCTGTTTCCTTTGGGGACAAAGATGTTCCACAGTGCTCTGTCCACCTTGGGAGGAGGAATGTTATGCTTTGGGGTGGTTATTACCAAGAAATCCTGATTCACAGCTCAGCTATGTTGGGCCTTTAAAACTGAAATGGTGAAGTTAATAAATATTAGCAGAAAGCACTGTGACTCAGGCTGTTAATGCTCACTCTTTCTAACAATTGTGGCTGTGCCAGCAGGGCCTGGAGGCTCGCCCAGAGCACTGTCACCTCTGACTCCAGCATGAGCACCCTAATTTGGGGATGTCCCTCCCTGCTGGCTGCCTCCCTCCCATCTCCTCTGGCACTCTGCAACAGCCACTGGCTGAGCTGAGTAGCTGTAAGGAGCAGAGGGGATGGTAACCTGGGAAGAGAAAGGGAAGAGGAAAGGAGAAAAGGAACAGGGAAAAGGAAAAGGAAAAGGAAAAGGAAAAGGAAAAGGAAAAGGAAAAGGAAAAGGAAAAGGAAAAGGAAAAGGAAAAGGAAAAGGAAAAGGAAAAGGAAAAGGAAAAGGAAAAGGAAAAGGAAAAGGAAAAGGAAAAGGAAAAGGAAAAGGAAAAGGAAAAGTTATGTTTTTCTCATCCTGGAATATCTCCTTTGACCCTGGAAGTTCCAAGGGAGATGTGACACCTGAAATGTGCCTCCACTCACAAGTTTTGCAAAAGCCAGTTCTTTTTTTTTACAGAAAATGGGATGATGTGCCCTTCTCACTGGAAAGACAGTGAGGCAGAAAATTGCTGCTGCTGCTGCTTCTCCCAGATCTGGGCGAGGAGGAAGGATCTCTGCCTTTCCAGGAAAAGCAGATGTCAGGCTGGGGAATGAGGCACAGCTTGGGCTAGAAGACATGAAGGCAGCAGGGAAAATGAGATGACAGGGGTTTGGCAAGAGGCCTAGAGGTCTTCATTATCCAGCAGCCAGTGAGAGCCAGGGCCAAATCTACCTAAACTGCATTTCTGGGAGCATGGCAGAATGAATGGCCTCACTCTTCCTGGAGCTGACAAATTAAAAAAACCCCAAACCCCCAAGAAACCAAGCAGAGAGCAAAGCAGAATTCCTTCATTTAAAATATAGAGCTGTCACTGGTTTTACTGCTGTGAAACTCAGCTCAAATGAGCAATAAATTATTCTTCCTGGGTTATCTTAGTGAAACAAAGACTGATCTCTTGTGAAACAGTGATGGGAGATGGAGGAAACAGGGGTTTGAAGGGTGGTGGATCCCTGGCTGCTCCCCTCATGGGCATTCTGGCAAGGCTAATCGTTGTAAATAAAATTATTTCTGTCTCTAAATGGCAGGAATGTCTGGAAGGTGACTGCAAGAAGGGAAAAGTATGGGACAGCCAAGTGTGGTCACTGGAGGAGGATAACACTTTGTCCCCAGACATTTCTGCTTCCTTCAGAAATGCCATCAGAGACCTTGTGAGGCAAACAGCCAAACAGCTGTGGACTCTGAAACCTCTGGATCAGAGAGGGTTTGACCCTCATGGAGGAGCTGTCCTTGCAAACAGCACAGTTTGGATCTTGGCTGGGGACAAGGCAGCTCAGGTGTGCCACTCCTGAGCCTCAGGGGGTGGAAGAGCAGAGCTGGGCAGCTTCCAGCTGGGGACAGGGGTGACAACACCCTGGTGACTGGCTCTGCTCTCAGCTCCAAGGGCAGAACTGGGAGGAGAATGATTTCCCAGGTGGGGCTTTCCACCCTTCCAGGCACATTTTGCATCGTCAGGCAGGCAGCAGCCAAGCTGTTAGCACAGACCCAGGCCCCACTGGTGGCTAATTTGCAGCATTTTTTCAACTCCTGCTTCCCTGCTATTGATTCTGACAGACTGTGGCCTTTTGCTAATCCTCTTGGAGCAGTTAGGAGGATGACAAAGGCAGCACAGGGAACAGAGCTTGTCCAGGACAGAACATGACTGTGGGAGCTGCTTTCCCCAAGCTGTAGGAAAAGGCTGCCTGAAAGAAACCAAAACTCACTCAAAAAGTTGATTTTTGGGCTGGCTTTGCTGTATCTCAGGGTGCCAAATCTGGTATGAACCACAAGGGAAAACATATTTTGCTACATTAAATGAGAAGGCACAGGCTGAGCACCTGTTCTGTCCTCCTCTTCCTCCTCATCCTCCTCTCTGCCTCCCCAGCCTGAGAGCTGCACAATGAGCACTCCTGCCCTGGTGGTCATTGCTTTGTCCATTTCCAGCCCAGGGGCTGGTCACTGTGATGCCCATCCCAAGGACAGCAAGAGGGACTTGCTCTCCTGGAGCTCTCACTTCAGTCTCACCTGCTGCCTTGTTGATTCAGCTCCAAATTTTACTGATGGACAAGCTTTGAGGGTTTTTTTTTTGTCTTTGCAGTTGTGGGCTGATTGTTGTGTTGTGATTTTTTTGGTTTTGTTTTTGGTTTTCTTGGGGTTTTTTTGGTGTTTTGTTTTTTGGGGTTTTTTTGTGTGAGTGTGTTTTAATTATACTTTTGGTGTGGGCTTTTCTCCTGGTTTCCTTTCCTTATTTTTCTCCCTTAACTGGGTTCTGCACACCAGATTGATGGCAAGCCAGGCTTGGAGGACCAAGAACACAGCGTGGGGCAGAGAGGATGAGAGGATGAGTGGCCCCACAACCCTTAGCAAACAGCTTCATCTGCTCTATCCATCAGGAGTGTCCAAAGTCTTATGCTGAGCTGGCCACAAAAAATTGATTATTCCAGAATTTTCATGGAGTGCCTCGCAAAGTGACAGCGGAGGAAAAGATATGCATTTTTACAGACAGGAAAAACAAAACCATAAGCCAGGAATGGTGTTACAGAAATGTTTTGTCAGAGAAATTAATGTCTTCCCTAAATGCTCCACACTGTTAGCAAGCCCCTAGCTTAATATCATCCTGTGCCATTATGTTTTAAATAAACAGAGTTGTTTCTGGCTTTCCTACAGTGTTTCCAGGGATTTTGATGCTAAAATATCCTCATTCTTCCCACAGCAGTGGCTAGTTGTTACCCTCAAGTTTTTTTTAATCTAAAAGGTTACTTAAAATTAATAAATATTTTCTGTGACAACAATGGTTCCAGTTTCCTATAATATGTAGAGAAGTGTATTATTGATTAACTAATATGTGGGTGCATCACTCAAAGTATACTGAGGAAAAACATGAGGGAGAATCACACACGCATTTTGCACACAGTGCACATTTTTTCCTATATGTGTTTTGACTAATTACCTTTTTAATTCTGCTTTTGAAAAAAAAAATCTAAAATCTTTTATATATAATCTGTAAGACTGGTAAAATGTGGAGTTTTTTGGGCTCAAGAACTAATGCAGTTTTGCTGTGTCATGAGAAAGAAAAGGCAAGGATCCACCTCCCATGTTCCTGCCTCTGAACAGACAGAACAGAATGCCCCCAACACACTCCTCTTAAGTTTTGATATAAAATTGGTAAGAGGAATTCTAGATAAATCTTATTTAGAAGCTTCAGTTTCCAAATAACAGTACAGCTAAAAAATAGTACAGCTGGTTTCTATATGACAGAGAAGAAATCAGTCTTTATAACAAAGAGAAAACATTTTTCAGCTGATTCCTTCTGCTTATCTGGAGTAACACATCTGAGGGGGAATTGTTAAAGAGGACATATTAACTCAGGTTTGGGTTTCTAGGAGACCTAAGAGCACATAAAACCATCAGGGAAATAACAAACTTCATCTCTTCTAAATTACTGCCTTAAATAACTTCTAAGTGTGTTTTGCTTGGGTGTAGATAAATTTCATGGGGATCAGGTGTCGTCGAGCAGAACAGAGCAGAAATCGAGGCAAAGTCTCTGCACTCCTTCCTCACAGAAGTAAATCTTCATGGGTGGCATTTGGACTGTTTGACAAAACCAAAATATTATACAGAAAACTGCATGGAGCCCTTCCAGTCCTTAATCACCCCTAAATGCTATTTATAAATATGGAATTCCACTGACGTAACCAGCACAGGGAAATTAATGATTAAAATTTGTGTTCCATGCAAACCTTTGTGTTTCTGTAATAATATTTTTTTTAATAACCCAAATATCCTGGCACCCATCAGTTAAGGTCTGCTCCAGAAGATGCAGTCCAGGTTGCCTTCATTTTTTTTTTTTTTTTTGTATTTTGGTTTTTTGGGGTTTTTTTTTTTTTTTTTTGGTTTCTTTTTCTTGTGTATGGAATTTCTGGAGGTGGAATTTCTGCTCTCTGCTGACTATTCTATCCCCTGCAGTTGTAACAGGCCATGATCTGAGAAGGGAAGCAGGTTGTGTGGAAATCAAAAAAAAAGCTCAATTGCAACAAGAGACAGGAAAATGCATCGTGGCATCATCAAAATTGTCCTGAATGGCAAAACAAAAGGGCAAGAAAAAAATAAAAAAAAACCCAAAAAACCAGACAAAAAGCAGAAAATGGTAAGAAATATCAGTGTCATGGTAAATGGAAAAATGCAGAAAGGTGGAAAGAAGGAAAGAAGTCGAAAGTAAAGTGGAAAAGCATGAAGATAATCAAGATTATCTTGAGCAGATAAGAATGAGGGTAAGAGGTCAGATGAGCAGTGAATTTAATCTTTTATCCTGTTTTTGACTGGCCTAGAAACTGTGTTCAGATTCTTACTCTCTTTTGGTGCTCACTTGATTTGAAGGAATATAAGTGGACTGTAAATAAAACTCATTATACTGGAGAGTGAGTTGGTCAGACTTCACCTGCTTTTGTTATTGGTTAATTGATTTAACTCATTTGTGTGTGCTTAGGGTTTTTTGTTGTTGTTTGTTTGTTTGTTTGTTTGCTCCAATTGGGCAGCAGTAAAAGTTTTCTGTTCATTCCATGCTGAAATATTTTTTTTGTATGCATAAATAAGTCTGTGCAGGGATCTTGATAGGCAAAGGGGGTGCATACTTGCACCTCAAACATAGCAAAATGAATGAATATAAATATGAATTTCTTACATTCAGAGGGAAGCTGAAATGTTAAATTTGATGCTCCATGAACCAAACTTTGTGTTCCCATCTCAGCCTTTCCTTGTGCTTCTACAACCTGAACAAACTGGAATAGTTTTAAAGGTTTGGCTCTCTTTAGGTAATTAATTCAGGAATTACTGTGGTGGCTTAATCAACTCTGAGTATTTTTCAGAGCAGCTACACCCAGGGGAGTTCTGTCTTCTTGTGGATAATTGGTCAGTGGGCAGCACCACCAGCAGCTCAGGGAGTTGGACAAAGTGAGCACTGAGAGGAGCCACCCTCTCTCAAAACTCAGAGAGACTTTGGGGGTGTTCAGGAGAAAAATCTGAGTTTCTGATTGCATTGTTGTGCTGGGGGCACTATTGTTTTCTTGTGGTGAAGGGGTGCTTCAGTCCCATTTTTACGCTCAACAGATTATTTCATTTATGGTGTGGGTTTTCCTGAAGAGTGAAACTGGTGTCTCCCTGAGGCACAGGAGGTTTTTCTGGGGTGTGGGGTTTCTGGGGTTTTAATAGTTTTTATCCCCAAAAGTGAGACTGGAATGACAAACTACAAGAGGAAGGGGAAGAGGGTCAAGAAGCCTGGATAAAAGAGCAAAGCCATGAAATCCACCACAGGCTTCAGCAAAGAAAGTAAAGCCACAGAAGACGTAAAATGCAGCTTTTCATTTAAATATAAACTTTATAAATGCATTAATTTTGTGCCTAGGGGAATAAAACCCAAGTAGAAAAAAAATATTGAAAAAGCAACTGGGACAGAGGAAATAAACTGAAAACACTGAGAAAAGTAGGGAGGTAAAACTCTCTTGCAGTTGTTTAAGTTGTGACTAGTTTAAGTCCAAATTAACCAGCAAGGAGAGAACCACGAGCTAGAACTGACACTGTCAGCAGGAGCAGAGCAGCTGATGAAATGGGCAAATAATTTCTAGAGGAAAACTGAAATATTTAAAAGAGACCATAGACACAAAGCTAGGTCTACTGCAGTGTTAGAGACTGGGAAAGTGTTTAGTAAAAATAAAGAAATCTTTTCCAGAGAGTGGACATTTGAAAGGCAGAACTCTGTGTCCATGAAAGCAAAGTGTAATTGCAGAACAATAACAATTTATGAAACACTGTTTGTTCTGGGTGACAAATATTGAGATTGAGGGGGGTGTCAGGAGATTTTACACTGATGGAGGGGCAGAAAACTTGGGCACCCAGACCTGCTGGCACTGCTGTGGCCTCACCTATCACTTTAGGACCATGCATAAAGTGTTTCTGGACAGCAGCAAAATAAAAAAATTCATGTAAAGAAATTAATTAAACCATTACCAGTTATTCAGTCTGACCTCAGCAGAAAACAGGATTTTAGAACAAATTTTGAAGGAAAGTTTTTGAACAGGAATTGAGTCAGAACTAGAAAGAGGGATAAGGTTAAGCAGATATCTGCCAGAGAAAGTCAGAGTACTCTGATATCAGGTATATAACAAAAACAAGGCTGAGGAATGCGATGTATCGTTTGCTTGGAGCTTAGGGAGTTGAATGACATGGGGGAAAAAAAGAATAAAAAAGGCCAGTGAACTGCCTTCAGTAAAATTTCTCTAATATTTCCACTAATTTTATCTTATAAAGTAATTGTGACTTTTGGATAAATAAAATTTTCACATGGCTTATTAAGCAGCACTGAGGGGAGGAGAGTGGGCATTTAACACATTTAAAGAAAGAAGGGTGGAAAAATTAGGATAACATTTAATGCTGAACGCAAAACTCAGCTTTTTGAGGTCTAGTATGAAAAAATATTGATATAGAGCTTGTAGTTGTTAATTTCAGGTGGCAGTGAGGGAGACTGACTGCTAAATACTGTCTATCACCACAGACTATTGATCAGCACTGCAGCACACCTGGGAGCAGCAAGTTTGAGCCAAGGTCTGAGGAACAAAGCGTGGATAGTGGAAAACAGAAACACTGAGTTCAAATGAGGATTTTATCTGGAATAAAATCCTGGCTGGATGCACTCAGGGAATGAGGATTCAGAAGAGAACCAGTGTAAAGATGAATTCCTGATATTAACACCTTACAATATCCAATTAGGACAGTAATCAGAGGTGATACACTTGGAGAAGAATTTGAAGGAGCACACCCAAATGGTAGCTGTTGGGATATGGTGTTATTGATGTTTTGAAGTGGACCTCACAGAAGAAAAAATATTATTGGAAGCCAAAGAACAGCAGCATTAGAAGAATAAAACCGTAAAATAAATGTGGAGGATTAGGAGGGTGTTTTCCATGTCAGCAAAGGAGGGTGCAGAACCCTTTGGCAGTAAGAAGACCTGAAACCCAGCTTTTCAACAAATAAAACTCAGCCTACAGGAGATTACATGATGTAAAGAATGGGGAATATAGCACTGTTTCCTTCTCTGCCTCAGAAAATCCCTTTCAGACCTTCTGTAACTCCAAGGCATTCCCAGGCAGGCAACCCTGGCAGAGTTTAGCCACACATCTCCTGGATTTCAGCTGTGGAGAGGGATGCTGGATTTGTTAATGTGATTAAAACCACCTGAACATCTTCTGGAGTGTTCCCTGATCTCCATCCCATCTCCAGGTGTAGGTTTGTTTTATTATTTTTTTTTTCTCTGCATTGTGGAACCCCACCAGGGCTGGGATCCTGGTGGGGCTCCACAATGCAGAGAGGAATGGCAAATATCAGAAGCAAAAATGCCACATCCCCAGCAGTTTCAGTCTCTTTGATTTGGGATCTGTCTGTGCATTTCAGAGCCTGAACCAGGTGGAGGAGAGGGCTTGTGATACAACTGGAATTTAAATCTTTATCCAGCTCTCCTTCAAGGAATAAACTCTTGAGGTACAGGTGAGTTTTCACAGGGATGGAGAAGAATTCACCTGGAAGCTTCTGTCAGCTTTGAACTGTTTGGTTCAGTAACAATTGACATGTATGGCTCATGAATGACACTAAAGTGCTGGATATCACACTAATTTCATTTTCCAAAGGAGTAAACCTGAGAGATAAAAAGCTGCATTATACAAGGAAAGGCAAAATGTATGTTTAGTAGACATCGATGTCTGATTTGAAATTTGCCCTGGCAAACAAGTGCTCATCCTCTCAGAGCAGTGATAGATCTTATTTTACATTTCATAGCACATTCCTTTGACCTTCATCCTGAGTCTCCTCAGAGGGAGAGCAGCTGTCTGCTACTCCTTGCCTGACCTTGACAATCCCTGTTTTAATAGGTACAGGGTGCCTTTAACTTCTGTGCCTCTCCTGTGAACTCCTGAACGTTCAGCCCTTCCTGGTACCCTGCTCTAGCCTGGTAATTCATATTTACACAAACAGCACAATTGTCTGGCTGTTGAGAGAAATAAATCAAAATTTAAAAAGAGAGAGGGGGAGTGAGAGAGAGACAGAGAGAGGAGGGGCAGTAATTCTGCATTTCTTAATTTTGCAAAATTAATTTTAGCCAGGCTCAGGGGGAGGTAGGGCTGGAAGCAGGAAAATCCCTGTTCATTCTGTCTGTTCTTACTGCACAAATCCCCTGATTTTTCTTATGCAGGATAACCCTCAACGACTGAAGCTGGGACTGAAAAAACAGCTGCATTGTGCTGCAGGCTCAAATCCTGCCACAGCTATAATCTCTGGGACTCAAACAGGATTCTGCAGAAGGCCAGGATAATATTTAGTGTGAATTAATGGTATGAGGAAAGGCACATTTCTTTCAGGGTAAGTTACATTTTATTTTTTTTTACCCATTTATTTTGCCCAGTTATGATCTCTGATGTGCTGAGCCTTTTTAAATGATCCACAGCAATAAATATCTGTGCTGTGGAGAGCTGTGTATGGCAGACCTCTTAAAACCAAATCTAATCTACAATAAACTGAAGTATTTCAGCCCACTGGAGTTGTTTATTACTTTAGGATGCATGCTTTTTCTCTTTGTCTTAAATCCTGCTGTGCTTTACTCACTACCCTTTGCAAGGTTGTGACTAAGTGCTATTAAACAGTGCAACTTTCTTTTTTTGACTTTTCTTAGGAGAAATAATAATGCAGCAGAACCAGAAAAGAAAACATTTGGTCACCAGCAATATAAGTATTTTAAAAACACTGTGATAGTATAAAAATAAAAAAAAAGTTAAACAAGGATCATCAAGCACATTATTCTGTTTCCCTCAGCAATATGAAGATATTGGTATTTTCTCACTTATTTCCTTACCTTGAATGTGAACAATTCTTTCATGTTCCAGACTTGAGTTGCCAGGGTGAGGTTCAGCCCCACAGACAGAGATCAGGACCAGAAAAAGTAGAGTCTTCATCTTTACAGCCAAAAGAATCTTCTTCACTGTAAGGGCATCACACACGAAGAGGATTGTGAATTTTTGGAAACCTTTTACAGTGTTGCACTGCACAACTTGTTAGAGCAGTGATCTTAGGAGGGTTTTAAATTTTTTTTTAATGTATTGAACCCACACAGCTGGCAGAAGTTACAACAGCTGCTAATTTTTTAGGCATGAATATTGGACCATTTTATTGTGGACTTTAACTAAGTGAAACTGGCAATCCATATTTAACTCTGCCTATGCAGAAATGCAACAAGAAAAAAAAAAGTGCACAGACCAATATTCCTAAGCCAAACTCCTAGCAAGACCACACAGAAGCAGTACCTGTGCTTCAAAAGAGGTTCTGGTGTACTGTTGATTTTCCAGACCTACTCTATTTCTGCTCTGCAAATACAATTAAAACAATCAAAGCTCTATCACTGTATCTATATCCACTGCATGATGCAATCTGCTGGTGATTGTTTTAATCTTGAGAACCTATCTTCTTGTAGGTTTTGGCATTTCAATCAAGTCTGCAGCTTAACTTAGCAGTCAGGGTGGCAAATGTGCTGGACTTGAGCAGCAAAGATGACAACACATTTATTAGGCTGACTAAGGAAGATCAATTTTACTTCAGATCCACTTACCATTAAAAAAAAAAAAAAAAAGCCTGAACACACAATGCAATGTTTGAAACCATGCACGAAGTAGGTTAGAGTTGAATATGCTACCACTGCAGTTGCCCTGATTGATTTTTCATTCATTTCCACCTAGAATGCTGACGCACTGGCTGAGTGTGCCAGGTAGGGTCTCTGCAGTCAGCAGAGCCCAGCGCTGCAGGGAAAATCTCTGCCAGCCTCTGAGAAGTAATTAGGCAAATGAGGACCTGAAATAGAAAAGGAGGCATAAAATACAAGAGGGTTTTGTGTGTTTTTTTGGGCTGCTGTTGTGTTTTATGGCTGTGGTTTCTGTGAATCTGACTCCTTGAAATAAAAGGTAGCTATTTCCCAACTTTGCCTTTAAAGGATTCCCCCCTCCCATATCAAATATATGATTTTCTTCTCAAATGCACAGAGATAATTCTTTCCTTTTTTTTTCCCCCCCATCAGAGCTAGAAACACATAAAATTTGCACAGCACTCAGTCAAAACCAGGGTCTAGGTGTGAGTTCTGAAAGCAGCCCCCTACCCCCAAACAGCCACAAACCCTGAAGTGCTCCAAGTCCAGATCTAAACGCTGTAACCTGAACCAACCTCTGCTGCAGACTGAAATGCAGAAATGCTATTGCCATTCTTCCATATCAGAACATGCACATTTACTTGCCTGCCCTTCCATTTCTTCACAGCCAGCTCGGGTGGGAGCTCAGAACCAACTCAGCATCCCTTAATCCTTCCTGTGGAGTGCCTAGAGGTAGAGGACAAGTGCTGGCTGCACTCTCTTTCCCAGGTGGTCCAGGCTCAGTAACTCCAGCCTCAGCCACTCCCTCTTTCCTGGAAAGCCTGGGAGGCTGGTGACCTCCATCTGGGACAGCAAGGACAGATGTGGCTCCCTCTAGAGCACATCAGCCCGAGCCTGGGCTCAGGGAGGGTCACTCCAGGGCAGCTGGGTGCTCCTTCTGATGCTTTAAGATTTAAGCATTTGTATTTTTCAAATCTTGTGGTGAATTAGTGGGTAACTCTAAGCTCTGAATATTGGTATTTTCTGAATAGTGTTAGTTCCTGTCCTGCCTGAAGGACAACCTCAGACTCCAAAAGTATGAACAAAACTGAACTGGGGGGAGCAAACTGGGGTAAATGACTTCATTATGTGAAGCTGTAATTGGAGGATTAACCCCTGAAATGCAAATGGACCAAACTTATAATGGTGTGAAAAACTCGTCACCATTGTTCATCTTGGGTGCAGCCTCTTGGAGGCTTCTGACTGCCCAAGCTGTACCTATTGAAGGCCTGTAATAAACACCCACTTCATTCTCTCAGTCTTGTCCAGCCTCTGCTCCAGGCAGCTCCTCCAAGCCTCACTCCTGCAGGGCACCCTGTGACACCACCCTGCCCTGTTCCTCACAAACCCCCCACCCTGTCTTCCCTCTCAGACTGCAAAATCCTGTAGGTTTGTGGCCTGGGGTTGTTTTGGTTTTTTTTTTCTTTTCTTGTTGGCTAACTTCTGGTAATTCTTTTTTATTAATGATTTTTATTGATTTAGACATGGGTTGTTTAACACAAGAACTTGGGTTGGGAAGGCAAGGTCTGTGGGAGTACTCCAGCTTGGAGGCAAAGCCTCTGGGCTCTGTGAGTGAGGAAAAGCCCACAGGGGCCCTGCAGATCAGCTCATTTTGTGTTCTAGCACAAACCTGCCCTTTTCTGTGAGAAGAAACAGCCACAGGGCCTTTCCTGGGGACAGGAACCCCATCTATTCCAAGCACTGTGTGCACAGGCTCTGCTGAGGAGTGAGGAATATTTCACAGGGATGGAAAGCTCCATACGTGCCTCCCTTTCCTTCCCTACTCTGATGGGGGAAACTCCTCCATGCAGCACCCTCTGGTGATGATTTCCAGAGCAAATAATTCCAGGGTGAAGGATACACCTTTTGGGGTGCAGGCAGGTATGATGCGATTTTAGAGTGTTTGTGTGGTAGCATCACACAGGCAGGGTGAGAGGCCAGGCCAGTGCTGACCTGGAATTCTGCTCTTCCTTTTCCTCAGTGTCCAGCTGGACAATCCCACATCTCACAGACATGGCCAAAGATCATCACACAGGTTTTTTTTTTTGGAGGGGGGGGGGATTTACCCAAGATGGGGGCATTTTTAGGTTTGTTAAAAGGCAGAGATTGTGAGGAATGACCTGGTACCAATCTCCTCCTGGGATTCCCCACAATGGGAGTGGGGGCACAGAGCCAAGGCAACATTACCAGGCCAAGAATCTGACCCCTGGTGCTTTGTAGGTTATCCAAAAGGCAATTAGCCAGAGGAATTCACATCCTCAGCCTCTAGCCAAAGCAATAGCAGTCAGACTCCATTTCTGCAGCAGCCTGGCAGGACCTCAGGGGAGACATGATAGGTGTGGATGTTTTCATATTAAAATTAATAAAGACTTGGCTGGGACTAGGTGTTTTTTTTTTTTTTTTTTTTTTGGTAAGGAATGGTAAATATTAGTCATAATCAAGAAATTCACACTGGTTTCAATTACTGCAGGTTATGAATCTGCTATCTCCTGGACAGGCACACAGAGAAGCTGGGAAGCAGTTTTAAAGGGAGAACCTGAAGACTCAGGGAAGTGTTCAAGGTCACTCAGTGTTTAAATTCTCCAGAACTGCTCGTTCTCAGATACATTTTTAAGTTCTGACATTATTCACCATTTTCCAATACCTACGTAGCCTTAATTCATCTACTGCTGGCATATCTAAAAGGCTGCAAAGCACCAATTTTTGTATTTTAACATAATAATCTGGGAGTTTACAGAATGATTTCAAGCAGTTTGGCTGCATAAGTGACAAGCATCTCTCTGAAGGGCAGAGCACTGAAAAGCAGCATTACCCACCAATGTCTGTTTTGAATAGAATAACATATTTCTTATTTCCTTTTGCAACTGCTGTCTAGCTCTAGAACATGCAAACATCCACTCTGTGAGGACCTACCTCAATATTCTCTTTCTGGCAGTAGTTAAAAGCCTTTAAAGTGGAAAAATATTTTGTTCACAGGAGTTAATTTTTGTCTTATGTGAAGAGGTGATGATGTCTTACATCAAATGTTTGTTTCCCTGAGCTGCAAGTCCTGTGGGAGCCTGAACTGAAAATGGCACAGGAGAAACCCAAACTCCTTGGGCAGAAACAGGAGGCTTCCTAATAAAACTTTTTGCCTTTCTGTGGAGTATTCTAAATTTAGTACACTGAGGCTCAGCAAGTAAAGGAATCAGTGGCACCTAAACCAGGGAACGGAATCAATTAAATCAATCTTGATAATTTGGGGTTGAAATAACCCCCAAATCTGTTATTATTCACACCTATGCACAAACCTACTGTATAACATAAGCCTTTACAGGCTCCTCTCTGTGGAGCTCAGATCTATCTGGGAGCTGGTGTTAAACAGAGAGAAATATCTATTAACAGAACAAAATATGTGTATTTCCAGGGGGATGGTGCCAGCAGCAGTAATGAAGGGTGTCACATCTTTAGGCACTGCTGTTGGGTAATAGAATAAGAGGACCAATCCAGGCAGTACTGACAGAGTCCCTTCAGCAGCTTTTCTTAAAACTGGTGACTTGGAGCAGAACAATCCAGCTGATTAAACAGATTTCTGCTCAGTCCCAAGGCTGCTAAAGATCAAATCTTATCTGTGTGTCTAAGCCCCTGGGCTTTGGCAGCTGAGTCAAACCATGAAAATGGAATTCAGCTCCAGACTGTGGGCACCTGTGCATCTATACTGTCTGGGCACAAAATGCTTACATCCCAGTGTGGTCAGTGTGGTCAGTGGAAGGGATGTGTGTGTTTGAGTGGCCTAGGATGCCTTTTGTCCATTCATTTTTGTTTTTTTTTAAGAACATCCATCTCCTCCAGAAACCTTCCACTCTCCAAAGACAAAAGTAAAATATTCATTTCCAGCTACAGACTTGAGACCTCAGATCCCCAAATCTGAAGAAAATCCACTTCTTGCTATGACTACCCTCACAGTGCCTACTCTGGATTCTGCTTGTCGCTCACATTGCTAAGACAAGTTTTTCTCCTTGTAAAAGTCCCCCAGAGTGATGGAATCAAGGCAGGACAGACTCAGCAGACTGATCCCCCAAGCTAAATTGCTCTTGCAAAATAAAATTTGCTGGTGCCATGGTAAAACAGGGAGAACAATCGGTGGCATAGGAATGACAATATTTACATTCTCCATTAGGATGACAAAGGTCACATTCCAAGGCCTCCTTCTTCCTTGGTACCTCAGTATTTAAGGCAATTTGTGAGGCTGTGAGGGATTTGGGGCCATTTGAGGTGGCAGACAGTTGCTGTCTGGAGAACAGGTTGTGGTCATGGCTCTGCAGCCCTGGGCAGAACAGCTCAGTGCAAAAAGCAGCAGGACACCCCAAACACGTCTGGAATCCCCTGCAGCCCAACAATTTCCCAGGAGGAATGCTGATAAATTGCTTGCAGAGGGAAAGAAAATGGCCTTTATGTGCCTTTGAAGTGCCTGCCTTGCACCAGATATGGAATTTATTCCAGATTTTATTCCAGAAACACAGGGTAAAAGCATTTCTGTCATTACTTGTAGGGTAGAGTCAAGGTCATGTAGTGTAGAAAATCTGGCACTCCACGTTCTAAATACAATCAGGGACAAAGCAAATGCGCTTTAGGATCCACCCTGGAAGGAACAGTGTTCACTCAGTGACTCCATTAGTTTGTTTTTTGGTTTTGTTTTTTTTTTTGGTTTGGTTTTGGTTTTTTAAATTTTATTTTAATAAAGCTCTGAATAAACACGTTTTTAGTTCAGCAATTTGGATTTTTTTTGCTTCCAATAGGGCGGTGGGATGTTCTTTGCTAACACAGAAAGGCAAATTTGCTTTTTGTGTTATAAACTGGACTTTTTTTTTTTTTTGCAGTCGCTTCCTTTAGAGAAAGCTTTTACTTCAATCTCCACTTATCAGTGGTCCTCAAAAAATTGAGAGCTGTCTTTCCAGACAGATTGTGTTTGTATTCTGACACCTTCTTCAGCAAAAAGCTCTTCCTGAGCGTACAAGCTTGGAGCGAGAGTCAGTAGAAAACTTGATCTCTCCCCCTCAATTTCTTTGCCTTTTGGACATATTTACAAAACTGGCTTTTCCTCAGGGCTCTTCTGCTCCCCAGGCCCTGTACAACTGCCCACACTTTTTCCTCAAGGTGTTTCCTTGGTGGCAGGAATATTTTCCAACTGCAAAACTTCTGCAAGGCCTCGGAAATTTCTGCCAGGATTTTGGGTGTTTCTGGTTCTGCCTGTTCTTTCCTGCAAGCTTGGATTTCTACAGGGTCATAGATGTTTTAATTTTCTAGTGCTCTCTCCCCCTGCCAAAGGTGAACATGAGCTGGGTGCCTGTCTTCTTTAAAAAAAAAAAATCACATCTATCAAATAACATCAGGCAGTTTCTCACAAACTGTTCTTTTAACTTCTTTAGAATATGATTATATATGTCATTATTCTATATTATCAATTGTTATCATTTTAATTGCTGTCTTTGGGAGCTTAAACTGCCCTTCCATACCTAAACCAGTTGGGCCAGATTTCATGCTTTAAATTGAATAATTAGTCCAGTCCACCCACCTTTTCTAATTGGTCAGACAGAATTTTTGAGGTTTTTGTGTGCAGTGAAAAGGCAAATAATTTACTCAAAGCCCATTCAGGCTCGTGGACATTTGGAAATTTAATTAATTAGGATGAGACTGGAATATCTGAGTAGGGAGGCTCTAGGCTTAGTTCTCACTATGAATTTTCAGGTAACTGGGCACCACAGCAGCACCACTCTCTAGATTCTGCCAGGCATAGCACCCAGGATGACAAGAAATGGTTTTTTTTCTAAATTGTAGTCCCATTTAATAGTTTTTTGTGGTGACTGGTTGCTCATCCCTCACACAACCCATGCCATGTCTCCCCCCAGAGACCTCCCAGCCACTGAAATTATGATGGGGCTTTGAGCCAGACCTAAAGGATGAATCTGCACAATTTAAACCTTCTCCAGTTCCCACCAAATATATCTAAATCCTTGCTGGAAAAACTGTTATTGCACGTGGAAAAGACAATGAGCCTCAAACAGCAAAAAGCCCCAACCCCCAAAAGGGACAGAGAGAAGTTTATTTTCTGGAAACATGGCCCAAATTAATTAATTCAAAAGCAGACAGGTGAACCACCTACTGATACTCTGTGTATAAATTCTGTGTCACTTGCAGGCAGCTGGTTTCCAAACCCATCTCAAACCAAGTGATCAGATCACCACTTCAAATTCACTCCAAGACTTTTTGCTTGGGAAATATTGTAAAAGTCATAGGAATGTTGGGGAACTGTCTGTGTAAATGATATTTATCTGAGATCTGGGAATGGGCCAGGTACTCTCTGCTCCCTCCAGGGGAGGTGCAGCACCTCCTTTCTGACCCACATTTTGTGTGGTGGAGTCCCCATTCCTTTCCTCCCCCAGCCAAGCTGGCTGTACCAGCAACACAAAAACTGAAATTAAAAACATTAACAGTGCCTTCACACCCTTCAAGGATACCACTCTGTGAGAGAACAGATGCACTGCCAGACTTCCTGAGCAGGGGCTGGTGCCAGCCTGCTGTAAGGAATTACTAGCAATAAAACATTTTTGTCATGGTGCAGAGCATAAACCAGGACTCCTTGTCCAGCCAGCCATGAGAACTCAGTGCTGTCCTCCCTCTTTATATATATATATATATATATTTTTTTTTTTGGTCTTGTGGCCTGAGAACTGCACTGTCTGCACTCTCAATGTCATTGAGAATGACTTTAAGAAGCCACTCACTTCCATGAAGAAATAATACCCATGGTACAATGCCCTGCATATTCTGAAAATATTTCCACCTTGCCAATGCAAGTCCACTGCTTCTGAGAAGGCACACACTTTAATTTCACAGCAGCACTGTTTTCATCAGACATCTGCCCCTCACTGCAAATGTACCTGAGTGTTCTTTGAGTGTTTGGTGGTGGGGAATTGGCTGCGGGCACAGCCAGATCAAAGCCATGTGGGGATCACTTGAGAAAGCACAACTCTGCCAACAATTTTCATAATTGAATTAATCTGCAATCGATGGCAAAACATACTTTCTACTGAGAACAGTGGCTTTGCAGACGGGGGAGGTCTTGGGGTGAGGCCATAGGTTCAGGTTTTGCAGGGACTTGAGGTCAACCCTTCACTGGGGGGGAAAATGGAAGGGGTGGGGAGGATTAATTTTCTTTCCTAAATTTCCTTTTGGTGACACCATGATGATGTTTTTTGTTGCTCAAAAACTATGGAAATGAATATTTTCAGGGTTAGAAGGAGCTGCACCATGGCTGCAATGAGACTTTATCAGCACCTAGAACAGATTTGGAGTTTTTCATGAGCCCACCACTAAAAAAACCCAAATATTTCCTCATGCTGAGGCCCTTTGTGATAGCTGACCATGTGTTTACACACAGGAGAACATTCAGATGTCCACTTCTGCCATTTCCCACCCTTCCCTTCTTCTCTTAAGTATCTTTTCATTGCAGTGTCTTAGGCCTGAGAACACTGGAAAAACACATGAGTCATATGATTGTTTAGTCAAAGTCTTGTTAGCTAAATTCAGTTGAAAACAAATAATAAACAACTGTAAGACTGTGGATGTTTGTAAGAAAATATTTCCAGATAAAGACAAGCCTTTCAAACTTTTAAAGTAAACAGCGTCACCTCAGTATTATGCATACACCTTTTTTTGGGGGGTTGATTTACAAAAGAATCAACAATAGCATGAAAACACAAAATTCAAACCACAGTCTGAAAACCACTTTTTGTTTCGGGTCCAGAAAAGCATGACTCATTTATCAAAAAAAAAAAAAAAAAAAAAAAAAAAAAAAAAAAAAAAAAAAAAAGTTCTTTACTGGTTTACAGCAATGATAACAGAGATTTATTTACACAGCCATCCTTGGTCAGTCAGATGTGAGAAAGATGACAGAAATTAGTATTTCCTCAAGATCCAGACTCTCTATATCTGCAGTTGCAGCTACTGACAAGAAAGACTGCAGTTCTGCAATTTGTACTTAATAAGTCAACAGCAACACTAGAAAGAAATAGGAAAAGGATTTACTGGGCTCAAGAGGAAAGGACAATAATTTGAAAACTGATGCTGCAAACTGACAGTGCTGCAGAAATGCCTCTGTGAGGGAATTTAATAATAAATAAACAAATACATTGCTTGCGACACGAGAACAGTAAATGTGCCAGCAGTGGGGAAAAGCTTCACCAGAGGCAGATGACACCAGAAAAGTTCTGATAAGGTGAAAAAGTGTCTAGATAAGGAACTTGAAAAGAAAAGCATCAGTATATTGGTGGTGACTCAGCATCAGGAATTATCACTTGGGATAGAGAAGGAAGGGACTGGGTTTAGGGAGGCAAAGAATTAAAAAAAAAAACCACTGGTGATTTAGCTGCGCTAAACCTCAGAACTTTGCCTCAGAGGAGTCCAGGGAAGGGAACCAGCCATGTGGCACCGGAATTAGTGGGTGGTTGGCTGCCTGGCCTCCAGAGGTGCTGCAAAAGAAGATTTTTGGCAACAGGGAGCATCAAAGAGCTGGAGCTTCACCACTGGGTTTCACCACCACCTTGGCAAGCTCTCCTCCCTCTCCCAGCCCCTGGCAGCACCCTCAGGCAGAATGCCCAAGCTCCTGGGATGGGGAGGGGGTGCCTCAAAACAGGACAAGGCAAGGGTTTATGGCTGCAACCAGAGGAAAGGAAAACCTGTTTATAAAAGGAGGCCAAAAGAGCTTGAGTTGGTTAGTCTGGCGAAGCACACCTCAGTAAGGATAGAATTGCTCTCCATAAATATATCAGAGAGCAAATGCCAGAGAAGCTAAAGGATATTTCAGCTAAGCTTGGGAACAGAACTGGTGGGGCCATAAATAAGTTTAAGCTGGAAATGATATAATTTTAAGCTGTAGGAAAACTTCACAGCCTTCATAAAGGCATTTCAGGGTGGAGGAAAGAAACACAGCTGGTTTTAAATCCCAACTTGCCTGCTCTATGAGAAACTGTCTTGGATGAAGGGGAATGTGGAGAGGAGAGGACTAGGTTATGACATAGGGGACCCTTTTTTTTTTGTTCCTGTATGCCTGATTTTTGGTTAAAACCCCCAATTATAAGTAGGTCAATCGATTCCTAATTCAAGCAGGATTCTTTTCCTTCCCCCTCATGGCAGGTCCAAGCTCTCCTGCCTGATGCTCCTAATGACAGAAAACAGCCCATTCAGGTAGAGCTTCCTATTGATCCTGCAAAGCTGCTCCCAGTAACTCCCAGCACTGCCAGCAAAGCACCTTTCTCATCACTGGGCTTCTCTCACGGTCTCTGACTCCAATAATTTCCTGAGTGGACTCTGCTCTGCTTTAAGCAGCAGATCTGTTCCCCCTGATAAGGATCATTAAATATCTGCAAATGAAATGGAGGCACTTGTGGCTGGCTTAAATGGCTTGGCAGCTGAAATGCTGGGTCATGCAGGAGGTTTCTGCCTGCCTGCCTGCCTGCTGCAGTGGTTGTGTGCAAAATGTGAATTTTCCACGCTTGCATGCCAGAGGTGCGGAAGAAAGAAAGGAAAAATGGCAGCTCTGTTTCCACTCTGGACCTCTAAGAGTGGCTTAAGTTGTGAAAATAAAGATAATTTCAGCACATGCTTGTAAATCAAAGGCGTAACATGAAAAAAAAGAAAATGCAGGAACTCCCCTGAACAAACCACCCTGACACAATGGAAAACCACAGTGGTCTGAGCAAACCTGAGAAAATGCAAAGCAGAGGATCAACTGGACAGTTTGCAACTGCTTGATAAAATCATGATGCAGAACATATCATGGCAAATAAAAACCTCTGAAGCTGTGTAAGCATAAAGGCTTGAAGAGCAGGCAGTTCAGTGCACCTTCTGCAATTACAAAAGTGCATCATATTTTAGGTTCAGAGGTATTCAGATGTAGGAAGGCATGACTGAAGAGTCTGTGCCTAGGAGACCCATTCTGAAGAGGAAAGTGACTTATAGTTGGAGAAATAATGCATGGAAATCCACAAGCAGGAGAGAATTGTGTTTAGCATACACAGAGTTTGAGAGAACCAAAGTGCAAGGACGGGGTTTAATTTGTGGAGCTGTGACATGAAACAGAAGACATTTCAAAAAAACATTGATGTAACTGGTAAATGGACTGGCTTGAGGCTTATTTTTGTCTGCCAGCAATATCTGCTGGCTTGTGGTCAGTCCTGAAGATAAAGTAAACCAGTGCAGATTTCAGTTAAAAAAAACCCAAAAGCAAGCCAAACCAAAACATTAACCCAACAGCAGGTTTTCCTGACAATCTCTGAACTGGGAAACTCAATTAACAAGGAAATTTTATTGATTTTGTTTGAGCCAGATGAGGTTATATGCTTGCTTAGCCAACAAGAATGCCCACGTTAGCAGGCTGAAAATGAGTTGCGTTTCAAAGATTAAATTAATGGCAAATGGATAGGATTCACTTACTTTTTTTTTTTTTTCCGCAAGTTCCTCCAAACTTAGTTAATTACAGGGATCAGCAGCCCTACAATAATCCAGAATAAACTCCAGGCTTTTGTTTGGGCTTTCATGTCCTTGGGCTGTTTTTCAGACATGATTCCTGGTGCTCCAAAAGCACCTGCCAGGGCTTTTGAGCACCTCCAGTCCACAGCTCACCCTCCTGAGGCAGGGATTGTCACATTTTGGAGGGTGACATCCCTACAGCACACAGGGATCTCTCACAGAGATACACAGGACAAAAGGTCTGCACTCCTCCTGCCAATTTTTTCCTGGAATATTCCATCCTTAAACAATTACAGGGGAATCACTGGACACACAGGGCAAGGATGACTTTTGCCTTGACGCATTATAGCCATTCTCTATTTTTATTTATTTATATTTTTTTTTCAGTTACCAAAGCTTCACTGAGCCTTTACACCAAACACCCGCACCAGGCCCAAGGAGAAAATTTCCATTTTAAGCTCCAATGATGCCAAGCAGGGCTGTTAAAACTGTGGCCTGGGGTGAAGAACCCAAAAAGCAGTAGAAAAAATTAATCTCCAAAACTGCCTGGAAGGAAGATCCCTGCCCCAAAGCGCTGCTCCTGGGACAAGGATTGGTTTCCCCTGTGGTGCGCTAATGGCAGGGGCGGCAAAGAAAAGAGGGGAGAGCAGGAGGATCTGCTGAGGATTTCCCTAAAAAGCTGATATTTCTGCTCATTTCCTCACAGGGGCTCCACAGTCATGGAAAACTTGTCATTTTTCTCCACGCCCCAGGCAGCACCCCCTGCCTCAGGGGCTTGTCAGACCACGAGGGATCTGCGCGCCATCAAAGCCTGCGCTCCCCTTGTTCCTTTCAGAAGTTAGGGCTGTGACTTTCTACCAGGACCATAAATTATCGAGTAAATTGCCCTTGGGGGTACTGACTCCTGCTCCAGCTTTCATCTCAGTGGCACAGATAAATTTCCCCAAAAGCGCAGGTGGGGCACGGGGCCCTGCGCTAGGATCGCTCACTTACCGGGAGTCAGATCCGGCGGGGTCAGCCCGGCCTCACTCCCGCCTCAGGGGCCGAGGGCACACATTCCCTCACATCCAAAGGGCGCTTTTGGCACTCCAAATGCTGCTCTACGGGGTTTTTAAAGAGTCAAATAGCAAATTTAAAAAAAAGAAAAAAAAAAGAGCCCCAGATGCCCAAACCTATCGCGGGCAGGCCTAAATAAACCGAGCCCAGCAGAGCTCCGCCTTCTAGCCTGAGGGCCGCCTGACAGATCGGGAGCTAATCCCTAATTAAATCTAATCATTTAATCTACACTAGAGAGGGTTTGTTGATTTAGCTAGATGGGTAGGGGGATGCTGACAGGTTAATCCTGGTGCAGAGAGGGGGAAAAAGCCCCTCCAAGAGCATGACTGGTAGCAGTTGAATTAGCAGTCATTCTTTCTTCAGAGCAGATACTAACATATATGGATGGCTCAAGAGTGGAAAAGAGAGGGAAACTATGTTATTAGTAGATTTATTTATATATTTACATTTATTGTATTATATTAATATATTTGATATTAGTTCTTATTATTAATATGCTGCAATATATAATAGTAGATTAATAAAATATATAATTAATTAATATAAGACATTATATATTATATCTGAAACATAAAATAACATATACAATATATAATATATAATGACATAATATATTAATATACTCTAATAATATGTAAGAATTATTATATTTAAATAGAATAAATTTTATTTATATTTCTTATAGTATTATATTTATTATTACTTTTTGTTATTAATATAATATAAATATTAATATATTAATATACTATAATGTATTCTACTATCTATTATAATACTATATGTAGAATGTATAATAATATATTAATATGTTATAATATAATAATATAGAATAATGTGTTATGATATATAATAATAATAATAATAATAATAATAATAATAATAATAATAATAATAATAATACCTGCCAATTGTAGACTACTGATTAGCAAAATGAATGCTCATTGTAGAAAACATGTTTATCTGTATATTACACAGGTGTGGATGCCCCTCCCAGTTTTGGTTGTTGAGAACACCCTGATAAAACAAGATATATTTTTGATTGCCATGACTGCACCAGTAAAAGCTGGTTAGAATAACCAGTGCTCACGAATTCGTTCTTCCTCTCTCTAGAGGGAAATTACCCAACATGAAAACTGCAATAAAAATATTTCTTCCCTCTGTTTTTTTCACTCATGAGGCATCAATATATGTTATTATCTGCTCTGGAGAAAGAATGACTGCTCATGCAGCTCCTGTGGGTCCCAGGCAGAAAGTGAAGACTTATTTATAATCTATTAACCTCCTGTTCTCTGGGACTGGAGCCTCACAGGCTGGGCTCGAGCAGAAAGAACCCAGGTGCAACCTCTGTGCCCACCACCCCTTCAAGCCTGGCTGGTGGTTAATCTGTTCCTAAAGTGGGTTATTTATTCATGTGGAAGAGGCACTTCAGCCTTCTCACAGGAGCTGCACGTCCAAGGGGAGAGTATCTGCTCCTTTTAGGGGTCACAGCTGTTAACACGGCAAAAAGTAGTAAAGAAAATGTCACTGGCCACAGAGGATTAGAAAATAGGATTCCATTAGATGGGAATTGTGAAAAATATTCCTGACTCTTGGTCAATTTGAGGAGTGGATGCTCTTTAAAAAGCAGTTTCCTAGCATCAAAACGAGATAATCTGAGAGGCATAAATATAGCTGATGAGCTTTTTAATGGCCCAGTCTCACTGTAAGGGCTGTAGGCAGCAGAAATCTCTGCCCCCCAAAACATCAGGTCGCTGCTCTAATTGGATCTGACACAGACATGAGGAAGTGCATATAAACCCTGCATTCAGTGAAGATGAATTTCTCACCCACAACGTGCCACTATCAGATAACACCAGACAGAATTAATGCCTTTGAGCCCTGCTGTTTTCACCTCAGATTTGTACAGCACACCTTTTGAGATGCAGCCATGGGTCTGTTTTGTGCAAACCCAGAGGGAGGGAGCATTTTCCTCCTGCTTCCAGGCTAACTTGGGGCATTTGGCTTTGATCTTTGCAGCTGCCAGGGTGGGACAATCCCTGCCTTTAGGTACCAGAGGCATTTCAGGCTCAGGGAGTCTCAGTGTCCCCGATGTGCTGCAGGGAAAATCAATTAAAGAAATGCGACAGCAATTGTGCCAACAAAACAAGGTTTTTGGTTGCTTCTATTTAACTCCAAGAATGGGGGTGAGGAGCTGGGGGGGAGTGGAGAAGAACAAATTTTGGGTATCTGGTCAGGACCTCAGTTCTCACTGTGGGGTGAGAGCAAAAGGGGGAAGCCCAAATCAGAGGAACTGGGGAAGTGCTGAGGCTCCTTCCCTCACAGTTTCTGTCTGAGGTCCTGGGTGACCTTTATTTCAAAGTCTCTAAAGTCTGATGCTATTTAAAATCCAAGAGATTCCCTTCATTATTACTATAAAAGGACTGGCACACATATTTTATGAAGGATTTCACGTTGGTCATCAAAAAAGGGAAAAAAAAAGCTTTTGATGCTAGTCTTCCCCTCCAAGCACCTCTGTTTAAATGTCCCAAATTAGATTTTGTTGGAAAAAAAGGCACTGGCACACTCATACCCTGACATACTTTCCTTTCTAAACTCATTTCTACTATAAACTCTGAACATAAAAGCTATAAATAGCACCTCCACTGCAACTCAGATTTTCCTTACGCTCTCTGAAATCAGAAACAATATTTGGACTTCAGCTGATTTCTTCCTTTGTAATTCTTTATAAATAAATTCTAGCACATATTTATTATTTATTTAATTAAAAGAAAATTTGCAAGAATCTATTTTCTGTCTTGTTCTTCTGGGGACAAGAGATGTGTTTGTAGCTCAGGGAGGGACACAGAGCAGTTCCCAGCCGTCCCAGGGCAGAGCAAGCAGAAAATCCAAGGAAAAAAAAAAATCCAGGACCATGGCCCAGGATCCAACCTCTCTCTGCTCACTTCAAACTTCCTGCAGCTGTTAAGTACCTATAATTTCTCAATTATTTTTAATTTTAGCCACAATGATATTTTTTTTTACCTCTCCCCAGGTTCCCTTCCCTTCAGGAGAAGTTGTAAATGTTTTTGCATTGTCCTCCCACCTGCATGCTCCCCTCCTTTCAAAAGGGCATTCAGCTGGAAAAGAGTCTCAAAACTCTCATTTCTTGTACTTGTTTGGATGAGGATATAAGAGAATAAATTCTAACAACCTAGCATCCACTAGGACATCTAGAAATGGTTCCTCTAGAAGTCCTAAAACTCCTGGGGTAATGCTGAAACCTGAAAAAAACCCATGAAAACCTGAAAAAATGCTCCAAAAAACCCCAACTGTATGAAAAACAAATCTGCCAAAAAGACACACACAAAAAAAAAACCAAACCTAACCAAAAAAACCCAAAAAAAACCAAACCAACAAAAAACCCCCAAACTAATGAAAATATTTCTGAAGTATGCAAAGTTTTTTGAGACTTCTGGGTTGTAATATTTTAAATATGTTAATATTTTAAGGATAAAGCTGTGAAGGCCCAGTTTTCCTTTTGCTGGCCATCAGAAGGGAAAGGAAAATGGACTTAATTTTGTAGCACTGGCAAAACAGTCCACTGGGTGCTGCCAAAGATAAATATTGTTTGGTTTTCAGCAGGCAAAAATAGAGGTTAAGCAACACTGTCTATGGTTCTTGGTCACTGGAGCAAAGATATTAATTTCACAAGAGACATCCACAGCTGCAAATTCAAGAAAAACTTTCAGCAGTTGCAAGGTATCTGGGGGGAATATCCTCACCTGGAAATGTTTTCTGGCACAAGTGTTCCTTGTGGGCCGTTCCTCAGTCTATAAATGTGTATTTAGGGTTCTCTGCATTGTGGGTATGTACAGAGAAAAAAAAAACCAAAAAAACCCCAGAAGGTTTCTCCTCGATTTGGAACTGCTGAAGGTGTTCCAGAGCACCAGTTTTAATTTTAAGTAAGTAAGTAAATAAATAAATAAATAAATAAATAAATAAATAAATTTATAGTTGTTATAGTTACAGTTATAGTTTATAGTTATAGTTATAGTGTTATAGTTATAGCCATAGTTATATTTGCACACATATTTTTAATGTGTATAAATCTAAATCAAAATATATGTAAATATATAAATATTATATATATATATGTGTGTGTGTATATATTATATATATGGTTTTTTTTAATATATACATATAAAAGTTTAACTTTGAGTCCACTTAGATTAGTTGATGCTGGCTGCCATCTCTCTTTTGGCATTTAAGAAGCAGGGATGAAAAGCAATTTGCAAGAACCCCACATTATGTTCATGGTTCTGAAGGAATCCTCCTGAGGATGAGCTGTGGCAAGGTTGCTGGAGGGCATTGCAGTACTCTGCCATTTCTCAGAGAGTCCCAGAGCTCCTATTTGTTTTAAAACCTGAAAATGTACTGTCAGAAGTGCAGCAATTGCTGTTTAAATGCACCATAATTAATGCCTTCATGAGGAATATCTTTTCCAAGCTACATGTCAAAGTTCATGTTGGCTTTCCTGAAACCCCAAGGTCAGAAATGTCTTCTCCCACGTGCCAAAAAAACTGGAAAACCCTCAAATGATCTGAAATCTGTGGCATCTCCTGATGCAATAAATAAAAGTGATTTTTACTTTGTGACATCTCTTACGAAGCACATACCCACAGAAAAATCATCAGAGCAAGGGGCCAGCACATGTAATAACTTTACCTGCTTTGAATAAAAAGTACCTAAAATCCTTCAGATGATGCCCACAGATCTATAAATCTGTAATTTCAGAGGCTATCCATACTTTACCAGGAAAATTAAGTCAGAAAACCAAATGAGATATTATTGGCCTCTGAGTCAATGAGTCAGAAGACATTAGCACACACAGCCCCCACTGTAATTACTCAAGATTTTTCAGGCTGCTGTATTAACCTTTAGAAAAGTAAATAGTGGAAAGCTGCACGACTGTCTTCAACAAAGCTTGAGCCAGAACTGCCTTTTTTGTCTTCTGCAGAAAGAACAATAACCTCATTGCTCAAGGCATTTTGACCAGATTTTTGTTTTCCTTTGACTCATGTAGGCATTTATTTATCTTGGTAAAGTAAGTGCTCAGCATTCACATACAATACATCTTCAGCAAGGTGAATAAGGGGGGGTTTTCCTGCATTCAAAAAGATGCACTAATTTCCATATATCATTTCTCTTGCTAGATGCATTTTTTTAAGTTTTATTTTTGCTCACTAAAATGTGTCATTTATAAATGACAATCTGTATGAATTTTAGGTAGGTTGTATCTTTGTTTCCACATCTTCCCTATATATTTTGTTGTATGTTTTCCTGGAAGCGAGTTGGAAAGTTGAAAAAAAAATAATAATTCCCCCTAGATGATTCCCAGTACTCTCAGGCAGTCTAGATCTTTTTATTTCACTCCCATTCACTTTCACTGCAGTCTGTAACACCCAGACATCTCTCCTGAATTTGGAATAGTGAATACCTGAAGATGGTAGCCCAAATCATTACGAGTGCTGAGAACTCCTCCAGCTTCCAAAGGAATTGCTGCTTTGGGCTCAGTGGCTCAACATCTCACCAAAGCTCACAAACCCTGCTGGAACCACGAGTTTGAAGTAAAAAAAAAGTGAGTTTGTATAAAAAAGAGGGATATGGTACCAAGTGAGCAGGGATTGATGACAGGGATGCACTTCCCTTGCAGCTCCTCTGGATTCCTCCCTGATCACCCCTCCCAAAGCCATTGGAGGTGGCCAGGACCAGCCTGGCTTGCACGAAGAGGATGGGACAAGGGACATTCCTGGGGACAGTGCCACGAGGAGAAATAAACATTTCCCTGAGATGAAAGGCACACCTGGCCTTGCTTGACCCAGCTGGCTGCACAGACACATTTCACAGGTGACCCTGTGCCAGATAAACTGCTGAGGCTGCCTGCAGGGAAATCTGTGTCTCCACACCATCCCTGTGAGCAGGGGAAGTTTTATCATCTCATTTTGGTAGCTGGAGGGATGGAGGACCAAGAGCCTCCAACTTATTCAAAGCCACAGAAGGATTTAAGTCTGAGCAGGGGACTGAAGCAATGCTTCACCAGCAACAATAAAATATCCTCACAGGAAAGTGTCCTAACTACTCAGCAATTCTCTCTCTTCTGTTAAAAGCAATACATAATTAAAAGGCAACAGTTAATATTGGTTTTCAGGTCCCTGGATCTCAAAATGATGCTGTGCCCTGCTCTCTGCTGGCAAAGCAAGTTCTCTCCTTGGGTCAGGGAGGAGTTAGGATGGCAATAATGATCCCTGGAAATCCTGTGAGGGCTCTCCATTATGCATTGAGATGTTGCTGTCCTGAGTGACAGTGAGAAATTATTATTATTATCATCACTGTTTTTAATGAAGGAATGGGACTACAGTTGGGTTAAAAATGATTTATTGCTCTGATAAATCTCAGTTTTAAAGGCTGTGAGATTTAAGAGGGCGAGTAGTTGGCTGTGGCTTAAAGTGATCATAAGTTCTTTGGTACAAGACAATATATGACTTTTTAATCTAATGGACAGTTTTGCTACAAAGTTTATTTTGCTTTTCTAACCTATCACTTTTACTTAATTGTACTGCAATGGGTATACTTTGATCCCATGGGCTACTATCACACGTACATATGCTTTTATTATAACCTTTAAACGCTTAGCTTACTCCATATAATTACATCACCACACTATAAAACCCTTCACCATCTTACCCAATACAATTTCTTACTTATTTAAGGCATGTTCTTACTTACAACTATAGAAACACAAGTTTGTGATTTTTCTGCTGAACGCCCGTGTACTGTATTTTTATATCAACCCAAGCTTCTCCCAAGGCTGCACATCTAACTCCCCTGTGTCTGTGGAAGTTTCTATCTTTCCATTTCCCACAAGATTTGAGCAGCAAAGTGCTGGGATTCAGATTCTCAGCGAAGCTGCCTGACTTGCAGCCCCCCCAGGATTCCTGCAGGAATGATAAAGCGCATTGGAGGGATGCAGCAGGCACTCATGCACAATAAATGCCCTGTTCTGTGCACCCCTGGCTGTGGTTTTATTTATAAAAGGGGAGCAGAGGTCAGCATCACAGGCCAGTCTGCTGGCTCCCCCCTCGCTGTCCCAGCAGAGCACTCCCTGGGATTGATCCCAGGTGATTTTGGGATGGAATGCAGCACCCCCAGAGGCTCTCCCAGCACTGAACCAAGCACCCACAGCTTCCTGAGCCAGTCTGGAGAGGCTGATCAGCTCAGGGCTGGAGAACTGCACTAAAGGTCAAAGCCAGGAGCAATTAAGGGCTGGATGAGAGGAAATGGAGGGCTCTGCAAATGAGCCGTGTGCTTTCTGTGTTATGTCCTGCCTTTCTTCCTCCTCTACATTGAGCTAAACACAGGTCTGATACGACTTTTAAACATTTTACAGCAGTGCCTGCCATGCACAGAAGAGCTGAGCTTCCCCCTCACACCCCCCTGTTCTTGTTTGAGGAAAAAGCAATACCACATTTTTGATATATTTCACCTTTCCCCCACTATTTTTACCTTCCTTTTTCCTCGAAAGGCTCTAGAAAACACAGCTAAACTGGAGCTTTGGCCTCATTTTGTAATATCTTCTCCTTTTTTAAATCTTCACTCTCCCCAGTTTACTCCTGCAGTTCATATGTTTGAGCTTTCCGTTGTAAGCACAAAGGCCAAAAGACTTTTCCTACTGGGAGTCAAGGCTCTTATCTGATATTATGGCTTCAAAACTGATGACTTAATAAAACAAACCCACAAAATGTTATGAGAATTTTTTTTTTAATGTTTTTTAGGCCACCTGCCATATTTAAACATCCATGACAGAGGAACATGAACCAAATTTTCCTTGAGGCAAACCCACTTGTATTTCCTGTGTCTTCTGTTTTCCTTACTAAAGTCTGGGAAGAGCTTATGTACCTGCAGAGAATCAGAATTGCCTTTTTTCATGGCAATATCTATGAGAATAAAAAAGTTATGGCTGGTGACTGGAAGAGTGTTTAATTTGTCCTTTGGCTCATTTTTATTTGCGCATTTTAGCTGAAACTGCAAATATTTAGTTGCAAAAGAAGAGGAGTGTCCTTCTTCTGGTTTTCCTGCAGATAACAAATTTCCATCTGTAAATTACCCTGATAATGGGATTGTGACTCCATGGGAAAAAGAGTGGAGACATAGGTGGGACACATGGGTGTCCTCATAGGTGGGACAAACAGAAAGCAAAAATAGATAGAACTTTAGGGAATATTCAAGCCAGATTAAAAAAAAAAAAAAAAAAAGGCAAAAAAGAAAAGTCAAATTGGCTGCCTGGTGTCAAAGAAACTCAGAGATGTTATGGTTCCACATTAGAGACCTCCATCTCCCTCTCTTTAGGTATTTTTCCATTTTTACACTTACAATCATAAGATTTTGTTTTATTTTATGTGGTAAACTCGATATAAATGTAAAGTTGCTACATATATATATATATATACACACACACATATATATATACACACACACACACACACAGAGATATATTTTATATATATATACGTATGCATGTATATAAGCATAAAACTTGTCAGTCCATGTCAGTCTCTGAAGTTATAAAAATGAAGAGTTGATAAATATCATTGCATGTGGAAGGAGAGTCTGACATGATTATTTTGCACACTGCAAGTCACAGGAATAAATACAGATTTGCTGTATTACAGAAAGCTGTAATCAGCTGGGAGTACAGACACACTTCCCCAGCACAATGTCAGGGAAAGGCTGAAGTCCAAAAAAAAAAAAATTGCAATAATTCAGTAGCGATGCAGAGATCAACCAAAGTTCCTCAGATGAAATCAAAAAATCTCTATCAATCACCAGATGCAGCAAAAATAAGGCACTTTTGATATATGGCTTGACAGAATCTGTGTCTCCTGGTCTGGAAATAAATGTCTGTGCTTTCTCTTGACACTTAGAGAGTTTTCCCTAAGTGTGGCAGTTTGACTTTTTATAGGCAACCATTATTCCTTGGAAAAGTCCTATTTATGGGACGTTAGCTCATAATTCTCTGCATAATTTGCTGCCTGATAGGTCTTGAAAAAGAGTAAATCTGAAGTTTCTATCAACTTGGTATGCGAAATGGATCACTCAGCACAGTAACATTCACAAGTGAGGATGCCTCTTCTGTCTCAGATTTGCAGAGTGTGATTGAAAATAAAAAGTTTTCAAGTTTTGATCACCCAAATCAGTTTCGAAGTCAGATTGGGGTGAACTGTTGCTTCAAAGATCTTGTATTTGAATTACTTTGTTAAAGAACAAAGTTATGATTTGGGTTCACACATTCACAATGTGTGAACTGTCATTTGCCTCTTTAGTTTTTGTTAAATATTTTCCTGCTTTTTTAGGTGCCAAAATGTCTTTGTAGGTCATTCTACTGGTGCCTCAGTTTACCCCATTCTGTTTTGTGAAAACATTATTTTCCTTTTTTGTTTTAAAAATTTTATTTCTCCAGTCAGGCAAAACCATTTAAAATAAAAATAAATTTTAAAAAAACCCTTCAAAGGAAAAATAAATCAGTCTCTTCCTACTTTGCAAGTTCTAAAAACCTTCACATATTTTCTATTCCCTTTTCCAAGTCACTAATGAAAACCTTGAAGGGTACCAATGCTGACTAGCCCTGGCAAAACCCCATTTGAAATGTGCCTCTATTGTCACAGGGAGCCATTTATTTCCTAACCACTTTTGAAAACATGTCACACTAGTTTTGCCAAGAAAACATCTCCCCAGCCCTTTTATGAAGATGTTAAACTTGCCACTGCTGTTCTTCCATCCTGCTGGGGAAATGCCCTGCTGGGCTGGAAAGTTTTTCTTTTTGTCTGGTTTGATCAGAGCGGAGCTGACATTAAAATGCAGATGGAGCCAGCTATGGGGTTTCCTTTGGTGAAAAAAAAATAAATAAATAAAAAAAATAAAAGTAATATCTGCATGTTTCTCTTAGCCTGCTCGTGGGGGGAAAACAGATGAAATGCCTGGAAACTGGGAGGAGCAACCCAAGAATTGTCTATATTTTCTGCATCAGCAACAACAGCTGAATTGCTGGTCTCCCTATCTGCTTTTTCAGCTGGGCAAAATCTAGAAAACACTTGGGAGATCAACAACATTGCTGCTTTTCCCTGGATCTTGGCTCTCAGAGACGGCCACCAAGTCCCCACAGCACAGCAAAGTGACTCAGGATGATGAATGTTACCAGGCACAGGCTGCACTAAGCAGAGTCTCTGCATTCACACAGCCCTCAGAATGGTTTAGCTTGGAGAAGAACTTCAGGGTCATCAAGTTTATTTAGTGCACCAGTGAGAGTGGTGTTCTGATGAAACCAAACAAAGAATGAACACAGCAACAACTGGAAAAACCCAATCAACCCAAAAGATCTCTCTGCCTGCCTGACGTGCTGACAGAAGCTGAGTCATGTTTTGTGCACATATTTTAGATCTGTGAAATCAAAGCTGTTAGAAAAACCAGTCACAAAGACTCAGCAAAACCTGACATTTTGCCTCAGATATTTGAAAATCCAGAAATGCAGTTCTTCTGAAAATAATAGTGTGTGCGTAAATCCTTCAGGTTACGCATGAAATTGAAACCCCAGAGCTTCCCTGCTGTGTGTGCAGCACCTTGGGGGTTAAAAAAGCTGAGCAAATCATCTCAGGCCACAGGCAGCATGATCAGAAAGTGGTGACACCACCATGGTCTGCTGCAGTTGCACCTCGTGTGCATCACTGAAATTTCAGTAGGGAAACCGCCACACATCCTGTAACATTATTTTCCTCTGATATGGTTCCTATAAATCTTTTGACTGGGCCCAGCACTCCAGTGTTTTCACATTTTTCACTGTGCTTTTCCTATTTCTAGGCAGCATTATTTTTATGTGGCTCAGGGGTGGTTTTCTTTTCTGCCTGAAAATAAGTTTATGGAAAGAAGAAACCAACCAGCAATCACATAAATATATTGAAGTGTTGCATGTTAATGAATAGGTGGCTAGTTAGCTTCAATTGGAGAGTTTGGGAAGTTATTTTGGCAATGAAAGTCCTTTTTCCTACATTAATTATGTCCTTCTTCCATAGGTGCAGGCCTTGGTTCCTCTACTCTTTGGAAAAGTGCAGAGTTTTGCTTAATGCTTTACTGACATCACCTTATAGGTACTCACATCTATAAAACCTGAGCAGATTTGCAGTTTGGGGCTTTATGAGCTGCTTCCTGATCAGCCATGTGTGCATGCAAATAGATGAAAAGTTTTATTCACTGAGGGCTGTTTGAGCTTCTGTTGATTTCACCCAGTCACTGATGTGAGTAATGCTGATTATCTATGTTTTTTCTGGGCCAGAATATCCCAGAGCAGAGGATGCACACAGGCTGCCACTTCCCCCTGTGTGCAGGCAGCACTGCAGGAAAAGGGATTCTGAGCATAAAACAGTGTTAATCACAGCAGATTTGGGTATTCCTCATGGCAGAGTTCACTTGTTGACACAATTTGGGTACCAGCTGAACTATCAGGCACCATGCAAATTAACATATGGCATGCAAAAACCCTTAGTACACCCAGAGCAAAACTGATCAAACCCAAAATTGAGCCATCTCTGAGTAACCCCATGGCAGAGGAGCTGGAACTAGATCACCTTTAAGTTCCCCTTCCAACCCAAATCATTCCATGTTTCCAACTTTTCCTTCTTTTTTTGAAACTTTTTTGTTTCTTACCACCTACGATTTCTGTCAAGCCCATTTCCATTCTAACCTGCCTCCATGGCCCACACTTTCCTTGTATTGGATCTATTTCCCTGTATTTCCTTGCTTAAGGTAATTAGTAGAAGTTATTAATGGAAAGATGTCTTGAGACAATGGTCCCCTGCAGTAAGGCAAGTGCCAAGATGACATTTTTTGCAGCAAGACACATTTATCCAGGGACATTCTTCTGTCTCATGCCTTATTTTTTTTCCCTGCTATGCCAAGCCATTAATGATGCAGATTTTGCCCTGATGTGCCCTGAAGTGGCAGTGGCTCTGTGTGCCAGTGGAAAACTTGGTCCCAGGAGCCCTGCAGAGCCTCTCATTAATAAGGTTTGTGTTTCCTTCCCTTGTGATTCACAGCACCAGGCTGGGCAGAGCTGAAGGGAAAGGTAAAGCCACCTATGAAGCACAGGACTGAGCCAATTAGCTCATTTGCTGCTGTGATATTTTGCCTTCCCAGTCTGTAATTCATAAACTTTCCCTGATTAATGGAAAAGCAGGCTTTGGCCATTAACTCACGATTCTGTTAACAAAACCCTCCTGTGGCAATATTTCATGTGAGCCTTGGGAAAAGGTTCCAGGGCAGCCAGTGCAGGCTACTGCTGTGTGACTTCTTCATGCATCCTTTAAATGTGGTTTTTATTTTTTGGGGGTTTTTTTTGTAGCTATTGATCATGTTTGAGACACCCAGCCTGTTGTCCTAATCTAAAGAAAAACAAACAAACAAAAAAAAGTGTTTTCAAAGCTGACAGAAGGAGAAGGGCATAGGAATTGTCTCTTCTTCTGAGGGTGACATTGCCATTTGATTTCCTGCTCAGTGATGAAAAGCCAGGAGGAAGTTAAGCACAGGGAACTTGAATTTGCCACGTATTTTAGTAACTCTTTTGCTCCAATAGCCACCGTGGCAGTTATTTTAAAAATGCAAAAACCACGCACTCACCTGGTTTGGGTGATGTGCAGTGGAAGCTGTGTTGATGGTGGCATTTTAAAAAAAAAAGCTGAGGAATTAGAAGCCTGTGAGCTGGCCAGATTCCATGAATCCCATCACAAAGTACATCCAGATGGACGTGTGCCAGCCTAAAACTTTGTCATGGATGGGGTGATTTTTAGAGCTATGAGAACTGACAGCACCTGAATACCTACCACTTAATAAACAACCCCTTATAATGGTTAATAATCAATTTTCCTTACCCCAATAAAAAAAACAATTTTAGCTATGAGTGTGTCTGACATCTGAGGAAGGTGGAGATAACCAGCAGGTGAAAAAAAGGAAAAAAAAAAAAGCTTTATGACCTTTGATCAAATATTGGAAATAATACATTTTCTTCACTTGTGCTTATCATTGACATAATATTCAGGAAAAAAAAAAACACAAAGGGAATTAAGAAAAGCACATCCTAAGTGATCAAGGACTTTTGGAAGGAGCTCTGAAATCCTTGCTGCTGGACACAGCTTCCCCTGACACAATATTTGTACAGAAATTTCCTCATTTGTACACTAACAGCCCAGGCCATCAGACTGATTGTTAATTTGTGGCTTTCTTTTTGACTGAGTGCTTTAAAAAGTCTCTGCAAATAGATGTTAGTGGCAAAATATAAATAGAAGCCAAACTGATTTTTGGCATATCTAATGGACACTCCAAACACAGAGACAACCTCCCCTAAAAATATAATTTAAAATTACCCCCCAAAAAAACAACTGATTTTGGTTTTTAATGGTGCACGTGAATAAAACTAACCACTCACAGCCAAACTGCACCTGAATTAGTTACAGATGTTGTGAACAGAAGGAAGTTCTGCCAAAAGACTCGGCAATATCCACTAGGTGGCATCCAGCGACCGCGTTTGGGCCGCCTTATCTCCACAAAACCTCTCATTCATACGGCAGATAAAGAGCTGCATTATTAATTTATACCACTGCATCCACTCTACACCTAATATTTGTTTAGCCAGCTGCTTCCTCTAATCCTCCTTAAACACCGTTGATTGAAATCCTGAGTATATTCAGAGTTTTTAAATATTTTTTTTTTATTTTGCCTTTTTTTTTTTTTTTTTCCCTTACCCCAAAGAACATTTTGTTACCTACAAGTTACAAGCTGCCTTTTCAGGCGCAGCACTGTGTGCTACAGTTCCTACCAGCGGAGACAGAATGTCTAATACTTCCTCACCAGCAACAGAAGCAGCTTGTCATGTGAAAATAACTTTTTTTTTTTTCCCCTTCCCCACAAAATTTTTCATTTCCATAGAGTTCGAGCAACACTGTCAGGTTTACAACAAAACAGAAATGCTAAATATTTCAACTTCCAGGAATGGTTTAAGCGCTGCTTCAGTGAAAAAGCAAATGAAAAGCAGAAAACATTAATTCCAGTTTTCACACCTTAATCCTTGCAGCGAATTGGAAAACTTTTAATATATTTAAATGTAAGCAATTGCAAAGTCTCTCTCCTCTCGAGGATCTCAGAACACCTTTTACAGGGGTGGTCCATATTGGTTCCAGATTTCTTACTGAGGGGTAAAAGGATGTTAAGTGACTGCATTAAATATTGATAACTGTCCTTTCGGCCCCAGGCTGTGACAAAAATATTCCTTTTAGTCACATATCAGCATAAAAATCATAACTGTTGGGGACCTAGGTAGAAAACACTCTCCTCACCAATTTTACAAACTGTAATGCAACAGAGACCCTCCATCCTCTCCTGAAAACTTTTCTCCCTCTGCCCCAAGCTTTTGAAGCTCTCTAGGGTTTTGTTTGGTTGCTTTTTAGGTTTTTTGGGTTTTTTTAACGTCTTGGGTTTTAACCAGTGGCACTGGGAAGATCCTGAACCCCCTGGGTTTGGGGTGAGAGGATGCTCTGCTGTGGAGTGCTGTGAGCCTCTGGCAGGGACAACACTTTTCTTCCTGATGGGCTTTTTTCCTCTTTCTTATGGGAACCTGCTGACACATCCAGGCATCTTATCACAGAGACTGGCCTTCTGGCAAAATTTCATTGAGGACCGGCAGTGTCTTCATTATTGCATTTACTTTTTAAGGGGATTCAACTTGTAAAAGCTGCTCTCCACATCCTTCCCATCCTACTTCACTTTAAAGTGTTGAAAACCATCACAAACTGGTCTCTTATTTGGGTTTTGGGGTTTTTTTTTTGGTTTTTTTTTTTTTTTTGGGTTTTTTTTGTTCCCTCCTGCATTCTTCCTCCTTCCCTTTCCCCTTGGCAGGTGTGTGTAAGGGCTGGGGTCTCAGGTGATGCACTCAGAGCAACTTTGCTGAGCTGTGCTTTACAAGACTGAGCTTTTGTGGCCTCTCCAGACCCAAAACCCCAAGAAAGCTGGAAAACTCATGCCTGCATGTGGCACGAGGGCTTTGCCTCCTGCATGCCACACCTTGGCACCGCAGATCCCTTCCTCACAGCAGCCAGTGGTGATTTTTGCTGATTGTGATCTGCATTTCCCCTCCTGTCTCTAGAAGCTGTGCTCATTGAGGGGGTCTGTACCCACAGCCACACGGCCTCACTTCATCTGTGCTGTCAGCTACCACATCACACACACTCCTGACAGAACAACAGGGCTCTTTCCAGGGCTCCTTCTTCCCACATTTAGGCATTGAAACAGACATAAATACGAATTCATTGCTGTTCATCACCTACATGACACCAAGCACCAACCTATATGGCAGCACTTTCTGCCCTGAAAGACCCCAGCAGCAATTAAACCCTCACTAATTATACACAAACAGCAATAAACCTCCTGAATTCAAACACACAAAAAGCTTTCCAGCCCTTGCTGGCTAAACCTACCACACAAGGAGTTTTGCCATGAAGAACGTTCTGAATGGCACCTCCCTATGGGTTTGACCAAAAAAAACCCCAAATAGGCAATAAAATGATGCAGCTATTCCGAGTCCTGGACCAGCTCATGTGCAACTCCCTCTGTAAAAAGCTGAGGCATCCCAACCTTATCAGTGAGTGGAGATGCTGCAGGAACCTGTGCCAAACCTTATTCAGGCTTCCCTTGACAAGAAGTAGCCAAATATGACATCAGTATGTAACATCTCACTTATCAAAATCCTCTTGCTTCTAACTGGATGGGCAGTACTTTGTGCAGATTCTGCTTCCAGCCCTTGAAACTTTTCTCTCAGTGTACCATGCTCTTTTTCCCTACGTCCTGAAAACTTCTAAAAGCATCTGAAGGGACGGAGAAATACTTAAAGAAGAAAACAAAAAACAAAAACAAACAAAAAAAAACAACCAAACAAACAATAAACAGACAAACAAACAAACAAAAAAAAAGGGACAAATCTATCTCTGTGAGAAGAACAATCCCACAGGAGGAAGCCACAGAGCAGAAGTATACGACTTTTTGTCTTTCTGCAGTTGCAACATGATCCCTCCTTTGGTAACACAGAGCGCTCAAAAGTCAAAGACACTGAAGTTAGCCAGTTTCAATCCGCCTTTCACCCCCCTCGCCCCCCGCTTCAGCTGCCAAATTAGAACTCCCAAAAACCCCTCCAGCGCAGGCAGCCCCGCAGCTGATGCCACGGGCGCTGCTTGCGGGGTCCCCATCCCACTCGGAGCAGCAAAACAGTAAAAAAAAAAAAAACCAAAAAACTTCCCCAAAAGTTTGATTTTTTTTTAATTTTATTTTTTCCCTTTACCTTGCGCAGAGCTCCCTGCGAGTTGAGATGCTCTCGGGACTCTCCAGCAGCTGGGACGGGCGGGCAGCGAAGCGCAGGAGGAAGTTTTTGGTGCTCACCTGAAGTCAGAGCGTGTGTTTGTGTGTGCGTGTCTATGTCCCGAGTGTCTCTTTGTGGCTCTGGGTGGCAGAGGACCTGATCCAGGGAAGGGAGAGCCACTTTCTCACCGAGAGGAAAAGAAAAGCAACACGTCATGAGTTAAGTACGCCTCCAAGATGTCTTAATTACAGCCCAACGTGCTCCCATTCAGACCCCAGGAATGAGAGGGGGGAATAAACCCACAGGCTCGCGGTTTTCCCTGCGGCTCGCACACCCACCCCCGGAGCTGCCCTCTCCCTCCGGGTCCCTGTCCTCGCCCCTCGGGTCCAGCCCGCCCAGATCCGCACCTAAAAAAGCCTCTCTCGGCTCCTCGCAAGTCCTGAGCTAAAAACTACACGCGACTTAAAGAGGGAAGGAAAAAAAAAAAAAAGAAAAAAAATAGGGAGAGAAAAGAAAAAAGTTGGTAGTGTTCCTCATGAAGAGACCATTGAGTTTAGGGATTTAGGGTGTGTGACACCCTGAGAAACATGACACTTCTGACCACTTGCCTCCCAGCTCCCGCTCCTTTTTTACCCCCCACGCTCCCATTAACTCCGAGGGAGTGATGCAGGGAAGCTGCGCGGGGCTGGAAACAGCTGGACCTAACAGGATCCCCCTCTGTTCTTCCTTCCCCTCCAACTTCCAGCAGAGTTATAATTCCAGGAAACAAACCCACCTTCTCTTATCACACCCCAAAACCAGAACACACCTTGCTCAGGGCCCTGGCATCCCTAAATCCCAAGACTTTATGCAATTCCTGAAGGCCACCCCAGGCCAAATGATTCCTCCAGCATCAAAAATTTCTGTGCTGTTGTCCCCTCCACATCGTGAGACACAGAGCCCCAAAGGGATCTGCCAAAATCCATGCAGCGTGTGACTTTAACCCCTAAAATGCCACGCCATGAAAAGCACACACAGTGTGCTTTTGACACAAAAGTCAAATCTCACACCAGACAACTGGAGGCAAAAGGTATGGGTGATGTTGTATCTCTGACTGTGTCTAATCTGAAAAAGCAACCAACCAAAACCAAAACCCCAAATCAGGCAACAGCAGATGAAAGGAAGAGGGAAGGGGAAGGCCAAGCCTTGTTGGGGTAGTACGTGTTGGCAAGGTTGGGGTCAAATCATGTTACTTGTGTAAAGCAGGTGTTGGTTTTTACTCCACTTGAGAAAAATGAGGTTCTTGATGTCTCAATATCCCAACAGCAGCAGGAAATAAACGTGGAGTTCCTAACCCCTAAAATTTGCTAGGTTAAAAAGCACAGGTGGTCCAGCCAACTTGGTCCCATGGATTAATTTTTTCCTTTCCCCTTCCCCCTCCCTCCCACCCGCTCCTCCCCCGATGCCGAGCAGAAGAATGCGGCCGTGTCACACCCACTGCAAATCCCCAACATCATTTTCCAGCCCGGACCCCGCTCGGCTTTTATCATGGTGGGTGTCAAGCTCTCAGCCCGCACCATCAAAAGAGGCTGCAGCCCATCAATCCCTCCCGATCAGGAAATGCCAGAGCCTGACACATCCTGGTGCCGAGGCACATCTGAGGGGACACGGGCTCCGCCAGCGTCACCCGGCCGGGGTCACCGCTGCTGCGCCTCGTCGGCGACTTCACAGCACAGCCCGCTGGAAGGGAAAAGAAAACGAAAATAAAACAAACCCCAGGCAAATAAACACGGCTCTGTCTGGAATCACGGAGCGTCCTGAGCGGGAAGGGGACCCACGAGGAGCCCAGCTTCACAGGACACCCCGACAATCCCACAAAGGATCAGAGTATCGGGGTGCGGTTGTCATTAAAATTCGGGGGGTGCGGTGGAAACACCCCGAAAGGCGTGCAATGCATTCTGTGCTGCAAAACAACCAGCTGCAGGTGGCCTCAGGGGAGGGATTTAGGGGCCGAGGATGCGGGGACACGGCCGGGTCCCCATTCCCCGAGCGCACTCCGTGCTGGGGCACGCCGGGGGTCGGGCCGGCGGTGCGGGGAGCCCCGGGCCGGGCGGCCCCGGCCCCTCCCGGCCGAACAAAGGGACGTTTCTTCGGGGCGGCGGGAGCGCGGCCCGCCCGCCCGTCCGTCCGTCCGTCCGTCCCCGCCTCCGCCGCGGAGGAAGCGGCCTCGGATTTCAATAACAGAGGGGGCTTTGATGGGGCACGGCGAGAAAACACACCTCCGGCGGCGGGGCCAGGGCCGGGGGGCGGGAGGAGCCGCGGGGCCCCGCGGGCGGGCGGGAGGCGGGATGGGGAGCGGGATGCGGGATGCGGGAGGCAGGATACGGGGCAAGATTCGGGATGAAAAGTGGGATGCGGGATGGGGAGCAGGATGCGGGATGCGAGATGTGGGATGGGGATGCAGGCAGGATGCAGGAGGCAGGACACGGGGCAAGATTCGGGATGAAGAGTGGGATGCGGGATGCGGGATGGGGAGCAGGATGCAGGATGCCGGATGTGGGATGGGGATGCAGGCAGGATGCAGGAGGCAGGACACGGGGCAAGATTCGGGATGGGGAGCGAGATGCGGGATGCGGGCGGGGTGCGGGATGAGGGATGTGGGATGCGGAATGCGAAGCGGGATGAGGGGCGGGATGCAGGACGGGATGTGGGATCCGGGGTGGGATGTGGATGCGGGGCAGGATGCGGGATTCAGGGAGGGATGCAGGGCGGGTTGTGTGGTGGGATGCAGAGCAGGATGCAGGGAGGGATGCGTGGCGGGATGCGAGGTGGGATGTGGGATGAAGGATAGGATGCAGGGCGGTGTGCGGGGCAGGATGCAGGACGGGATGCGGGATTTGGATGCAGGGCAGGGTGCAGGATGTGGTCTGGGATGCAGGGTGCGGGATGCGGGTGGGATGTGTGTGGGATGCGGGCAGCGGTGCCTCAGCACAGAGCTCCGGGGACACCGGGGACACCCGGGACAGCGGGGCTGGGACAGCGTCCCCCTCCCGTTCCTGCCCTCGGGGCCCTTCTCGCCTCGCTGTCCCCACCCCGTCCCTCCCCACCGAGGCGAGATGCCGCGGGGAGAGCTGGAGCCCCCCGGAGCGCCATGAAAGTGACCAGAAATGGGCATTTCGCCGAGTTTTTTCACTGCCCTCATGTTTCACGATGTTTGCTTCCCCAGCACTCTTCCTCGACCTGTTTACTTGTTCTATTTGCAGCGGGTTTGGGCTGAGAGAGTCCTGGTCATCTACACCCAGTGCTGTGGGGTTTGGGTCAGCAAGGCTTTTAGAAACCCTATTTTTGGTTTAGATTCTCTCTTATTGGTTCATCAGACAGAGTAAACCAAAAGGAACTGCAAAGTGAACCTGCATGGTTTTCATTGTATTTTTTTCTACTTATAAACTCAGCTTCAGGTAACTAAGAGGGTGAAACATCACAGAGTCTTAAAATAAAGCCTTCGTGTAAATCTTAAAATTAATTCCTGCACCTTATGGAGGTTTGAGGATCAGGTAATGGAGCTGCTGGATACCAAGAGGATATATGTGTGGAAAGTTCATTTTTTCCTGGCTTCTCCATAGTCATCCTTCAGGCCCCCACAACTGAACACTGCTGAGCCAGATGCTGGGCACAGGAATGTTATTTTGGGGCAATATGTGTGATCCCATGTATTAAGTACTAGAGAGATGTTATCATTTTGTTGACCGAAGGCATAGATTCAAAACAAGCAGAATGTTAATTATAAGCTTTGTTTAAGGAGAGAAATGCAATTCTGCAGGAGTTTTGGGTTAAACCCAAAACCTCTGCTCAGCATGACACGAGCTGCTGCACTGTCTCAAAGGAACTTGCCTGATTAGCACTCAACAGAGGTTTGAAAAAAAAAAAACAACCCTGATTTCACATGGTTCTGACACTTCTGGAGGCCTGATCTGCATATCTTGATAGTGATGTTTCAGCATCAACCCCGTGGAGGGATTTTTGAGAGATGTGGAGTTAACTCCAGCTGAAGAGCTGCTCCACATGCAGAGCACTGCTCCGTGCACATCCATCATCCTCCCAAAACATTAAATAACTGTGTCTTTAACAGTGATCAGGGGTGTTTATTGCCTGTCTTCCAAGCATAGTTTAGGGGTCTTTCTCCTTCCCCCTCCCAGTGTCTGACCATGAAAGGGTGCAGAGTCAGAGCTGTTTGCTTAAACCCAGCTCAGATAAGATGAATAGATACCAGGTTTGCTTTTACCTAGGAACACTGTCACCACGAGCAGCTTCACAGGCCCGCTGATTATTATTCCTGGCACCTCAGACCACAGCAACAACTCAAAAAAAAAACCAAAAAAAAAAAAAAGAACATTCAGTACCATTTTGTGAAAGATTTTTGAATTTTCCTTTTAATATGGATGCAAAGATGGCCTTCTTGCACTGGACTACAATGGGAAAAACATTTTGGAAACTCCCACTGTTGCCACTTAAAATTAGCTATTTTTCAGGCTTCGAGGAGCAGGACACTGGGAAAACAGCACCTAAAGCATAATCTTCCAAATAAACCTAAAAAATCCGGGGAGGAAGAGTGTCAGGGGTCTGCTTTTAACAGGTTTGTCAGTTTGATTCTTGAGGGACTTGCTTTTAAAGCTCGTAAAAGTCCTGCCATCCTGAAATTCTTAGAAACTTTCAAATCACAGCAGTTGGCGCCCATCAAGGTTTTTTTTGTGGGGGGGACAAGACAAAAAGGAGACAAAACCATAAACATACACCACTGATATAAAAATTAGAGTCCTTCAGTGCCACAGTGAGGTGCATTTAGGGTTTGTCAGAAAAATCAGGAGTCAGCAGACACATCTTCCTGCAGGAAGATTTCTGCCCCACATGAAATGCATAGTCCATTTTCTCCCTGCCACTGCTTTTGGCACCTCTTTTGCTGCCAGTTGTCCTCAGCTGTCACCAATGTCCTTCCTGCACCATCCTGCAGGTCAGTGGTGGATCTGCTGCTGGTCCCCAAGGCACCCCAGAATTCTCCTCCTCCTCTCTCCCTGTGGCCACTCACCCTGGATTTCACTTTCAGGGAGGTGCTGACTCTGAATCCAGGAGAAGGGAAGGATCCAGGCAGCAGAAATGAAGCACACAAGATGTCCCTCTGAGGAAGATGTAAGGAAAAGCTAAGAATATGATGAAAAATGTGAGTTATGCACTTCCTCTGCTTGGAAAATTCAGCAGGGTGGACGCTATGAGTCACTGGTATAAAGCTACTGAAATCTGCAGGAGGAAAGAAAAAAAAAGGCAGGAGAACATACTCTTTTTATTTATGATTTTTTTTTTTTTCTGGAAACAACCCTACACATTCATGCAAATTTTTTACCGAAAAGGAAGGAGAAACGCAGAAGAGAAATGCAAACATGGTGACAAATAAAGTAACACCCATTAAAAACTATTTAATCAAAAGAAAATATATGAAAAGACTGGTTTTCCAAACTGACTGAAAATAAAGGAAATTATTTTATGCCAGCTGAACAGTCAGCTTTCCATTTGAGATTATTTATAGGTTCTCAGTCTACAGAGTTTTCTCCTCCTTTTTTACAAGTTGGGCTTTTTACACTAGGAGGTTGTTTTCTTCAGACTGGTTGTCAGGTTTCAGTGAGATATTTGTAGCTCTTTAATACTCCTGTCTACATAATCTTTTCCTTTTTCACAGCATTCTCATTCCTACGGCTTAAGAAATGGAACACCAACAAAAAATTAATGGAAAAAAATTCAGATTATCTCTCCCCTAACATCACTTTCTCTGGAGATGGATGGATGGGCTCTGTAAAAGGAATTTGCATGGTCTCCATCTTGCCTGATTGTATCGGGAGAATGATTTTCATATAAACACACTTTTGACTTAGCACTTCATCACAATCTTTAAACAGCCCTCTCCAGAATATTCATTGATCTCTGCCCTCTGATCCCCGTTATCTCTGCCTTGCCCTGGAATCTGATTTGACTTATTAGCACTGTTGGGTGTGTCCAGGCTCCTCTGGGAATCCTTTTGCTGTTGGTTCTGCATCTCACAAGTGGCTGGGCCTCTTCCACGTGCCAGGCTGGGAGTGTTCCCTCCGCTCCTGCGAGCTCAAAATCAGGTTAATCAGTTTTCTGTTGTCCTGATGGACACTGGGGGGTGAATTGGTGGGGCAGAAATGGAGAGAGAGCAAGAAGGCAAGAAGGAAGATGAGGAGCAAGGCTTTGTAATGGATAGTGTAGGGGCAGAAGCAGGAAAGTCTCTGCCAACAGCACTTGGGATTTCCACCACACCTTCTGCAGCTGCTACAGGTGTCACCAGTGTTTGTGCTCTGCACACCCCAGAAATGAGAGTTTTATTCCATTCAACAGCAGAAATCTGGTTTAGGAAGTGAAAAAAGGAAAACATTGAAGGCAGTCTTTGAACTGGACAGGTTCAGTAGTGGATAAGATACTTTTAAAGGCAAACTACCAGCCTCTGTTGTCTGAAGCACTGATTTTTCAGGCACATTGAAAGAAAATAACCAGCTCCTGTAAATTACTTGATTTGCTCTTAGTGCTCTCATTTTTTAAAGCTCCACATACGAGTGCAATGCCAGCTGAGTCTCAGGAACAGTGAATATCCACTGTGACTGCTGGAAAATCAGGGAATTCTCCGTGTGTGGGGACTGCACCATCCCACAAAGATCACAGGTGCCCTCCCACACAGATTAGCCAGCCTTTTTCAGCCTGTATGAACCTGACTGATTTTTGCTGTTTGACACCACAAACCACATGATTTCAGGCAATTGTGGCTCTCCCAAAACTAGAAGTGACTCCAAGGAGTGACATTTTCACATGGAAAACAGAGCTAGCTCCCACCCAGTGTTGGACCACCATCAACAAAATGCTGCTAAACTGGCTGTGCTACCATCTTTCAAGCCATTCAGACAGAAAAAAAACCACTTTTAATGACTGAACCCCACTTTTAATGACTGAACCCCACTTTTAATGACTGAGCCCCACTTTTTACGACTGAACTAAGGCCGCCGCTAGCAATGAGAACAGGACGCTGCTGCTGCATGTCCTCCCAGGCAGCACCAGAACTCTGAAGATTTTGGCCAGTCCTCAAAACATCCCCTGAGCCATCTGAGTGCAGCTCCCAACCAGCTGCTTGCCCCAGGATAACACGAGGCAGCTCAGCTTTCCAGAGGCACATTCCCAAGCGCCTGCTCTGCAGGCAGAGAGCGTGCCAGGTGCCTTGGATAACTGCTGTCTGCTGCTGGCTTGTGCTGGGACCTGCCCTGTGCCTCCTGGGAGGGTGCTGCAGTGCCCTGCTCCTGTGCTGGGTGCTGTGGGAATGTGGGGAGCCGTGGCTGCACTCCAACTGTGGTGCCTCCGAGGATTCCAGCTTTGGAAGAGTTTGGATCACAGACCCCACGCAGGAGCCAGCAGCCACTTGGCTGCCAGGAAGGCAGGGGACACCAGGGCAAAAAACCAGCTGGTGTCCAGAGGCAGAGCCCTGCAGGCTCACCCTCTGAGGCCAGCTGGCCCAGGAAGGGGTGGCTCTGCCACTGCCACACGCTTTAGGGTCACTTTTTGTCAGTGACGGGGGTGGCCTGGGTCTGCGGATGCAGCCCGAGGTGCAGATGGGTGGGAATATTTTTGGCATTCCCACTGCATCCAAAAGGCTCAGATGTCTGCATTTACAGGAGCTGGTCCAGAGGCTTCTTTAAAGAGCCACTGGCTCGCCCTACCTTGTTTCAGAGCTTCTGTGAGGAGCTCTGGTATTACACATAACAACACACAAACCCCATTCCTCCTGCCTCTGACTCAAACAAGAGGCAGGCTTGGTGTCCCACTCATCTTGGGGAAATTATTAGTGCTTGCTCAGGATTTCCAGCACGAGTAAAGGATCCATCCAGCCCCAATTATCTGCTCTTTCAGCTGGATGTTCCGTGCAGGCAGACGAGGCATCGTGAACTGCAGCGCTGTCAGCGTGTGACTGGCACACCTCTTACATCTCTGAGCAAGGCTCTTCATTATTTCTGCTTCCCAGGGGTTGTGAGCAAAATTAAAATTTCTGTAGGAACAGATTCCCTGAAGGTCTAGGGTGACCTCTTTTCTCGTTTTGCATGATAGGGCCTTAAATCAAATGCAACAGTTTTCAGTTAATATATTTCATTTGCTGACAGCGTGACATTGTTGGTATTTAGGCTTAAATTCATATTCTGTCAAATCTCATTAGTTTATTTTAATAAGGATCATCTTGATCGTAGCTCCCTGGCTTCAATTATAGCTAGGATATCTTTTAATAACCATAAGAAGCTCTGATATCAGTTCCTTATTTGAGTACTGCTTTGTGGTTTCTTATGGGATGTGCCTCAAATGAGAGGTGTTAACACTTGAAAAATATTTCATGAGAGATACCTTGTGAGAGGTTTCTTAGAGGTTTTGCCATTTGCATAGCTTAAAAAGCATTTTTGATTGTTGTCTTGAATTCTACGAAGGTTTTTGTGTCCTGGATATCCAGGAATATTTTCTCCAAGGAGTTTGATGGGTTGTCATGAGCTGTCCTGGCAATTCCATACCTACTACTGGAATTTACTGTGCTGCTGCTTGGAAGTGATGGATAGCACGGTTCCCTGCACAGGAAGCAGTCACTTTGTCTTTTCAGCCCATTAACACGTTTTCTGTGGTAATAGAAGGCTCCTTCTTTTGACAGCAGTGTTTCTACCTGCAGGTGTGGCTTTCATGGCGTTTTTTTGGGATTTACTAGAATTAATGCCCCTTATTTGAGTAAATATATATATATATATATATATATATATATAGGTCAACACAAATAACTTTGCTTGTCCTCTGTGCAGGGTTTCCATCAGTGCAGCTGAGGGAAAGCTGGATGTAGTTATTCTCATTTCCTGTTTACATGTTCTTGGAAAAAAAGATTGTCGAGAGGGATGAAAACCTCGTCTAACTTGTGACAAGACCCAGTGAATCCCTTTTGATACCATCTCGTGATCCCTATCTGGTGGAGTATTTTGAAGTGGAGTCTCTGTCAGTACAAATATATTAAACATATGCACACATAAGACAGGGCTGCCAAGAGCTTAATGAATTTAAATGTTCAGGAGTGCAGCAGTTGTACACCGGGGTGTGTTCGCACCGTGATTTTAAATGCTGTTGGTTTTAATTTCTTGAATGATTCAGTGTGGAAAATATTCATCAGGTTATAAAAATGTGTTGACTTTGATCCTTCTTTATTTTCTTTTTAGGAAGACTGAAAATCTTTGCCGTCACAGTAAGTGGAAAATCAATATAATAAGAAAATGATGATTTACCTTTTCATATGGAAATATGTCTTCTGAGCACAGTCAGAAAAAGAGCCTTAAAGAGAGCAGATTCAGAGAATTTCTCCTTTTAAAATGAGGATGGTTATTTAAGAAAAACAATTTAAATGGCAGAAGAAAATCTTATTCACCAGTGCTGAAATTAACTTCACCTGCATAAATTCTGAGTTATAATCTATGAAACCATTCATTTGAGGAGAACCAAATGCTGCTGGAATGCTGAAGTTTTACAGTTGTGAGCTATGCCACAAAAATCAAGCCCTGCATAGTAAAAGTCTTTCAGCTCAGCCCAGCCTTCCTCATACTTTTTGCAATAAATGCAGAAGGTATATCCTTAGCAACGTGAGAATTTATCTTTTTTAAAAGGCACATTATCGCTCTGCAGAGAATCTAGAAGAAAGGAAGCAGAGTTGCACACATCAAAACTGGTAAAATAAAATTAAAAATAATGGTGATGAAGCCTTGCTGGCCAAAACACAGAATGAATGGAGGGGTTGTGTCACTTGTAGAGGATACAAGCTAAAATAGCAGTTCAGGAATAACCCTGTAGAGCTCCAGCCACAGGGACCCTCACCCTGTACCAAAAAGAGGATTGCAGTATTTAAAAAAGGCTTTCCTATCTTCAGAGTCTCTGCTCCCTTTGAGCTGCACCATGAACCATTCACCACAAGCAGCAAATAACTCACTGAGCTGGGGATGAACTGTAAAAAACTGCTTAGATTAAAAAAAAAAAAAACAAGAAAACCCCCCACCCAAGCCAAACAAACAAACAAAAAAAGTTGCTCTTATGCTATTTTGTGTCAGTGAATAATCACAGTGATGCTTTCATAGCATCACAAATAAATACCTAAATGCCTTCCTAAAATACCTAAAAAACCAACTTTAAAATTTTTGTTTTGTTTGTGCTTTTAAAAATAGGTGCTATGTATATGTGTGTGAAAGTCTTTTTTTGACCCTGACAGTATTTCTGTCCCCACCAATGAAGTATTCTGTGGAGAAATGCCACAATCAATAAAAAAACCTCTTTCTTTAGTTTTTTCCTGTGTCATATACTAATTTTTGGGTAGGTCTTATATTACCTTTTTGTGCATTTTACCAATTTTGTGCATATTACCAATTCTTTGCGCATTATTGGGTAATACCAAGAGAGGTTAAACATTTTGTTTTGCAGTCTTCATTTTCTGAGGGGGCCTTTGTGACAAGAGAGCACCCCCAAAGCAATTGGAGAAAAGAATTATCCTTCTTTCCAGCAGTGAAAAAATTTTATGGCCACGGCAAACTCTTAAAATAAGGATGAACAATGAGGGCAACATTGTTGTATTTTGCAGTATTTAGTGAATAATTTAACTATTACATTATTTTCCTCATGCCAGGAGATTTTTCAGCCCTGCAGATTAAAGCAGGGCTGTGCAATATGTTGGGCAGAAACCCAGCCTGAAAGAAGTAGGTTTCTGGATATTGAATTTTATTTTCTCCACATTCCTTGAACACATAACAATAAACCAAAAATCTTCTGCCTCTTTTAGTCAGAATACTTTGCTGATCTTGGTTGCAGCTTTCCAGTGTTAGGGACTACATAGGAAGAGCCTTAATTAAAAACAAAAATAAAAATCCTATGATACTTAGGAAGTTCTTTATTAATTTCCATTTTAGGGAACCAGAACACTGTGTTGTTCAAAAAAGAAGTGTTTATGAGGCATTGGGTGCAGCAGGATTATTAAATTTTATAGGTAGATCTGATCTGGAGCGGTGAAAGAATTCAGTGTTTTTTGCACATAACCTAAAATTTCCATGTTTTCTGCAGATTTACCTAATTATTTCCTCATTAAAACCCAGATTTTTTACTTCTGAAGCTACTTAGCTCCTGAAAGAGTTACAACATCAAACACAGAGGAAAGCACACCTATCTGTGCACAATTTGATGCTGATTCACAGCAAACCATAACCAGTGAAATGCACCCTGAACAGATTTAGTGGTCAGCTCTGTGATGTGATCCAGGGAGGGATAATTCAAATGCTTGAATTAGGCAACAGCAAGTCAGAATGAGGGCTTGGGCAGGGACAGAAGGTAGAATTTGCCATCTAATAGGCATCTGAATTTGAATTTAGCTGCCTACATTTAACCTGTATTTTCTTTTTGGACCTACAGCACTGACTTGGGACTTGCTTTATCATTTAATCTTATATCAAATATCCCCTGCTCATACAATGGGTTTTTTTCGAGGTGATGAGCAAATTGCTGTTGTCATCTTTAAGTATGAAATGAAATAAAATGCTGTAATTTTGGTGCCACAATTTCAAGGCAAATGGAGCAATTGGTATGGGCTGGCTGAGGTTAGATGGGTGCTCCCATGATTTTTGTGAGACCTGCATAGATTTACTTCCTGTGAAGGGTATTGATGCCAATTGAACTTACTGCACAAGAAGACATAGTGCTTTCACAGAACAAGACAAACTCAGTCTGAATAAAATTTTCAAAGTATGGCCTTAAGTGCACTTTTAAAAAATACCTAACAAATTCACACCTTAGTTACAAAACTAACTTAATTAAACATGGTATCTAAAATCTTTCTGTATGAGTAAATATTCATCCTTCCAGAATAAGCTGGCCTTGAGTATGTGCTGTGAGAAATTTATGGTCTACAGGTGAAAAATTTGTCGTCTACAGGTGGGAAATTTATGATCTATAGGTGAGAAATTAAGGAGAGAAATTGAGATCAACTTGGTTTGAAAAAGGAAAGGTGAAAGAGGTCTGGATGCTGCAGCTGAAAACCAACAGAGGAATGCTACATTCTTGTTGGAACACTAAATACTGAGAATTTGGGGCTTTCTGTGCTGCCAGGCACTGACCCCCCAGAGAACACTGCATTGACCTGAGGCCGTGGAGAAGCTTCCAGAATGGAATGGCAGAACTGGGATTGTGGGTGTGGAGTTTGAATAGAAGTGTGTGATACCACAGGGTGGGAAACTCAGAGTTGGAGGGTTTAGAATGTAAGGATATACATAAGGAAAGATGGAGGTTTTAGGGCAGAGACTGGTCCTTCCCCTTCACCTTCTTCTTCTCCTCCTTCTCCTTCCTCCTCTCCCTGGGTTTGGGTGGTTTTGTATAATTGGATAAAAATGTCCTCACTGGGGACACGGGTGGTTGGTTATTGGGTTAAAAGTGAAAATCATTTAGGTGTCATTTCTAAATTGGACAGTTTTTCCTTTAAAGACCCTAGTTAGCCATTAGGTAGCTTCTTAGCAAAATGCTGTAGAACTCACAACTTGTAGGACTGTAATATGGATAAGAAATGATAAACATTTGAGCCTGAACACGAAATACCATTCCCAGCACTTCAATTCCCACCCTGACAGAGGCAGAAAGGAGAAGCCAAGAACCAGCAATGGATTAACAGCCAGAAGGTGATTTTTCTTAGAGTGGGTGACAGAATTGCTGCTGAGCAGAATTGCCCACTCCATCTCAGCCCTGTGGCTCTCCTCTGAGGGACACCAGCAGCGTGAGCTCTCGTGGGACAGTGCTCTGCCAAAAATTCCAGGGGAGGCAGGAAGGAAATGTGCATCTCAGGCTGGGAGCTGTGTTTGCAGTGAGCCAGAATTTGTGAGCATGGAAGGGTTTGGAGGTGCAGCCACCCTGCATTGTGGCACGGAGGCCACTGAGCCAAGTCCTTCCAAGGATGTGTTGGGGAATTTTTTTTTTTTCATGAATGGGACAGGGTTGCTTGGAGATGTTCCTTGAGCTTTTATTGCAGTACCAGCTTTATTACATGGTTGAGAGAATAAAAGGATGACAAAAACTCATGTACTGCCAGCAACAATCAAAGATTTCTTTGCTACAGAGCATTTAAAAAACTTTCTAGCCCATAACATATTGCTAAAGCTTACAGACAATTGTTCTAGCCAATCACTAAAAAGACATATATACTGACATCACACAATGCTTGCTTGTCTTCTTTCTATTAACAATACACAATACTTCATTATTAAGCTTAAAACCTTCTACTGTCTTACTAAACATATTTTTTCTGCAGTCATAAAACTCAAGCTGTTTAATGTCCTTACTATATTATTGTAACTTTTTGTACCTTCAGACTTTGCAGCTGCAGCTAGTTCTAAGTTCTCTGCTCTTTCTTTTTCTAAAGCCTACCTTCCCAGCTTTCTAAAAAACTTATCTTTACTATTTCCCACAAAAGGACTCATCTTTTGCTGAGCTGGGTATGTTAACGAGCAAAAAAGGAAAAAAAAATAAAAAAGAAAGAAAAAAAAATGGCTGTGTATGCCGTTGTGGAGGGAATTCTAGTTTGGAGAGAACTCTGTAATTAAAGTCCTTCCAGAACCTGGAGCATCTCATGTCTGTGCCTAGCTGGGTGGACATCCTTCCCCTGCAACAAGTGCCTGGAATTTCCAAGATGCACTTAAAGATCCTGCTTTATGTCAAAGAGCAGGCTTCAGACAGTGAGGTTTGAAGCTTTGCCAAATCTGGGTGCTGGCTTAGGTTCACCCAGGAGGGCGTGCTGGAAATTAATAGTGAGCAGCACGATGGATCTCAGTATCAGTCAGAGGGATTCTCCCACCCCTTCCTTCCCCCTGCTTTCTTCCTCTGAGCAGTTACTCCCTCTCAGGTCAGATGTTCACTTCAAATATATGTGGGCTTCTCTGCATCACCAATCTTAATCTTCCCCAGTCACTTTCCTGGCTCATTTCTCTTCTGTGCTGATTTCCCTTGAAAATATCAAGTCCTGTTCTGTCACAGGGCTGAAGTTCCCTTTTCCCTCCCTACCTTTCTGTCCCCCCAGGCACTTCACCAATGTTTTGTGTCCCAGTTGAACAGAACACTCCTTGCATGCAGCAGTTTAAAAAAAATGGTGTTTAATGTTTGCATGCATTGAGGCTTTTCACAGGCACCATTCACGACCTTTTCTGCAGTTCCTGGGACTGTGCTTTGCAATTATTCAGGATATTTTTCACACCAGGTCCAGTTTTCCCCCCATACTTTTACAGCTGAACTTAAAACATGCACTGATTGCCCTGTGCTGTTCATCTGCTTCGTGGAGATAACATGGAGCTTACAAAGGGTTCTTTTTGGCTACCCTGTATCAGTTAAAAAATTGTTATTTTAAAAAATTATTATTTTTGATTGCAAATTCCATAGCAGATATGTCAGCAAATCTTAATTTTTGATTAATAAATCTGCAGCTGCTTTTGTTAGTTTAATGGGAGAGGGTAGAAAAGGAATGAGTTAAATTTGGCAGGGTTAAATTTGGCCTCTGAGGTGGGTATCTGGTGAATGAAGCCATCATTTGTTACATTTTCCCTGGAGGAAAAGGCTCCACTCTCCCAAAATGACTTTATTAAGATGTGGTGGTTTTAGTTTGAAAACGGGGTGGAAATACTAATTTTGTGTAGTGGTTTTGGTTTGTTAATTTAAGATTTCTTTAATTTTGAGATTTCCCAACTAATGTGTTGATGAGTGTGGCGGGGTTTATTGTTGGTGAATTATTGATGTACTTACTTTTTGTTGTAAGATAGGAAGTTAGGATTAGGAGAAAGGTAAAGTAGGTTTAAAACTTTAAAAGGGTATAAAGAAAATTTTATTAACAGTAAGTAAAAGAAAAAAAGTAGTAAGAATCAAAACAAACCCTCCAGAACACTTCTCCACCCCCCACTACTTTTTCTTTCCTACTGACAATGTAAAGAAACAACCTAAAATTTTTAGGCAGTAACGCCTAAAATGTAAGTAATGCCTAAGTTTGTAAGTAATGCTTGACATCAGTGCAAAAAATAAGAAAGAAATTACAAAAATAAGAAAGAAATTACAAAAATAAGAAAAAAAGAAATGTGGGTTTAAGGCACCAAGTGCTGCTGGGGCAGAGCAACTGCTCAGGTGGAGTTCTCTTATTTCCTGGAGGATGTGAACCTGCATTTCCCTGGCCAATGTCTGCCCCAGAGAGCAAGGGAAGAGGAAGGAGAGGAGCCTGCTCAGATCTCCCATTGAAGTCTACTGCTTTGAATAAATAATTGAGCTTTCACACCTCTCAGGGAGCGTTCTCAGCACAGCTAACACAATCCCATCTCTGCTCTCACCAACTGCTTCAGTAATTTTTTAGGGAAAGAGAAGCATTGCAGTGTCAGAGCATTGATGAAAGCAGTTGCACCCATGCACAGATGTGCCTCCATTTTCCAGTTTTATTGAAAAAGCACAAAATTTTCCTGGTTCTCAGGTGTCTGGGTGAAACCTGTAGGTGCTGGTGTTTGTGCTGGTGGGTGTTTGGTTATTTTTCCAGCATGGGATGGTTATGAGAAGAAGGGCAGAGCTCCAGTTTGGGCACAGTGGTTTGTCCCCACAGTCACACAAGGAAGGTGACTTGGAAGAATCCTACAACTTCCAATATTATACAGAGTAGCTGGACTTCAATACAGCTGTGATTTAATAGAAATAAATACTTTTAATTTTGTTGTTGTTGTTGTTGTTTGAAACAACTTGAAAGCACAGAAATGGCTCAGTTTTAGTTTTTCTCTGTAGGTAAGTGACATCAGTTTAGCAATAGACTGAACAGATCCTATGGGAGAATGGCTGACCTTGATACATTAAAAAAAATCAAAATATAAAGCCTGTGTAATTAGACCAGAAAAGTGGAAGCCAAATGCTCTAGCGAGGGCAAATGGCATATATGAAAATATTAAACAGCTGCTGGCAACGTGGCTCTGAAATATCAGATAATGCCATTTCTGTTCTCAGATGAATTCCAAAGGCATTTCTTCTTGGAAGCTCGCTTAACACTGGCAAGAACCATCTGAATTTTTCATACACCTTGATGGGTTATAAATTAGCTGTGATCACTCTGGAGAAAGACCTGTGCCTCACAGGAGAAAAACTCAGTGAGAACATCTGCTCAGCTGTGCCGTGGTGGTCAAGGAAGCAAAGAACTCAGTGGGTTATGTCAGAGAAAATGTGTAGAACAAAGCTGAAACTCCAGCATTGCTGCTGTGCATTATCTTTATTCCTGTGCTTAATGCTCCAGGAATTCCAGAATGTCAGGGAAAGTGCTACAAGTGTGCCAGCTTGGTGCCTGACTACCCTTTGTTTGGTTTTAAGGTGAGAAATGACAGCTCGTTTTATTTTTATTTATAGCCTTGTTTTCATTACATAAAAATAGTGCTTAAAGCTTGAACGAGTATTAACTCTCGTAGCCCTATCATAAATAAAAGTGAGAGAAAATCTTTATATTAAGGTCATCCTGTCTTAAATAAAGATTCAAGTACAAAGCACATCATTTGAGATGTCAGAGGATTCTTCACATGGAGAGAGCTTGAAACAATGGAAAAAGTTTGAATTATTGAGTGTGTAGAGGAATTGTGGCCATAGTAGGAGGAAAAAAACCCAGAAGATGGAGCAACAGAGGAAGCTGAGACCTTCCCCTTCCTCACAGGAGAACTGAGGGATGCTCAGTGAAATGAAAAGATGGCAAAGGGCTTTCAGGAAGGCTGAGGCTGTTAATGCCACTACCCTGGTCTGCACTTTGCAACTGCTCCCCGAGTTTCTGGTGTCCTCAGGAGATCTCAGTGTCCAAAATGGCATCTGCTCATGAGCCACTCTCCTTTTATTAATTATTAATTTTTTAAAATATATAAGAGGAAAAAAGAAAAAACCACAAAGAAAAATACATTAATGCAAACTGAAACAGCTGGCATTTGTCTAAAATCAAAATTTTGGTAAATGGTAAATGTCTTGGTAAATGTCTCCATTTCCTCTGGAGCAGAGAAATCAGGATGATCTGAAGTTTGACTGATGACATTGTGGGCTAAAGCTCTCTGCTGTCTCCCATTTCCTGTTAACTCTCCACGCCCTGTTTAGATTTTCATGAAACACAGATCCCCTCCTGATGTTTTCTTACAGTGGTGTCCCAAAAAATACAGGGGACATTCAGCTTAGCAAGGCTCTTGCCACTATTAAAAAATGGTGTCAGATTTAGAGACAATGAGGAACATTTATTCTGCCTTTCAGAATATTTGTGAGGGCTGTCCATCCTCAGCCATCACAAATCTGTCTTTTGGTATTTTGGTGTGTGGTGCATGATGTTTTCCATTAATAAGCCCTTGTTTTGGGGCTATTTCTTAGTATATGCTTAAGTTTCTGACCTTACTTTTAGCATGTTACCTGGATTTTTGGCATGGTAGTAGAGGGACTGATTTGAGCAAAGAACCTTCTGCTGCTCAAGCCTTCCACATCCCTCTTCAAGATGTTATTTCTAGACACAGTTCATTCTTTGGAAAATTCATAGGATAAAATCATGCAATCTCTTAGGCTGGGAAAGACCTTTAAGCTCATCCAGTCCTGCCCATGTTATTAAGAATTGGTCATTGAAAGGCAGTAAATATTTCAGTCTGGGGCCTGTGTCAGCAAGGTGGGAAGAATAATTCTTCTCAGAGAACAGATGTGGCATAACTGTTTCCCTACATATTGAGGACAAAAGATAAATTTGTAAATCATTGTTATTCAGCAGAGAGACAGAATTTGAACTGTTCCCTTCTGTATAATTCAGGAGCATCCCATTATGGTGGGGATGGCTGCCTAAAACCAGATGAATTTTTCACCTGCCACGGGAGAACTTTGTTCTTCCCCTGGAATCTGTGCATCTTTGCTCTCCCAGGAGATATTGGCAAGAATGAGAGATGGAAGCTGCACATCCCATGGGAACTGAGTCCTCCTCCTCAGCAGGCTGTGGCTTTGGAGTTGCTTTATTGCAGGAGGTGATGCTTTAGGATTTTGGCTTTTATAATTTCTATGTATTTGTGCTCCTGCAGTTCCTCAGTGCAAACTCCAAACTCCACATTCAGTGTCAGCTGCTGCTGTCCCATTCTGGGCAGGCACAGCAATTCCTCTCCAGGCCTGGCAGCCAAGGACACCTCACTGCCCCAGGGCCAGAAATGCAAACAAAAGGGAGCTGGGGGCAAACTGGGGCTAAATGACTTCATTAGCTGAAGCTGGAATTGGGAGATTAACCCCAAATATGCAAATGGACCGAAATTATAAAAGTGTGCCAACCTGTGACCCAGGGTCCATTTTTGGGTGAAGCCCCTGGATGGGCTTGGTCTGCCCAAAATGCACCTGAAGGCCTTCAGTAAATAGAACAGCTTTTGTTCTCTTACCTTGGTCTGGCCTCTGATTTTAGGCAGTCCCAATAAGGCATCACTGAAATCAAAAGGCCAGATATCCATCCAGTGCTGTTCACATTCCTGGGACACCTCATCTCACACAATTCCTCAATTTACACCCATTTTGGCGGGGTGGAGGGGCAGGGCAGGTTTCTTTCTGACCTGTTGGTTTTGGTGACTTGTTGAGGAGTTACTGTGCCTTCTTTCTGGAAGAGTTTGGCCTAATGCTCAGCTGGAATTGCCCCACGGTGTCAGCTTCCCCAGGGAAAAGGGATGCGAGGCTGACTGGAGGCTCCCCAGTTTTTGCTGTGTGCCTTGGCAATGTACTTGGTGCTCACAGAGCATCTTCTGCTGCCAGTGCTGTCACAAACCAAAGAGATCCCAACGGAGATAACAGATAAAAAAGACCTGGGGGCAGAGAGGAGGTCAGCAAGGGACAAGAACGCAGCCACTTTTACAGAAACAAATGGAGAAGGCTGGAGGCAAAAACGTCCCTTTGATGTTTCAAAATGACCAAAGAAATCAGCCACCAACCCCGAGACAAGTTTGTTATTGACTTTTTTTGTGTTTTAAGCAAGCAGTTTTGCACCCTCGACAAAGGAAGGGTGGAGTTAGAATTTATAAATGATTGTACATGGTAAGCAATTGTATCAATAGTGAGAAGGGGCTTGAAATCTGAAGATCAGAGGCTCTCCTAGGCAGATAAGGTAGTGCTGACACATGTGGTATCATTCTAACTGCTGCTATTTGTTGCCACAAATCCAATTATCTTGAATTTGTCATGTCAGGATGATGTTAAAAGTACTGCCAGACCCCAAGTCAGAACAGATTTACAGCATCGAAAAATTCATGTTTAGAAAAGTCAGTCAAGCGACCTAAAATGAAGTAACTACTTCATATACATATGAAGGCTGATTTTCTGTGATTAAAAAAAATAGTAAAAAGTGGAGTTCTTTCCAGTTTATAACAGGGACGTTGCAAATGAGTAGAGTTGAAGTGTCAGAGTGGAGGAAACCTATTGAGATTAGAGACAAAAAAGGGAAAGGAAGAGAAAAGCCACGTATGTAGCTGAGCTGTGCCAAACTACCATGCACTAGAGAATGTATGACATTAATATCACCTCACTTGGGGTGAAAGTTAAAGCTTGCTCTTGATCCATGAATTATGAAAAAAAGGTGAAAGATTGTAAGAGTGGATTTTTACAGGAAAAAAAAAAGTGAGGAAACCCAAGTAACAACTGTCAGTAGTCCTGGTTCAGCTGTTCTGAAGGCAGACATTAATACAATTATTCCAGGGTTATCTGGAGCAGTACTCAGGCAGGTTTGCTTAGCAAAAGTTGAGGAATAACTCCCAAACTAATGCAAAACACAGTAAATTAAAGATAAAAATTGTTCAGTATTTATTCAGATCTGTCTTCTCCATTTAATGGCTTTAGTGGATATGTTTGTACAGTTCCTGTACATCTGTTTCTAAGAAGACTAACGCCCTTCCATCCCCAAATCACTGTTCCCCTAATTAAGAAATATTTTATTTATTATTAATCTCTGTTTCTGGGGGAGAAATAAACATGCTGCGCTCTCATTTGTTCTGTAGCTGAGTTATTGATGCTGTGATTAAGATGTTAATTGATTTGGTGTGACAGCAGGCACAGAAAGCAGAGGTACTCAATCACAGAGTCACAGAGCCATGGAACATTACGGGGCTGGAGGGGACCTCAAGGAACATCCAGTCTCAATTCCCTCTGCCATCAGCAGGGATGTTTCCCACAAGACCAGGCTGCTCAGGGTTTGGGTGAGCATGGAGCTGGGGTGGCTGGAGGCAACACCAGGCTGGAGACAACCTCCCCAGGACAGTGGGACAGGATGGATTTCATCCAAGGGAGCTGGGACCTGGACAGTTCCTGCGCAGGGTGAGACATCCGTCACCTCTGGGACAGCCAGGGATGACCCTGGTGGCCAAACCAAGGGGAAGGTTGCAGCCCTGTCCCAAAAATCCAAAAGGTCACCTGGAGGGGAAGCTCCAGGCTGGCCAGCCCTGCTGGGAAAGCCAGGAGCTCATTCCTGGTGTGGGATGGAGAAGCCCGGGGCTGTCAGCAGGGGCTGAACCGCACCTGAGGCACCTGGAGCGTGGGGAGAGTCAGAAGAGTTAAAGCGCTAAAACTGACCATGTGTGATGAAGTGATGCAGATTCCCTGAAATAAAAACCAAATTTGCCTCTGAGAAGTCCTTTCTCCCCTTTTTTCCTCACTCTGCTGGTATAACTGGGGTATTTAATACACTGGACTTGACGTGATTTTTCCTGGGAGAAGATATTGCAGTTTGTTTACAGGTCATCTACCAATAATTGCAAATGAAAGCAGAGATGAAAAAAAGCCTTCTCTGGGTTGTTCTCCAGAGAAAGTGTAGGAGGAAGCTCAATCCTTATTTGTACTTTGAAACACTTAATTAAAAAATAAAATCACAGCAAAACTGTCTTTTGTATTTGATAATTTGTTCTCTCAGCAGGATCTCAATGCTCCAACTTGATGGCAAATGACCCTCTGTCACTACAAATATCACATTTTTCTTATTTCCAGGCCAGTTCCTATAAGAATGGAGGGAAATCCTAATTTCTTGCATGTATTGCACTATCCATGTGCACCTTCAAGTACTTTGTTGTGGACTTCCACAGAGTGTTGAATTCTATTTTCTGATTTAAATGGTGCTTTCTGTTTTCCAGAGGTTTCTACCTTGTGTTCAGGGTGCCACATTTAAGAGACAGGTGACAGAGGCATAATCTGGAGTCTGATCTGCCTGAGAGGAATAGACTTGGTGGACTTAGGTGCACCAGGACCAAAAGTTTAAATCCTAATCTCTACTGAAGATGTAAAATTTAATAAATTTGATGGTGTTTGCAGGATCTCATTACCTCTCCATTTTACACTGGAATAGTTTCATTGTGCATAACTTCATCTCTGAGAAATTTGTGGGGCTCTGCATTTTCTCTTGTCTTTCCTCTTGTTTCTGCTTTGAAGATGTGTGCAGATCTCAGTATCTGAGATACCGAAGGCAAACCCAGTTTATTAAAATGCCAGTAAAAGCTGATTAAAATGCCTGTAGGTTGCAGAAAGCACCATAAATGGGGCAATCTCTTGGATGCCCTAGCACTGAAAACTCTTGGATGGGCTATTCATCTGTCAAAACCAAAACCTTGCAAATAGATCCTCATTTGGCAAATCACCCAGAGCTGGTACCAGCTCCTGAGTGGGAGCACGGATGTCGTATTTCACCCTGACCTAAACACCTGTCAGGCTGCACTGAGCTGGCCTCTCAGGCACCAACAAATCATGACCTGGCTGGGACATTTTAATGTACTTTTTTATCTTTTTTATAGCTGTAAAACAGATAATGACTTCAGTATATAACACATAAGGGTTAGCTTGAGTTTTTTTTTGTTGGTTTTTTTTTTTTGGTTGGTTTTTGTTGGTTTTTTTTTTAAATCCAGTTGGCAGACTGCCATCTTACCCTTTCCCCTTTGGCTCTGTGATTCTGCACTGGAAGCACTCTGCTTTCAGAACAGATACCCTGTTAAAAAGTGAGTGGGCATCTCGCTGATCACAGCACGAAGGGTCACTGTAACGAGGAGACTGAGATTCATCTCGCATCATTGTTTGCAAAAATCTAATTTGACAGTCGCAGCACATAATGAGGAAACTGAGAGGAGCATTTTGAGGCTGACATCAAGACAGTCTTTCATTTCTAAGACAGGGAAGTCCACTGGCTCCACCGAGGGTTGGGATCTGTGAGGTTAATTTCAAGTCCTCTCTCTAAAACAGGCTGCACACCTGAGCTTAGGCAGTTCACTTAGGTCAGGATTTTCTGAGGGCACAACACAACTGAAGACACTGCAAGCTGAGCTTCAGCATAACTCTGGGGATTTGGATGCAAAGGCCCCAAAATCTCAAGCCAACTGTTTTCATTGAAGTGACAAAGAGAAGGGGGATTGAATTAGGGTTGAATTATGTCTGAATTTGGTTGAATTATGTCCTGATAAATTCTCTGCTTGAGAAGCATCCTTCCCTAGGAGCTTCAGCAAGGCAGGAGACATTAAGGCCAGGTCTTGTGCCACCTTTCCCACAGCCACAGTGTCTCCAGCAGTCTGTCACCACCTTGGGAAGCCCCCAGGGTGGGAGGCAGGAAGGCTGGGCACCAGGCTGCCAGCACCCCAGCTCCTGCAAGCACCAGGGGCAGTGGTCTGAGCTGAAAGGCAGCTCCTGCCAAGGGTGGCAGCCCCAGCTGGGGTGCCCAGAGGGATTTCTGGCAGCACAGCTGTTTTCACAGCAGGCTGGTCCCAGGTTGTGCAGCTGTGCCATATCAGAGCTGTTTGATCCCAGGGAAGGGTGTGGGACAAGGGTTTGCTCTCAGACCCTTAATTAAAACACAGGTCTTCATCTTCCTCCACCTCTAACCCCTGAGTGGAAGATGCTGCACCTGGGTCAGGGCAATGTCCAGAAAAGGGGAAGAAATAATTAAGAACAGTCCCACAAAGAAGAACCTCTGTGGACACTGGTGAATGAAAAATCTGGCATGACTCATTTTGCCCAGCTGCAATGGACACAGAACTTCTGTGACCCTGAATCACAGGCTCCGTGGTGCTTCCTCTGCCAGGCATGAGCAGATTAATTCACAATAGAATTGCATTAATGGCTGGGGTATCTCCACAGCAATTCAGAGACATTAGAGTTGAAAAAGACCAATTTGTGCATTTTTGTCCTCCTTCTCTATAAAGGCAGGGTTAAACCCTTTGCTCATCCACTCCAGTTTTGTCTCTCCAGCTCTATTTGTCTCAGCCCATAGGTTTTTCATCATACCCGAGGGAGTGCTCCATGGCATGATGCATTTCACTTCTAGGAGCTTATCCAGACACTTGGCTTAGATTATTCCTTGCTTAATTTTCATCTCATTAGTTTTGGTTATTCTCCTTTGTGGTACCTGAGATATATCTTTTCTCTGCTTAGTTTTTCATATCCTTCAGCTATTTGTTAATGGTTATCTCACTGCCTTTAAAGCATTCCACAGCCAGACCATGTTTATTTAGATCTTTTCATCTTCCTTCATAAGTCGGTGCCTCCAGCCCACTTTAATCATATCAGTGGCTTTGCACTGACCTCTCTCAAATTTACAACTCTTCTCAATAATGAGAGTCTCAGGGCTAAACACAATTTTCTGAGAACAGCCATACAGTGCAGGGAAATGATTTTACCTGTGATTTCAAGTGTGATATATTTGCAGCTGCAAACTGTATTTTCCCCCTGCAGTTTTGCATTGAAAGGTCTGTTTGCTGTCAAGATTACCTAATTTTCTATAAGATGTCCACTTTTTTTTTTCTCCTCCTTCAGATCCATACACATCATGAATGAAAAAAATGTTTCAGAGGAACGTGGAGATCAAGGGCACAGGGAAATATATGGAGGGTTTTTTGTATTTTTACTCGAGAAGTCAGAAAAGTGGGCATAGTTGCTGTACCTAAGCATCGGACTCAATGAATTTTCACTGCATACAGGAGAGCTGAGGAGGTCTAATTTCTGCATTCCTGGCAGTTTTTGGGTTTTAGAATTTTCACCCAAACTGGTGATCTGCATCAAAGTCCTTGTCCATGCCAGTGGAAATGGAGGAACTTAGTGACTCTTGCAAGCCACCCTTATGGAAGGCTCCCACAGTGACAATCAGCAGCTTCAATTCAATGTGACGAAGGAAAAAAACCAGCAGAGGGTAGCAAACAATAAAATGATCAGCCACAGAAGGCTCATTTTAAGATTCTTTTCTTAGGGGTATATCCTGAGCACAAACTGAGAGGAGTTTTGTTATGTAGGAAAATCTTTGCTGCTGCTGAGAACGTCAGCAGTGCATATTTTTTATTTAGAAAGACACCCACACCAGCAGGAGGGTGAATGGAGATCTGGTTTGTCACTTAATGAGTGATTTGTTGTTATTGTGAGCTCAACTTTTCTATTATTTCTGCCTTTCCTCATGGTGCAGATTTGTTGTCAAGGTTCTCTCAAGTTCCAGGATAAACTAGAAGGGACTTGTAATGGGAAAAAATCCTGACTATGGCAAAAGGGGTAAGTGGAGAACAAATCATGCTCTGCAAAACTTCAGGCAGGATTATGAGGAAGAAATATTGTACTTCTTTAAGATTCAAGTTAAAACCCACATTCATTGCTAACATGGCTCAGCGAGCATGCCTGTTATTTTTAGCTCATTTTTTCTACAGATTAACAACTGCAATGATCACACTGTATAACTTGTCATAAGAAGTACATGTTTCTCTTGAATACAGAATAGTGACATAAAATGTAGATGACAGAACACGTAAACTATGGGCATTCTCACAATGTGATAAAATTCTGGGGTGAAATATTAGATATTCAGTACTTTATCCAGATTGTCTGAATATTTATCTTGAGTTTGTCTCCATTTTGCTGCGTACTCCAGTGGAATTCATGTGATGAACTAAACGGTAACAAATCTGGGGAGCCACCCCAGATTTTATTTATATTTAGTGTAAAAAAAGGATATGACTGAAAGGAAAAGGGGACTGGATGTTTACTAGGTGAGTACGAGCAGCACAGACTGTCCTTTGATCTAATTTTCATCTCTATTTCTAACAACATGGAGCAACTGGGTGTGACAAAAAAAGGCCTTTAGAAATGCCACATAAACTTGAACATTATAAATAGAAAGAGTAACTCATATATTTTGGGTTCTCACTTCTGTTTGACTAATGATTCCTATGAATAATCAGTATTCAGTCTAGTGGTTTTTCTGTGGCTCAGTTTTTAGACTAAAAGAGTGTATCCTTTCTCTGTTTAAATATATGTATGTTTATCCACAATGATTTAGCCATGGCCAGAACTCTAATGTGGAAAATACTATCATAAAACATTAAGCTTTTCTTTTAATGAGCCTGGTTTTCTTGGAGGAAGTCCTCATTTTGTATGTGATTCCACTGCAATTAATAAAGATTCAGATTCTAACCAGGATATAAATGGATGTCTGATTACTCATGTATTCAGAGCAGTTATTTCTAATTTAAAATACAGAACCTAATCATGCCACTTTCTTCATTTTGGGAGCCCTTGCTCTTATGTTTTGCCATTCATCACTTTCTTTCAACCTCCTGCAGATGCACAGAGATAAAGAGATGGTGAATTTTTCTTTTATGTTTCCTTAATGCATTTTGATGGGTACGGAGTAAAAAATTGTCATCCACATCAGTGTATATAATAGCAAAAAGATATTTTCAACCTCTTCTAGTTTAAAGAAAAAAAAAATCCCTGAAAATCATAAATGAGTAAAACTTTTGAGAACAGATATTTAATTGAGACAAAGCCTAAGTACCCAGGACTTTGATAGATGAAAAATGGAAGTCACTTTGCAGAGTTAAAGAGTCAAGGAGTAACCACACACAATTCAGGTAGATAAGTTGGTTGGGCACTAAGTTACAACCTTTGATCTCCTGTGATCTTCACCTGCCTCTCCTGGGGAGTTGCAGCCTCAGCATCACTTTAAGGCTGTGACCTCTCCTGTAAAAGGTCTCCAGGCTTCTGAAGTTTTATCTCAGTGCCCACTGGAAGCCCTTTAAAGGCCACTGAACAGCATGCAGCACTTGTAGACACTCTTATGTGCTGGTTGTTGATGTTTTTAGGGATTCCAATAATTTTGAATAAAGGTCCTCCAGAAATTGCCAAAGTCAGAGGAAGATCCCGAAGGCTTTTAATCAAAGCGTTATTGCATTGACAGAACTCTACAGATTTTATGCCAGACAGAAAGTTTATCTGTATTTAACAATTATTGTGAAAAATATCCTTATGTGATGGTTTTTCTCACGCTTTTCTCTTTTGGTCTAATTCTTGAACAGCCAAGTGTCAGCTCTGATTGCAGGTGACACAACGTCCTTGATGGCCACAAGGCCACTGTTGCATCCTGCCAGCTGTGGGCAGCATCAGTTCAGCCTCACAGGGTCCCACAGACACAGCAGAATCCCAGATTTTTGTTGTCATTTCAGCTCAGCTCAGCCTGGAAGGAAGTGACACCAAAGCCCATGGGATCCAATGCATCACCAGCACTGCAGAATTACCACCCGAGACAACCACACGGGGCTCTCCTTTCAGACAGCCCCAGAACAAAAGGTTTAATAAATAAAGGTGGTTATGATTATTGTAGGCTAAGTCATACCAGCTTTTCACACACAGGTATCCTGAAAAAAATCAGTGGGATACACACACAGGAGCAAGGACACACTTGTTATAAGAGAGATTAGTTTGGCTGCGTGTGTTTATGAGACACCAATCAAAGAGAATTGAGCTCTACAGTCTTTCCAGGTACAAGCCTTCCTCTGAATTCAACAGGACTTGTCTCGTGCATAAGAGCAGCAAGATGTGGCTGTGATCCTCACAGTCTTCTGCCTAAAGTGAAGCTGTCATAATCAGGTACTAAACAGGATCACTGAGAGGCAAACCCGAGTCTGCTGCCAGCCCATTACAAGTCAGTGTCTGATTGTTTCAGAAAGCACAAGCTCAACTGACAGAATTGCTTTGTGCTCAGATAATAAAACTGATGTCATTCCGTGACATTTCTCTGGATTTATAGGAGCTCTGTGGGCAACTTAACAAAATTCAACCTGTTATTTTTAGAGAACATACAAATTGAGTCTCGGGACAAGTCTATATTGTTCCTGTTTAGAAATCACTTCTTCTCTGAATGAAGCACCTTATCTACTAGTTAAATCTATTTTCAGTGTCTGCTGCGGCTTTGCTGGAGTAACAGGCTTTCTACTGACACTACAAAAAACCTATTTGTGCACTTAATTGTTCCTTTGCTGAAGAATAATGTTTCATGAGTGCTTTCCATGCACCTTTCAGTGCAGTTGTTTTGGCTTCCTTCTGCTTCTCCCCTTCTTTTCTGACTTACTCTTTCTCAGTGACACTTTATATATTCATAAAAGTACAAAAAGTGTGAATTGTCACTGTCATTGTTTTGTTCTTCTCTCTTTCAAAAACTGTGATCTTAGTTTAGCAGCTAACTAATCACAACAATAATTATCTTAGCAGTGTTCACAATATGAGGAATGACTGGTAAAGATGTGTGTGTCCATCGAAATACCTGTATTATCCATTTCCTAAAGGCCTATAATGGCATATAAATCCATGGCTTTTTGCAGGAGGAATGCAAGGAATGGCACTCACACTGCAGTAATTATTTTCAGCTGTCAAGAACAAACACTCAAATTTCCAAACTCCACAGGGTTTCAACACTGGGCTCATCCAGAATGAGATGCACTAAGTGAAATTACCACAGTTGTGGTGCTCTTGGTCCCTCCATCAGCAACAGGAGTTCCACCATGCTGCCCCTGAATCCCTGACACTTTTCAGCAGCTGAATGTCCGGGCTCCCAGGGTGAGAAGGGACCTGTGGCACAAACCCTGCGCCATCCAGGGCAGGACAACTCCCACCCAGGGGCAGGGAGCAGAGAGCAGAGAGAGGAGTGGCATGGGGCCCAGAAATTCACTACAAGCTTAAATCCACTGTGCCCAGCCCCAGGACAGGGGTGGGAAGAGCAGTCTCCTGTAGCCCAAGAAGCTGAGGTCTGGTTGCTGCACCAGTCTCTGCCTGGCACTTGGAGGAAAAATACTGGATTCAGTGCTGCCCTGCAGCTTTTAATCCTCACTTGTTGTGGCAGCATAGTAAATCTGCACTGTACCACATCCTATCTGCACCAAATTAGGCAAATACTGGTGCCAATACACCTCCAAGCTTAGAGAAAACAAAATTGAGGCGCTGAAGGGAATGTTGCCCTGAGATATCAGGGAGGCAAATAATAATTACACGCTGAATTCAAGTGACATTTCAGTGCTGTTATGAACAGAAGTGCAAGTGCATTAGGAATTCCTGGATGTGCTCCTTCTTTACCTCCTCATCTCCAGTAATCACTTTTTCCTGTACATGTGTACTCTCTCACACACGCTGTTTTCAGAGAAAATTTTCAGAAAGTCCAAACATGAAACTTGAGTCATCCTTCAGTTTTTGGGCTGAATTTGAACTTTTTACCTAGCAGTCAAAAAAACTGCCCGAACATACTGTCGCCTTGTTTCATCCGTCAGGTTCCACAAAGGGACCATTTTTGTTAGAGGAGCATGAGCACACTGCGGTGGGATTAATCATAAACCTGGGCCTGCGAGTGTCTGTGCGTGTGAATGATGCTTTCTGTGAGTTGAGCTGTGCCCAAGAACAAAGTTGAGGCCCGAGCCTCAGAAAGCAGCCTCTGTGCTCTCCTTTAAATGCCCTAATTCATCCCTGGGCAAAGGGGACCAGAACATACCAGGCAGGTCCCCTGAGGTACCCGGTGCCGTTTGTGTCGTGACAAACGCACAAGGCGAGAGCTTGTGTCAGGTGTACTGTGCACTCCATTGACAGCTTGGGAAAACTCTTCCAACATTTCCTGCTTTCCTGTGGGGATGAAAAATATTTCACCTCCAAATGGCGTGTAGCTGGGTGTGTGAATGTGTCGAGGAGAGGAAGAATGAGGGAAAAGCTCAGCAAACTCCCGTCCTTTCGCCTCAGTTCAAATCTGAGCACGAGCTGGCATTTCAAGAGGAAATGTGGCAAAAATTATCATGCCTTGACAGTGTTTCTGAGTTTCCAGTCCATGGGGAAAGGGCCATGGGGAAAGGTGTGCTGTGGAGTAAAACTTCCTACCCTCTGATTCAGCCCTGCCTGCTTTAAGGAGACACTCAGCCACTGAAAGGCAGCCCCAGGAAAATCAGTTGCAATGGGCTTGGCTAGGCCTAAATAAAATATAGTGCTGCACACAGTGTAAAATATTAGCAGTATTACTATCAGTATTATTACTATTACAAATACTACTATTTCTGGCTATACTCTAAAATGAGTCTAACTCCGGCCTTTTAGACACAATGAAATACTACCGATTTATGGCTTGCTGGAACAAATCAGCAGGCTTTCAAAGCAGTTTTTCTGAATATTAAAATTTAGAAAACATAAGAAAGTAGCACAGCCCCAGGGACATCTTTTGACACGTTGTTGCTGGAAGGTTCCCTAGTGTGTCACCACTTGTTTCTCTTCTTACACGGAACAATTAAGCCAGCAGATTTGAATCTGAATTTAAACCTTATAATTCAGACCAAGTTACATAAAAGAAAAAGTTTCATCTCACCTCTTGTCTGAGGGGGCTCTTTGTGCCTTTGCTGGCATGGGTTGAGCCTTGCTTGTGCTGAATTGTGTGAGGAAAAAGCATCCTCCTTCACTAAACTCAGCTGTCAAATGTGAATGTTCTCTCTTGACAGCTCGGGTGTGTTGCCTGCTCTGGGAAGGTAAATGCAAAGTTGCTCCCCTGGTCCACCTAAGGCAGAAAACAGCCAGCCTCTGGCATTCCTTTTCAAGTAAAACTCTTGCTCCAGATGAAAAAAGAGAGATTTGTGTGCTTGTGACAGTTTCTTTAGTGCAGAAAGTATCGACTTCTATCACCTTTGTGGGTTGTTTCCCAGCACCTCAGGTTTCATTATGCTCCAGAAGGTAATGATTATGCGACACTGTTCAGTGAACTTGGCTTCCCTGAGTTCAGTAATACAATCCCAAACATTACGAATTAATTTGATAGTTGATTAAAGCTGATGAGAATAAATTCATTTAAACTGCATATAGAGGTCATCTACTTTTCCAGATAGAGTGTGATGTGATTTTTGCAGCAGTTAATGGACATTTGTCATTGTGATTGAGTCTTCTGCAAGAAGATGAGAATAATGGCCTAGAATAACACTCATTCTTGTTGATACTTGAATAGTCAGTCTCTTATTTCAGTTAATGTCACAAGGAAATTAATTGGTAACAATCACATTTCTGGATTAACTTTTGGAGTATGAGTTTGGCTTTTTTTTTCTTTTTTTTAAATCGAGGTACTTTTCCCACCATGGCTTGAGCTCCCTCTTTTTTTTTTTGAAAAATATGACCTTCATTATCAAAGTGCTTGAAGAATGATGAATTAATTCTCATTCCATACTCCAAGGCTGACCAAATGTCCTTGAAGTTCAGGGGCTTTAGGAATATGCAGCAAAATTAAATTAAGGCAGAACACCACCCTGCTTTTAATGTGTGTTTATTCAGATTTTATATAATAAACTGTGCTCCTCAGGAACTCAGCTATACATTCCTAGTGAACAAAATTCCCCCAACACCAAATAAATGCATGCTTCAGTCATCACAGTTATAAAAGGCCTCTTCATAGCAGTCAGAAAACTCACACAGTCCCCACTGAAGGCAAGAAAAGTCAATTCACTCCAGGCTTGCACCTACCCCACCCCAGTGAGAGGAAAAATAGAGGAAGCTAGCTTTTTACCTAAAGGATTAAGGCATCAGAGCTCTCTGACTGTAGTAGGAGACAGCCTGTAGGTATTTTAAATTTACTTTGAACCATCTCCACTGCTATGAATTACAGCTGTGGAGTGTGAGACAAGAGGCAGTCCTTTAGCTTGCCACATCGGAAACCATGTTTTAGAGGTTAAAATTCAACACCACAGGATGCATCTGCCAGGACTTATCCCGAAACAGTGGAGACATGGCTAAAATACTGGACATTTTGCTCTACTTTTACTCCTTCTAGATTTAGAATGTGTAATTTTAAGTCTATAAAGGGCTGAAAAAGGAGCTCAAGGAGATATACTGTCAGTTTCCATGCACTAAGATTAGCTGAAGTTATTTAAATCTCCCAAGACAGGTATTTCCCTGTGACAGCGCAGTGGTTCCTTCTCTGAGATGTGTCTAACTCTTATTTAATGCAGGATACAACAGCCAGCATCCCATCTGAGAGTTTACTAATCACTTGAGAGCACAGTTATTGGGTTTTACATCCTCAGCAAAAGAATGCAGTGTTAGTACAAAACATAATTTTAAAGCATAGTTTTAAGTTCGTGGTCTGCCTATAACCCCAGGGACCTTTTCTCCCACTTGACTCATGGTAGTTGCTTTGCCCTCATTTGGTATTTGTGAATTTGGGGTCCTCTGCCAAACTGAATTCCTTCCTGGATTTTTAAAAAACTTCTTATTTCATATAGTTTTGAATTCTGACTTGGTCTTTCAAAGCACTTTCACCCGTTAACTGTAACATGGTCCAGCTTTAGGCATATATTAAAAAAAAAAAAGTAAATCACAGGGGAGAGGGGAAAATTCCCCATGACAATCAGGCTCACATTCACACTCAAGAGGAAAGTTTTGAGCAGGTCAGCTGGGTGATTGATTTTATTATTCCTTGGTGATTGACAAAGTAGGAAGCAGAGGCAGAACACGGGTGGAAGCACATGAACCTGTGAAAGGAGATGAGACTCCCACACAGATATAGAAGGAAAAAAAGTTTCAGACCACAAGCAGAGTAGCCAACATAATATCCCCATGAAAAAACTGTTGACACAGGTTTTGAGCAAATTTAAATCTAGGAATAATCTAGGGGGTGACACACAATACATCCTTTATAAATAAGTGCTAGTGGGATTCACTACTCAGTGCTACATTTTTAACCCTCCCTGTAGGAGACAAAACTTTAAAATCCTAACTCTTTGGTTCAAAGAGGCATTACAGGCCATGAATTTCTTTTGTGAGTAGGGTAAGGTTATGGCAGTGATTGCAGTGAGTGGAAATTCATTACAGGCTGCTGCAGGAAGGTCCTTTGGTACAAGTCACAGACAACCAATTAAATCAAAGTTCATCAGCCAAAGGTTACATCATAAAAGCTCTCTGATCTTCACATACTGCATGAATTCAGCTGGAGTGGATTTCCCTAGGCTTTCTGGTATTTTTTATCATCTGAATTGTATTTTTGCCCTGAAAGTATTACAAGTTATTTAGTTTTCCTTGCATCATGGTCCATTTTTACAGCCACTGGCACTGTGGCAGGTATTGCCACCTGCTGCAAACAGCAGTGTATTTTAGTCATGAATATTTGGTTGCATATGGTGCCAGAATAGGCAGAAGGGAGATCAGGGAACTTCCTCATAGCAGGAATAGAATACGAACTCTAAACAGTAGGGAACTGGACACATCCATTTTTAGGAGCTCAGGATATAAGAGTGACCCACTCCTCCATCCTTGCAAAGGTCTTTAGGGTTACATCACTGTAAGCCTTTGTGATGATAATAGAATCGTGTGGGAGCAGTCATAACTCCAGATGTTTGGGAATTTGTCTTTGAATCTTATCCTGGCAGCTTTTGTTGCCTCTTTATTCTCAGGCCTTTCTCATCACTGGTGGATTATCCTTTCAAATTCTGTGGCTTCCATGGAAGGCTCAGCTGTAGGAAATGCCAGTCTCTGCCTTTCTGAATTTTCCGTGAAGAGGCTCTGACAAAAATAGAAGAATGTGTTGCTGGTTCTAAAACAACAGAGACAATTATTAGTCTTACCTTTCTGTCTCCCTGGCTCCACAGCCTCACCTGTCTTGTGAGAGTAGCTGCTCCTGCAAACAGCCCCAGGGCTCTTGAATAATCTCAGTTCCCAACCCAAATCTTCCTGCTCTTTTATTAAAGGTGGTTACTGGCGCTGGTGCACTCAGTCTCCAGCTGTTTCCTCCACACTGGAATTAAATGACAAAAATATTTATTCTTTCTTAATAAGAGTTCTGCTTCCTCATTCCTTAGGCTCTGCATCAGTAATATGTGAATAAACCTTAACTACTTATTTTTTTGTTTTTCAGGTTTCTAGTTTCTGCACCTCTCCAGGTTCTTGTATCGCATGTGGTGAGTAGAACATAGACTTATCAGTCACCAAATTTTATTGTGGGATGCATAGGAAGAAGGGCTATTTTTTTAGATCAGGAAGATTCCATAAACCAGATTTGCTCAGGTTCAGGAGCAGATGTACAGGTACAGCAGAGTGGACTCAAAAGGTGCAGATAGGAGACAAAGAGGCACACAAAAAGACTAATGCAGAATTATTATTATTGCCATGGCCTTATGGCCACTCAATTAGATCCTTTCCTTCTGCCCTGCTGCATAAGAGCTTTCAATTAACGTTACTACTACACACCTTAATTGCTGCATTCCTGGCTTCAGGCTGCTTTCCCCAGGTTGCAGCTTCCTTGAAGTATGAAATTGTAATTTTGTAAATATACAGTTTAGTTATTCAGTGTGCAGCCCCTTCTTAAGGTGTAGAAGTTGTAAACTTGTGGGCTTTCCTTGGAGTCCATTTATGTAACTTGCAAGCACATAAAAATTGCTGATCTGAGTACGAAATGACCCTTTGTACTTTATAAGATTTAAGACCCTCAAATTATAGGTGTTGAGCTATGCAATAGGCCAGGTAATTAGTAGTATTTAAATAACTGATTAGACAAAGGAGGGTTTAACCTATTATCACTTCAAGCTTTCTTTGAAGTGCTGAATTGTTCCCTTTTGCTTATCCCAGCTTCTTGCCAAGAAGCTGGATGCAGTCACATTCCTCTGTGGCTGCCTTTAAATGACTATGCACTTCTCTTTTTGTGAGTGGGACACAAATTCTGATTATCTCTATCTTTTTCACACCCATGGTACAACTAATCTTACTGCATCTTCATTCTGTGAAAAAGTGCAGTTATCTTATTTTTATTGAGAAATTTATAAGGTTCTCTTCTTTTTCTATGTCTTTCTATAGGAAAGTAAACTAACCTTACTGAGCATAAGAGAATTATTGCTTTCTGTTGATTCCTCTCTAATTTGGGTTTCTTTGTCTTTATCTAGTTCTGTAGTCTAGACTTTGAAAAATTGTACTATGATCCAGGAAATCTATTCCTCTTTTCTTCCTGACACATTGATCCTTGTGCTTTAGGAAGGCATTAACAATGCATGAAAAAGGAGTCATTACTCATAAGTAAGAGAAATGGTTGTTACAATTCGATTGTCTCAGTTTTAAATCAGTGTTTTGTATTATTGTTTGTAAGTTCCCTTCTTAATCCCCTGCCATCAACAAAGCAACCTAAGGAACAGGTTTAGCATTGGCAAAAACGCTTCAAGCCCAGAAATAGGAAAAATAATTTATGGAGTTTCTATTTACTGATAAGGTTGGAATATGGGTTTGAATCACAAAGAACAGATTGCTGAATATATTAAGCACTGAAAGAGAACTTGCAGCTGGACCAGGTTGGCTAATGGATACTTTTGCAGCCTGTGGGAATAACTGCAGGCCCAAACAAGCATAAACATGAAGAGAAAAAAACACTTTCCAGAAAGGCAAAGAAGGTTAATGAGTTAGCCTTCCATTTTCTGGCTGCAGAGCAAAGTAATTAAAAGGTATCTAAGTGAATGTTATGAGGTGTTGCTCATTTCAAAGATGCAGAGATGATGTCAGCTACTGAATGGTGCATTAGTATAGGTGTGACCTGCTATTCTAATCAATTATCCCTTCCCCACAAACATGGGGAAAACACACTGATTTAATCTTGTGATTTTGTTTCTGTATACAGCCTAAATTGCTTTTGGCACCTTGAGCATGAGAGTAATTTACTCTGCTAATACTATGCTTCGTGGTCTCGGGTGGATTTGAATACTGCAATTTCCTCTTATTAAACTTGTGCTCTCCCCTTCAGCCCACGCCCCCCCCCCCCCCCCAAAAAAAAAGGCAAAAAAAAAGAATTAATGCTTTTGTGCATTACTCTTTTGGTCTCTGAATTATCACCTTGTAGATTTTCCATGCAGAAAGTGATTAAGATTTAGAAAGAATATTTTTTTATTCTGCCTCTGGACTCTGTATAGTGTAATTTGTGAAGTTTATATTGTGAATCTAACCAGTAATCAGTGTAACAGCATGAGGTTTTACATAATTCCTTCTTGAATTATCACACAGCTTTTGTCCTAAAATTTGCTCCGGCATGCAGACCTGGACCATTAGGATTCCTTTCATGAAAAGTATTTCCTTAATCCTCCATTTACTTTAATTTTCATGTGTGTTTCCTTGCCTTCTTATCAGTCACACTGAAGCAAATGCTTTTACTCTGACATTCTCCACCTCAGTTACATCACAGTACTCCTTTTTGGTTTCACCCCTTTTCCTTCCAAACTTCATGCTGTTTTAACCTCCTTTTATCTCAGATAATTTTATTTAGGGGCCACAGTAATCCTTTTCTGCATCTGTCCATCTCATCCACATTCATACTGTAGTCAGAACTTGAAAAATGCAAAATTACTGATGTCAGAGTACTTTTTAAGTTCTCCAATGATTTCAGCAGATTTAAATCACTTTCATTTCAGAATTATTCTCTCTCTTATTGACACTCCACATTTCATGGTCCTGGACCAGAAAAGCAAATGAAACGTTAGTGATCATTTATCATCCACAGATGAGAAAGAAGTCAGCATGCAAGGTGAGAACACTGGGATGCATCCCTCTCCTCTGCACACTTTGAGAGGCTGACAGAGCTCCAAACTGAGGCAAAATGCACATTCCTACGGTGATGCCTCCTGTGAAGTTTGGTGGGCTGCACATACTTCCAGGGTGCATGGAAATGGGCAGACTTTTCCTTACTCCCCTAGAATAATTAGAAGGGAATGTGATGAGCTTTTCTTTCTTGCCCTTTCTTTCCTGCTTACTCTTTCTTTCTTTCTTTTCTTTCTTTCTTTCTTTCTTTCTTTCTTTCTTTCTTTCTTTCTTTCTTTCTTTCTTTCTTTCTTTTCTTTCTTTCTTCCTTTCCTTCTTCCTTCCTTCCTTTCTTTCTTCCTTCCTTTCTTTCTCTCCCTCTTTCTTCCCCTTTTCCTTTTCCTTTTCCTTTACCTTTTCCTTATCCTTTTCTCTCCCCCTATCTCTCCATTATAGATGGATAATGAGAGGATTGGCTCTTGCAATTAAAAGATAGCTATTGTGTGAATATTAAGAAAAGATTTAGTGATGTATAGTTGTTATTGTAGTTTAGATGTCCTCTGTTCTCCCCATAATTTCCTTTTTTCCCCCTGTATTGTTGCCATCAGACAGCTGGGGTTGTCTAGGAGAGGTAGAAAGAAGGGGTGCACATGCGTCCCTTACATGGGGCAGTTGGGAAGGCAAAAGCTCAGGGGTGCTTAGGGGGTGAGCATGGCAACACCTGACCTCCAGTCCAGTCACAAGAAAGCAGTTTCCACTGATAAATGGCAAAGAAGAGCTGACTGACAGACTTGGGAAGTTCCAGGAGTTCATGTTGCAACCCCCAGGGCTATAAAAGACTGAGCACCCATCTTCAAGATTAACTGGTCACATGGTATGCACAAGGGGCAGTCCCCAGCACTGCAGCTTTTTCCTTATGTAGTCCTTTGTTGCATTTTTGTTAAGGTTTAATAAACCTCTTTAAGTTTTCCAAGTGAGCAGTTGTTTCTCATACTCTTTCTTTTTCTTCCTCTCTCTCTGCCCCTCTCCCCCCTTGTCTCTGCCATGACCATTTCAATCAAACCCGCAGCACTGCCTTTGACACAAGGTCTCCTTTGGACCTTCCCTGGGGTACAGCCCCTCCTGCCCATTTCAATGAGTGCCCCACAGCCAGGGGCTGCTCCGGCCACTCCGAGCCCTGGGCTGCTCAAGGGATGTGGGGTGGCCTTTGTGACACAGGCACCTTGTGTCACAGCCCTGGGTGACGCTGGGGACACTGTGGTGTCCAGAGCCCTTTGTGACACAGGCACCTTGTGTCACAGCCCTGGGTGACGCTGGGGACGTTGTGGTGCCCAAAGCCCTTTGTGACACAGGCACCTTGTGTCACAGCCCTCAGTGACACTGTGGTGTCCAGAGCCCTCTGTGACATGGCCGAGCCCGCCCCGGCTGGGGGTATATAAGGGACGCTGCAGCCCCGGGCTGGCCGGTCCCGGCCCTGTCTGTGCCACAGCACGGCAGCCATGGACACGGACGAGGCCGAGCCCCACTCCCGGCTCCCCAGGCCCCAGCCCGGGGAGGAGGGGGGCCCTGCAGGGACACCTTCGCTTTGTCCCGTTCGACACTGAGGAGGGGCCAGAGCCCTGCAGAGGGGAAGGAACAAAGGCCAGCAGGGGACTCCAGGGGAATGCTGTGCTGAGCCACCCCTGTCCCCAGGAGATGCCTGCGGCCTCCTGGAGCCCCTGAATTGGGATGAAGACCTTGAGCCAGAGCCGTCCCAAGGGGACAGAGACCAAGAGCCTTCCCCACCTGAGGTGGAGCGTTCCCCAGTAGTCTCGGACTGGGAGGAATGCAGGGAGCCAGAGCTGTCCCTGGGAGACATCCAGAACCGCCAGGAGATTTCCGACTGGGAAGAATCTCCCGAGCGGCCGCTGTCCCCAGGAGAAGCCACAAGCTGCCGGCACTGTCGGAGCGGGACGCTCGCAGCAAGCAGGAGCTGTCCCAGAGAGGAGGCAGGAGGCGTCTGAGGGTCAAGGTCAGGGAGACCCTTGGAGCAGCCCAGCTGGGAAGATGACGGTAACCAAGAGCCGTCGCTGCCCTGCTGGGAATGCGGGGGCCGTTCCGCCGCCCCTTCC